>NW_006408675.1:7040016-7046718 GCF_000296735.1 Chrysochloris asiatica | reverse complement strand
GTTTGGTTTTAAGTGGAAACTGTCACTTTAAATTTTAAGGAGATTTGTGCGCATGCATAGTAGAACCCTCTGGTTGTGGGGGTGGGGTGTCCACTCACTCAGACACCCCCTCTAGTAGCCAGACTGGTGGTGCACAGAGCGAGAGACCAATGAACAGATACCAAAAAAGAATGTCCACACCTTTATCTCTGCACTTCTCTCAGGCATCTGTGGCTGCTCTGATCCTTCCCCTGGTTAGTCTCTTCCAAGATGGATGCTCCAGGAGCAGCTGAGCATTTTGAATCAGAAAGCAATGAATTTCTTGATTCTGCTACAAATTCCCTACCTATAAGCCTTCCAACCTTCTAAATATTCCTTTATATGTGGTTCAGAGTTCTGACACCAACACCTGAGCCTGGTTAGTCCGGTACTCTGTGTTGTTGCTGACGGAGCTCCTCACTGAACTTCTACCTGATCTGCCATCTTGTTTGTTCTCCTCAACTTGCTTATTCTTGTAGTAGCCAGTCATACTGCCCTTTTTGTTTTGGGTTTTTCTTGATGATCTGCCTTTGAAGATGTATGTTCTGTGGGTCTAGCTCTTCCAGGCTGGTCTGCTTGTCCTTTCTAGTTGGGATGTCCCATCTCAGAAGGTTCTGGATGGGATGTTGCTATTATTCTTAATATCATCCATTATTCATCAGAAATACCCTCAGAATTATGAACCAAATGATCATGGGGAGGGAGGAGGAGTTGCCATGGGTGGATATGAGAAAGGTTTTATGTATTTTGAAGGATGGATAAAGTTGAGTTTCAAAAGGTGAACATAGGTTCAGACAAACATTTTGGTCACAGTACTTACTCTGGTCTGGAGAACATTTGTCTTGGGAGATATTAAAGTATGACCGTCTTCCTTAGTAATTAAGTTCTTATTCTAACGTCTGCACCATGTAGCTTCCTTTACCCTTCTCTGTTCAAGGCGTACATGTGGTACAATGGTTAAGAGCTTGGCTACTAACCAAAAGATTGGTGGTTTGTACTCAACAGCTGCTTCACAGAAGACTTTGTGGTCTATTTCCATAAACAGTCCCAATCACACTGCTATTGAGTTGATTTTTACTCATAGTAACCCTAGAGGACAGAGTAGAACTGCCCCATAGGGTTTCTAAGGGTGTAGACCATGACAGAAGCAGACTGCCACATCTCTTCCCTGCAGAGCAACTGGTGTGTTCAAACTGCTGACCTTTTGGTTAGCAATCAAGCACTTTAACCACTGCACCAAGCAGGGCTCTTCTGTAAAGGTTACAACCTAGGAAACCCTATGAGGCAGTTCTATACTTACCTATTGGGTCATTATGAGTTGGAATTGACTTGATGGCACATGACAAAACCCTCCCTGTTTATATTATTTATTATCTTATGTATTACCTCTTTGTATGTTTAAAGGCCCATCATTTTTTTTTTTTTGAACTTGGAATTTTTGTTCAACTTTTTATTGTGAATTGAGTGAAGGTTCACAGAGCAGATCATCAGATTTACATTCAACAAATAATATACTTTGCTTCATTACATGGTGGCAATCCCCTCCATGTACCAACAGTTAACAGTGTTATTCTCTATTCACTTTATGTATTGCATTCCTCTCTGTGTCTCCCATTACCTTTATCCTTCCTCTGCTAACCTCCTGCTTGTTGTATATTGCCTGCACTGTCACCCGTGTTAACATGTGTCTACCTTTTAACCTGTGAATAATTTTCCCTCTCATAACTATCATAGATTGTTCCTTTTATCAAGAAAACATTCTTTTTCAAACATGCATTTTTTGTCCTTTTGTGATTGACTAATGTCATTTAGGATAATGTCCTCTAGGTTTAACCATGTTGTGAGGTGTTTCACAGATTCATCATTATTCTTCAATGATTTGTAATATTCCATTGTGTGTATGTAGCAAAGTTTGTTGAGCCATTCTTTTGTTGATTGGCACTTAGGTTGTCTCCATATTTTTGATATGTCTCTTGTAGACAGCATAGTGAAGGATCCTGTTTTCTTATCCATTCTGCTCTCCATGGCATTCTCTCTTCCCCCCACTCTCATTCTGCAACTAAGTACACTTGTGAATGCTTGTAAGGCAGCCACTTCATGCCTTTGTAGTATACCTCTCCCATTTTTGACAGCCAGTGTCTACATTTCTGCACCCTATCAACCCAGTACACTGAGGAAACAAGGTTGTTCCTTGATATGAAGAATTCTTCCATTCTGGTTGGAATTTTGAGTCAGTGTATTCATAGGCAAAAGTCTAGTTAATCAAATTGTAGCAATTTACATTTGCTTTCAGTATCAAACTTCTTTATCTGCCTGGGTTGGAGGTCTGGTCAATTAGCCATCCAAGCTAGGTCAAATAGGTACTAGCTGCAAGTTTGGAAGTTCACATACAACTCCTTGCTCTTCAGACCAGCTGACCTTTTCACTCTCAGCTGTAGCCCCCAGAGGCTAGGTCAGTGCCTATGGAAGGCCCATCATTCTTTTTTTCTACTTTACCTTGTGTATGCTCTACTATATTCATAGATATATTTACAGCATAGGTAAATACATATGTAGAAGTATCTTCGGTCAAACCTATATGTATTTGGGGGTCTAGTGCCATTCTCCTTCCCACAATTGCTCAGTTTGTGTGTCTATCTATACACCCACATGTAGATTATTATTATTGCAGGATTGTGTGTATAATAAATAGTATTTACCTCTGTGACCTTTAGTTTTTCTTCTCCTTCCACTCTTTGACCTCATCATTTTTTGCTGAGCTCCCTTTTATTACATATTGTCTTTCCTTCCACCCAAGTTATTATGTATATACTCTCTAGTTAGTGATCGACTCTCTCCTCCAACCTGTGGTAACCATCATTTTGTGTGAAACCTTTTCTTGACTTTTTGTCATAGTGGTCCCATACAACATTTGTCCTTTTGTGATTGACTTATTTCACTCAACATAATGTCCTCCTGGTTCATCTATGTTAGGAAATGTTTTCTAGTTTTTTTGTTATTCTTTGATGTTGCATATATAGTATTCCATTGTATGTATGTATCATAGTTTGTTTATCCATTCTTCTTTTGGGCATTTAGGTTGTTTCCATCCTTTTTGCCATTGTGAATACTGTTGTGATGAACATGGGTGTGCATGTATCTATTCGTGTCTCAGCTCTTATTTCTCGAGGGTATATACTTAATAGTGAGATTGCTGGATTATAAAGTATTTCTATTTCCAACTTTTTAAGGAAGTGTCCACCTGTTTTCTACAGTGGTTGTACCATTTTTCACTCCTACTAGCAGTGTATGAGGGTTTCAGTCTCTCCATACCCTTACTAGCATTTGTTGTTTTCTGTTTTTTTGAACTTTACCGCTAATTTGTATCTCTTTCAAAAGCATTTTATATTTACAGTAAGGTTTATGCTTTTCTGGTTTTAAATTTTGTTTTCCTTCTTTAGCCAGTATGAATTTTGATGTAAACAACTCTCAGTGTCACTTTCTATGAGGATTTTTTTTTTTTGTCCTTTTAAAAGCCTTTGAAAGCACAGATCTTTCATAAAAAAATAGTCTGTATTCTTCATCTATCATCTATCTATCTATCTATCTATCTATCTATCATCTATCTATAGTCCTGGTGTGGCCCTGTGGGTTAATGCACTGGACTGCAAAGTTGGTCTGTACTGTAAGGTTGGTGATCCAAGTTCACCAGCTGCTCCTCGGAAGCCCAATACAGGGTCACTATGGGTCGGGACTGACTTGACAACTTGACAACAATTACCAGCAACAACATATATATATATATTGTTGTTGTTAAGTGCCATCCAGTTGATTCCAACCCATAGCGACCCTGTATTTCCAAGGGTTTCCAAGGAGCAGCTGGTGAGCTTGAACCGCCAATCTTGCAGTTCAAACGACTTTGCAGTCTGGAGCATTAACCCACAGCACCACACCAGGACTTTATATATATATATATACACACACAAATGTATATTTGACAATATATATGTTTGGAGTCCTGGTGGGGCCATAGTATAAACACTTGACCTCAAGGTAGGTTTGAACTGCAAGGTCAGCAGTTTAAAATCAACCAGCTACTTCTCGGAAACCCCATACAAGGTTGCTATGAGTTGGAATCAACCTGATGGCACTTAACAACAACAACAACAACAGTTAAAGAATAGAGAAGAATGCAACATCACAATTGGAAGAAGGCTCATTAACAACCTACAATATGTGGAAGACACAACCTTGCTTGCTGAAACCAGTTCACAGTGGGTGATGGGTTGTATTTAAAGTACTGGTGTCCTAGCTTCCAGCATTGCACCACCACACAAACCACCACAGTGGAGCAAACTGACAGATGGGTGGTGGCACACCCCTGTTAGAATGGCTAAGCTTTAGCACACCTACAGCACTAAAGGCAGAGCAGACTATGGAAAGAGCGCTGTCAGTCATTGTTCATGGGGATACAAACTGGTTCAGCCACTCTGGAAAACAGTCTGGTAGTTTCTTACAAAGCAAAGCATAGATGGACCATATGATCTGGCAATTTCACTCCATATATTTTAACCAAATGAGATGACAACATATGTTCACAGAAAATGTGCACACAAATGGCTAGAGTGTCTCTATTCCTAAATGCCAAAAATTGGCAGCAAACAAGAGCTTCCTCAATAAGTGAATGGGGAATTAAAGTATGGTTTATCTGTACAATGGAGTACTTCTTGTTGTTGCTAGGTGCCATTGAGTTGGTACCGGCTCAAAGCAGAAGGTTTAGTAGTTGGAAAATACAATCTTTGTGATTGAAACAATGCTAGAGATCACATGATGGAATTTTTCCAGACCAAAG
Source organism: Chrysochloris asiatica (assembly GCF_000296735.1). Classification (NCBI taxonomy): domain Eukaryota; kingdom Metazoa; phylum Chordata; class Mammalia; order Afrosoricida; family Chrysochloridae; genus Chrysochloris; species Chrysochloris asiatica. The sequence goes on along the minus strand of NW_006408675.1, from coordinate 7,041,869 downwards.
ATTTATTCATTGCAAATTTATCTTTTCAATAATATAAAAGGACTATAAATGTGGCTCTCACCATATGTAATACACAGGAATCAAATTGACTATATCTCTGGGAATAGATGATATCATTAACCAATATTATCAGCTAAAACAAGTACAGGGCCAGACTGTGAACAAATCATCAATTGTTCATATGCATGTTTAGGGTGAAGCTGACAAAAATGAAAACAAGTCTATGAGCTAAAATATGACTTTGAGTAGATCCCAGATCAAGAATAGATTTGATGCATTAGACACTAATGACTGAAATCCAGAAGAGTTGTGGGATGACATCAAGAACATCATACATGAAGAAAGCAAAAGGTCATTAAAAAGATAGGAAAAACAGAAAAGACCAAAATGGATGTCAGAAGAGACTCTGAAATGTGATCTTGAACATAGAGTAGATAAAACTACTGGAAGAAATGAGGAAATTAAATTGCTTAATAGAAAACTTCAAAGGGCAGCTTGAGAAGACAAAGCCAGGTAGTATAATGAAATGTGTGAAGACCTGGAGCTAGAAAACCAATAGGTAAGAACAATAACCCGAGCCACCAACCAATCATCTGTCAGTTTGTTGCACTGTGGGGGCTCGTGTGTTGCTGTGATGCTGGAAGCTCAGCATTCCTCAAGCTGAAAGAGTTGAAGAAAACATTCAAGCCTCAGGTTGCAATATTGAAGGACTTTATGGATAAAATAATATCCATAGGATATTTTATCAGAAAATGAAAGGAATGCACAGACTCACTGTACCAAAAATAATTGGTTGATGTTTAACGATTTCAAAATGTAGCATATGATCAAGAAGCAATGGTATTGAAGGAAGAAATCCAACCTGTATTAAAGGCACTGGTGAGAAACAAGGTTCCAGGAATTTAATAGAATACCAATTGAAAATTTTCAACAAACTGATGCAGTGCTGGAGTGCTGACTCGACTATGCCAAGAAAATTTGGAAGACAGCTTCTTGGCCAACTGATTGCAAGAGATGCCCATTCTAAAGAAAGGTGACCCAACAGAATGCAGACATAATTGATGCTAACAAAATTATGCATCACATTAATATTACATGTAAGTAAAACTTTGCTGAACATAATTCTAAAATGGCTGCATCAGCAGGGAACTGCCAGAAATTCAAGCTGGATTCAGAAGAGGATGGCAAACAAGAATGTCATTGCTGATTTCAGATGGATCTTGGCTAGAAGCACAGAGTATCAGAAAGATGTTTGCTTGTGCTCCATAGACTATGTAAAGGATTTCAACTGTGTGGATCATGACAAACTCTGTATAACACTGAGAAGAGTGGGTGTTCCAGACCACTTAATTGTGCTCATGTGGAACCTGCACATAGATAAAGAGGCTATGTACAGAAGAGGATACTGAAAGTACAGAACAATGGGTCAAGGAATGGTTTAAAATCAGGAAAGGTGTGCATCCTTTAACCATACTTATTCAACCTGTATCCTGAGCAAAAATCTGATAAACTAGATTATATAAAGAAGAATATGACATCAAGATTGGAGAAAGACTCATGAACAACCTATGATGTGTAGATGATACTTGCTGGAAGCAAAGAGGACTTGAAATACTGATTTAGAGCAAAGACAACAGCCTACAGTACGAATTGCACCCCAGTGTAAAGTAAATGAAAATCCTCACAACTGGACCAATAAATAACATGATAAATGGAGTAAAACTGAAATTGTCAAAGATTTCATCTTGCTTCCACCCTCAGTCGACACTCATGGAAACAGTAGTCAAGCGATCAAATTACTGATCGCATTAGGCAAATCTGCTGCACAAGATCTCAGTGATAAAAGAGCAAAG
>NW_006408675.1:7038597-7039714 GCF_000296735.1 Chrysochloris asiatica | reverse complement strand
CCATGAATCTAGAATCCTCAGCCGCTCTTCCTCTCCATGGCCCCATATCTTCCTCCATCTCTGGCATTGCTGCTTCTCTGGATAAGGTCCTGCATTCTGCTTGTGCACTTATCCCTTGATGGTCCTAGGCTCCTCTGTTTCTGGCCTGTAAGTTTAACCACTCCCTTGTTTTTGTTACAAAACTTCTACCTTTACAATTGTGACAGTTGCAATTAATCATGATAACAATTATTCACTATTGAATCATATGAATCTTATGCCCATCTCTTTTCACCAGACCCATCTAGACAAGATGAAATCTATCCAGTGAGGACTCTTTCTCTCCTCCCACCTCCCCCGACCGCCATACTCTTAAACTAAACTCCTTCTTGAAACCTTGTAAGTCAGTCACTTCATGCCTTTTTCGCCCCCTCATTTTAGGTAGCCAATGTCTAAGTTGCCCGTCCCTATCTACCTTGTTTACAGAGGGGTTAGCATTGATACTTGATGTGAAGACTTTTTCCCTCTCTGTTGGTATTTAGAGTTACTACCTCCATGTGTATAGGTCAGGTTCATCAAACTGTAGCAATTTACTCTTGTTTCCTTTATGAAAAAATTTTTTTTGTGTAATCTTCCTCTGGTTGAGTTCTGATTATTAAGCCATGAAGGCTAGGTCCAATGGGTACTGTCTGCAAGTTTGGGTGTTCTTGTGCATCTCCTCTCACTTCATATCAGCTGGATGGTTGACTTTCAGCTTTAGCCTTCTGTGGCTATATCCTTGTCCATAGGCTCAAGTGTACCCAGGTCTCACTACACTTTGGACCAACCAGCCTTTCCTCATTTCTCTATCATCTCCAGGTCAACAGGAGTCAATGGACTGTGGTTGAACTCAGCCCATTTCTTCATTGCTGCCTTTCCCACTCGTCTACTCACCAGTAGACCACTGTGGTCACCAGCAAGCTTACATGCTTGTTTGTGTGTTTCCTTTGAGTTTCAGTCTTAGATGGGCGTTTGTCCTGAAGGAACTTGATTGCTTGCCTTGATGGATTCCTGGCGAACAGCTTGCTTATTCTTGTAGTAGCCAGTCATGCTGACATTTTTGTTTTGGGTTTTTCCTGATACTATTTCTTTGAAGATG
>NW_006408675.1:7024482-7031937 GCF_000296735.1 Chrysochloris asiatica | reverse complement strand
CCATTCTAAAGAAAGGTGACCCAACAGAATGCAGACATAATTGATGCTAACAAAATTATGCATCACATTAATATTACATGTAAGTAAAACTTTGCTGAACATAATTCTAAAATGGCTGCATCAGCAGGGAACTGCCAGAAATTCAAGCTGGATTCAGAAGAGGATGGCAAACAAGAATGTCATTGCTGATTTCAGATGGATCTTGGCTAGAAGCACAGAGTATCAGAAAGATGTTTGCTTGTGCTCCATAGACTATGTAAAGGATTTCAACTGTGTGGATCATGACAAACTCTGTATAACACTGAGAAGAGTGGGTGTTCCAGACCACTTAATTGTGCTCATGTGGAACCTGCACATAGATAAAGAGGCTATGTACAGAACAGGATACTGAAAGTACAGAACAATGGGTCACGGAATGGTTTAAAATCAGGAAAGGTGTGCATCCTTTAACCATACTTATTCAACCTGTATCCTGAGCAAATAATCTGATAAACCAGATTATATAAAGAAGAATATGACATCAAGATTGGAGAAAGACTCATGAACAACCTATGATGTGTAGATGATACTTGCTGGAAGCAAAGAGGACTTGAAATACTGATTTAGAGCAAAGACAACAGCCTTCAGTACGAATTGCACCCCAGTGGAAAGTAAATGAAAATCCTCACAACTGGACCAATAAATAACATGATAAATGGAGTAAAACTGAAATTGTCAAAGATTTCATCTTGCTTCCACCCTCAGTCGACACTCATGGAAACAGTAGTCAAGCGATCAAATTACTGATCGCATTAGGCAAATCTGCTGCACAAGATCTCAGTGATAAAAGAGCAAAGATATCATTTTGAAGACTAAGTTGTGCCTGTCTCAAACCTTGGTATTTTCAATAGCCTCATAAACATGTGAAAGTTGGACAGTGAAGAAGGAAAACTGTAGAATAATCAATGTGTCTGAATGATGGTGTTGGAGAAGAAGATTGAAAGTACCATGGACTGCCAGAAGAACAAACAAATGTATATTGAAAGAAGTAAAGTCAGAGTGCTCCCTAGAAAGCAGGATGGCGAGACTTGGTCACTCATATTTCAGACATGTTGTCAGGATAGACCAGTACCTGAAGAAGGATACCATGCTTGGTAAAGTGGAGGGTAAGCCAAAAAGGGGACACCCCAAAAGGAGATGGATCCATAGTGACAACAGCAGTGGGCTCAGACGTAACAACAATTGTGAGACTGGTATAGGAACGGGCAGTGTTTTGTTCTGTTGTGCATAGGGTCGCTATGAGTTGGAACTGACTTGACATTACCTAACTACAACAACAACAATAAATGGAGGGTCAACAAAAAAGAGGAAACCCCTCAATGAGATGGATTGACAGAGTAGCAGCAACAATGCACTCAACTATAACAGCAATTGTGAGGAGGCTGCATGATCAGACAGTGTTTTGTTCTGTTGTGCATCTGATCACAATGAGTCAGACTGACTCAAAGGCACCTAATGACAACAACAACATAGGTGTGTGGGAGTCCCTACCACAAATAGCTAATTTGACTGTTAACCAAATGGTTGGTGGTTTTACCCCACCCAGAGGCACACAGAAGAAAGGTGATCTGCTTTTGAAAAAAATCACAGTTCTGAAAGCCTTTTCGAGCTCAGTTCTGCTCTGCCTACATGAAGTTGTCGTGAGTTGGAACTAATTCCACAGCAAGTAATTTAGTTTTTGGTTTGTTTATTTAATAGATGTATAGTGGTATCTCATTGTTGTTATTTCCAATTCCCTAAAGATATACGCGGAACCCTGGTGGTTCGGTGGGTTAGGTGTTGGGCTGCTAACTGCAAGGTCAGCAGTTGGAACCCACATACCTCTCTGAGGGAGAAAGATGACGCAGTCTGCTTCTGTAGAGATTTGCAGTCTTGGAAGACCTGTATAGGTTGGGTATGACTCAGAGTTAACTCAGTGGCAGTGGGTTTTTGGTTTAAAGACATATGTGTTAAATTCTGTTTTATATCTTTATTTGCCCTCTATATGTCTCCTTTTGTGTGAGATGTCTGTTTAGCTCTCCTACCCATTTTTAAATGGGTTGTTTATTTTCTTTTTGTTGAGTTTGAAGAGTTCTTTGTATATTTAGTCCTTATTATGCAAGTCCTTAATTAGATATATGTTTCACAAATATTTCTGTCTTTTCATTCTCTTAATAATGTCTTTTGCATAACAGATGTTTTTAATTTAAATGAAGTCCAGTTTATCATTTTTATGTTTCTTACTATGTTTTTAAGAGTTCTAGGATAGCAGTTCCTTGCATTCTATCCAGATGTTATAACTACATTCACTGGAAGAGACAGGATAGATCATGCTTACTCCATTTTACCCACAACTGAAACCTCAGTTTTGCTTTTACAATGAAGTTTTCTGTGTTTGTTACAAATAAATAGATACCTGATTGATGTACTCTCAAACTTCTCTAACTCTCTTTAAAAAAAATTCCATTTTTAAATGATAAAATTTATACCACTTAAAAAAACATAAAACCTCAAAATACATTATAGGAAGGGATCACATTAGAAGGTCCTAGATAGCGTGTGAGAAAGTATGGGACAAAATTCAAAATTATGAAAAAAGACTGGACTTACTGGTCAGACAGTGACTAGAAGAACCTGAGACTATGTCCCTCGACCACCCTTCAGGTGTGGAAAGGAACTCCTCCTCGTGGCCTATTGGGGTGGGAGTCGGGAGACAGCAACACTAGTAAGGTCTGCTCCTCATGGAATGGTCAATCATTAAAAGTCAAAAAGGTAACATTTCCCTAAGAACAAAGTTGAGAGGGATGGAAAGGACTGTGGAATGGAAATAGGAAGCAGAAGGAGGAAGTGGGATAACTGTTGTTACATGGAGATGAAACAAAGTGTACGATTTCTTAAATGTACAACTGCCGATCTAGTCCATAAACCTTCACTCAATTCACAATAAAAAGTTTAAGGAAGAAAAAGGTATTCACAATGAGTAAGTTGTTCTTGTAAAACTCTTATCATGGCGATCTCTAGCATCGTTTCTATCACCAAGATGAGTATATTTTCCAAATACTCATTCTTCCTCTTTGTTTCCAACCGTTGCATTCCAATCACCAGTGATTATCAATATATTTTGATGGCATGTTTGATATATTTCAGACAGAAGTATTTGGTAGAATTCTTCCATTTCATCATTACTGACTTTAGTGGTTGGTGTGTGAATTTGAATAATAGTGGTATTAACTGGGCTTCCTTCTAAGTATATGGAGATTATCCAATCACAGACAGTTGTACTTCAAGAGAAGTCTGGAAATGTTCTTTTAGAAGATGAATGTGTTGCCATTCCTCTTCAATCTGTTATTCCTGGCATACTAAATCATGTGATTGTCAGATTCAAAATGGCCAATACCAGTCCATTTCAGCTCACTAATGCCTAGGATATCGATTTTTATGCATTCCATTTTTGAAAATTCCAATTTTCCTAGTGTCATACTTTGTGCATCCCATGTTCCAAGTTTTAATGGGCATCTGCATTTTTTTTCTTCTCATTTTGAGTTGTGCTCCATCAGAAAATGAAGGTTTCCAAAACTTTACTTAATTCACATCATTTAGGTCAACTCTACTTTGAGGAGGCAGCTCTTCTTCACTCATATTTTGAGTGCTTTCTAACCTCATATTCTGGCACTATATCGGGCAATGTTCCGCTGCTGTTCACAAAGTTTTTAAAGTGGCTCTCCGCTTCTGCTTCAGAATGGAAGGAAAGGATTCTACCACTGAACCACTAGAGGGTAGCAGAGCTCCTTCCTTTAACAGGGTGTACGAAGACCGGTAGCACTGCCTCGGGAATTTGTCAAGTTGTTGTGATTTAGGCCAAGAAACACTTTATGCAATCCCGTCTGCTTGGTTTAGGATTTAACTACAGCATTTGCTGGTTTTTATGGTAGGAGACACAGTGAGATCAGTATAATCTCCTAAGCTTCTGTTTGCCAAAATGACTGCCAAAAAAGGACTTCTTGTTAGGTGCTGTAGAGTTGTAGCGACCCTGTATAAGGTTTCCAAGGAGAAGCTGGGGAGCTTGAACCACCGACTTTGCAGCTCAAACGGCTTTGCAGTCTGACGCATTTGCCCACAGCACCATACCAGGACTCCAAAAAAGGACTTAAATAAATATAAACAAAATCAAAATCAGAGTTGGTGTGATCATGCACTGGACCAAAAGGTTGGTTTGAACAACAAGATCTTAGGTTCAAACTCTCAGCTGCTCCTCGGAAACCCTATCCCTTGGATCGGAACTGACCCGACGGCACTTAACAAAAACAACAACAACAAGGACTTAGTCCTGGTGTGGTTCTGCGGGTTAATGCACTGGATTAAGCCTCAAGGTCGGCAGTTCAAACTCATCAGCCGCTCCTCACTCCTAGGAAACCCCATACAGGGTCGCTTTGAGGGGGAACCAACTCTAGGGCACTTAGCACTCTCAGTGGAGTCCTGCTGTGGCGCCGCAGGATAAGCATCCATTCTCAAGGTCTGTTTGAACTGTAAGCTCGGAGGTTCAAATTCAATAGCCGCTCCCCAGAAACCCTATATATAGGGTCTATGATCAGAACTGTTTCGAAGGTACTTAACAACGACAACAAGAACTTAGTAGGAGCCCTGGTATGGTAGTGGGTTATGAACTGGGCTGCTAACTGCAAGTTCAGCAGTTCAAATCTACCAACTGCTCTGTGGGAGAAAAATGAGGGTTTCTGCTCCCACAAATATTTTTAGCCCTGGAAACCCTATAAAAGGTTGCTATGAGTCAGAACTAACTCGCTGGCACACAACCATCAGCCACGAAGGATTTAGTACTGTGTGGAGAATAGACCCCAATGGCTGAAAAGCAAATCAATGTTGTGCTTTTTCAGTGGGCTTCATGTGTTCCGAAACGGTATACTATATTTTTCCACCTTGCAAGTAACTGTTTCCCATCGTTTTCTCTCTGTGTTCCCTTGGTTACTGTGAGCTCTGTTTGTAGACTACAGTAACCTGTTTTGCGATATTTTAGTTAAATCAAGTTTATTACCAACCTTGATGGGGACCAGAAGTACTCAAACAGTACTCTGGTAAAAATTATGTACGTTATACATTTTGTGGCAAACGGTGGCACGTTTTAAAAATTCTTGACGAAAATCTGGGTAAATGAAATGATAAATTTCCCCAGCTGTCACATATCTACAACAATTTATATTTATAATCTGCTTAGTGTCTGGATGAATTCTGTTGTTTTCTTTCTTTTTTCAATTTATCTGCTTTCTTGTATCTGGTAGCTTGTCTCAAATATCCGTTATCCAGCCTCAAGCCTAGGGGAACACAGATCTCATTTTTATCAATGAGAAAATCCTAAATGTGTTGACAATGAAGGATTAGGTGGAGAAAATTGAAGCTGAAGAGGAGAGGAAAAATAGAAGAGCAATAAGAAAGAGCTCTTTTCACCTGGGTACTTCTGAGTCCCTTAAACTGGCTGCTACTTCGCTTGATGTTTTTTCAGTGACCTTACTAGACATGGGCATTATGGACTGAACTCTGTTTGTCCTTTGTGTGGTTTTCAGAGGTCGGGAAGACTAGGAAAATTGCACAGATAGAGGAGTGGGTGCAGGGCAGAAGGGTGCTGTGGAACAAAGGGAGCTGTCTAGCACCAAAGATATGGAGACTGGTTTTGCTGTAAATTAGGACCTGCTTATGAAGGTATGTATGGTAGCATAATGGCTATGAATCAGGCTGCGAACCGCAAGGTCAGCAATTTGAAACTACCAGCTGTTCCGACTCCACTGCACATAACAACAACAATGCAGGTATGGATGATTACTGGTGGTCCTATGCTGTTGCTACCTATTCCCAGTGCTTACTGCTTTCTTGCCAGGGCCTCAGAGCCTCTGTCCTCTCACCTCCACAGAGGCTGGGTCTCTTATGTGCTACTCAGCCCCTGCCCAGCCTACCCCTCCTCAGGAGTGCTCTGGGGCAGGTAAAAATGAAGATTTTCCTTGAGAAACATTTGCTTACTCAACCAATTTCACACCTCTGAGTTTCTTATGTGAAATAATACATGTCTTTGAGAAAACAATTTGAGGCAGATAGCCTGTCATATGAAAGTACCTTATTAGACCTTGCACGCGTTATCTTCTATAATGGTCTTCCAAGTGCCTTGCTCCTCAATCAGAGATTTCTTTCTTTGAATCTTTAAGTTTCCTCATAGGTCATCATGCAGATGGGACTATCTTTCTTAGCATTTGTTGTTGTTAAGTGCCATTGAGTCCGTTCTAAACCATAGCAACCCTGTACGGGGTTTCCGAGGCTATAACTCTTTACCGGAGCAGAAAACCTCATCTTCCTCCTGAGATACAGCTGGTAGTTTCTAACTGCTAACCTTGAGATTAGCATTCCAACTTGTAATCACTATGCTACCAAAGGAAATGACTTATAAAGGAAAATGTCAATTTGTTGAACTACATTAAAAGTTAATCTTTTTGGTCATGAGAATACCATAAATAAAATTTAAAGGGAAATGACAAACTTGTTATTAGGTAAAACTCGGTTTTGACTAATAGTGACCCATGTATAATAGAACACAACATTGCTTGGCACACTACCACTTCCTATGTATTCTATTGCTCAAAAAAGTCAGAAGGCTAGCATAGATCTGAAGAAAAGAGACTCCACCTCTTGAGGGAAGGGTTTGCAAAATCATATTGGAAAGTGTTATGGATTGAATTGTATCCCTCAAAATGTGAGTTGTAAATCCTAACCCCTACACATGTGGATGGAGTCTTCATGTGGCAATGTGGGTTGCAAAGTTGGCTTGAACCACAAGGTCAGTGGTTCAAGATCACCAGCTGCTCCTCAGAAAGCCTATACAGGGTTGCTATGGGTCCAAACTGACTCAACAGCACTTAACAACTGAGAATTAGCTTTTCTTTGTTATGTTAATGAGACCATGATCAGTTCAGGGTGTTTCTTAAACCAATCACTTTTTAGACATAAAAAGAGTATTTTAGGCACAAAAACAAAGAAGGGAAGATAGATACCAGTCCACATAAGATTGCCAAGGAACCAAAGAACAAAAGCGGAAAATAGACAAGGATCTTTTCCCAGAGTTGCCTTCCCCAAGATCTGACACCCTGAATTCAGACTTCTAGCCAACCAAATGAGGAAACAAAATTTTGTTACAGCAGCACTAAGAAAGGTGGTGGAAACAAAAGAATTGGATCAGTTTTCAATCTACCATAACCACATACTGCATTATCCCAACTGCACTTTAAAAATATATAAAAATATATTGTATGTATATTTCTTTATAATGTATAGATCTATATGGACATTGAAATTTAAAGAGACAGTATAGACATAAAACCAAACGGCCACCACTTGTCTGTCTGTCGTGCTGTGGTGGTTTGAGTTGCTGTGATTCTGAGG
>NW_006408675.1:7006990-7021102 GCF_000296735.1 Chrysochloris asiatica | reverse complement strand
GGTCGGCAGTTCAAACTCACCAGCTGCTCCTTGGAAACCCTATACAGGGTTGCTGTCAGTCGGAACCAACTCGATGACGCTTAATTTATTATTTTTTAATTCTATTTTTCCATGAACTTTTTGAAGCCCTCTCATAAATGGATAGGTGTCTCATGCCATTGTGTTGATTCTAACTCTTGGCAACTCCTTGTATTAGAGAGTAGAACTGCTCCTTATGGTTTGTTTGGCTCCAATCTTTACAGAGGACTCCTGGTGTAGCGCTGTGAGTTAATGCACTGGACTGCAAAGTCTGTTTGAACTGCAAGGTCGGCAGTTCAAATGTATTAGCTGCTCCTCGGAAAACTCTATACAGGGTCGCTATGGATCGGAACTGACTCAACAGCACTTAACAACAACAATGTTCTTTACAGAAGTGGATTGTGAGGACTTTTCTTCTGCAGTGTGACTGGGTGGATCAGGACCACAGATAACGCTAATCTCTGGTGATGTGAAGTACCATTGAGTCGATTCCAACTCATAGTGACCTCACATGGGGTTTCCAAGAGCGGCTGATAGACTTGAACTGCTGACCTTGTGGCTAGTGGTCCAGTTCTTACCTTATAGGGCCACATTTGGCAAAAGGTGAGTGATTCAGAAGTAGCACAAGGACAGCCTGTAGGGTGTTGCTATGTACACAAAATTTGAGGAAAATTTGACATGTGTGTTTTCTTTCAATAATAGTATTTACAAAAGAATACTAAGAATTAGATTTCCTTTAAAGTATCCCCTATTAACATGTAAACATTTTTGGGATCCCAATAAATGTGGCTACAACCTTCTGAATTTAACTGGCATTGCAGATCCCCTTGGGAGTCACTGTTTTATTTTGAACCTTGCTCTCTGGACCATATTGGGAAATCCAAGACTTGTCCATGGCTATGATTAATTCCATGAAATTGTCTTCATAAACTTTGATTTTCCTTAAAAGACTAATGAAAGAATCCGCTCTTTGAGCTAGCTGATCTTTGCTCATCACTTTAGGTAAACGACCCTGAAAGCTTGCTGCAGCCAAAATGTTCACTTAAAATTGAAAATGTGGACCCGACTTCAATAGCCATCACATGAATGTTAATTCTATTGTCTTCTTCCTTCAGTTTCTGGACTTTAGCCCCAGTTTCTTCATTTGCCAATGTTGAAAGTCTTTCCTCCCTTGACTCATCTTTGAAGTCAGCTTGACCTTCCATAAAACATTTGCTTCAACTAAAAACTGTTTTTTTCTGTGCGGCAGCATTCTCATTAACTTGTTGCAAAGCTTCAATGATTTGGGAAAATTCCACTTGAGTTTTGTTTAAAATTTGAGATTAGTGTTTGACCTCAAATGTTTTTGTTGACCTCAAATGTTTTGCCCCTAGGCCACAAAAAGTATCTTTATATTTTGAAGGAACCCTAATGAGACTAAGACAATGTATTACGGAGAGAACTTGTTTGCAGCCACTCACTAATTTCAAAGGCTAAGCATTTGGAGTAGACTGTGCGTGTCTGAACTGGAACAGCAATACTTTCGGACTTACTCTTGTATGTTATTTGCTTTGAGGCTTGTTTTAAACACTGGCCAGGCTTTTCTATCCAATCACATTCCTGATGGTCTTTCTATTACTCTTCTACTTTGCTTGGAGCTTTATGAGTTTGGGTGTTTTCTGCACTTTATACATGGATGAAGTTGATTTCCTCCAATGAATTACATCTGACAAAGTGTTGAGGGATAACGTTTAAAGAAAAATGATTCTGCATATGGTGAAATTGTCAACTCCAACATGTCAAATCCTCCTTTGGCTTAGTAATAAAAACCAATTGCCTTTTCCTGTTTAAAATTATATATGCAAGCAGAATTCTTCAATTTATATAACCTTACACTTTACAAACAAAGCTGGGCTTCTTTTTCTGTTTGTGTGTGCACACATTTCCCCTGAGTATGACACAAGGCAATCTATCATTCTGGCAATGAGGAATGAGTCTTATAGATAGGAGGACTGAGAAGCAGGAAACCTCCTTGTGCTTCAGTCTGGACTGCTGACCTGGGGCCACCTCACACATCAAAGCAGTCAGCATTAACGTTTGGGTCATGACCCAAAGCAATGCTTCTCTAGCCAGGAGCCACAATGAGGTGGTCTGGAGTTGAGGCATAGCTTGCTTTTCCCTTCCAATGGGAATGACTGCTTTCACATCTAGCGTAACAGTGCATGAGTTATCTAGACGTAAACCGTGCCCACCATAGGTACCTACAGTGATTGCTACTCATGAGTTTCCATTACACAGAAGCAGCATCACCCCGCTATTCTTTTCAGAAGCATTTATATCTACCTTTACTGTGTTTTCTGTTTCTTGTTCTAAGACAATGCCCCATTATGGCATATGACTAGAAGGTGGTTTAGATTAATGATTGAGCCTACAGACCCAAGTTAGCCTCTTCAGGTCACAAGCTGTTTGGCCTTGTACAAGTTACTTAACCTTTCTAAGATTCTGTCTTCCCATCTGTATAAAAAAACAATACCCATTACAAAGGTTATTGTGAAAATGAATGCAGGGATCTTGTAAATTGCCCAGTATGATGTCTGCTCTACATAGTAGTATGCACTCTGCAAGAAATGAAAGCAAAGGGTTCTATTGAAACATAGAGAGATCTGTGAATTGGGGGACACTTGTACCCAGTCAGGTCATTATTGTGTTCCTTCCAAATTGCAAGAAGAGAGTGAAGTTTTTATCAGGTGGAGTAAACAAAGGACTATGTGTTAGAAGACATGAGGGGGTACATGACAAAAAGTTATTACAGTCCTTCTTAACATTACCATTTCTATTTCCTAAGCTTCTAGGACATGTTGTCCAAGGCATTCTTCTTGGATCAGGCCATGCAAACACTCCTGACAAACATCTTTTAACAAACATTTCCTCACACAAACTAAAATCTTACTCTTTGCTCCTTTTTGGTTATAAGCACTTCAACTTTTACAAGAAGTTGAATTGTCTCTTCAGAGCAGCAAAAGCAGAGATTTTAGTCCAAGTTGTAGTTTAGTCATACCAAGTTCCTTTGTTTTGGAGTTTGCTTATATAATAGTAAAAACTCAAGAACTGGTAGTGTTGATTAATGTTAGAATTTTTAAAAACTACAATTAGAACAATTATGGAAGGATTATATCTATTTAATCACTTGTTTATGGTGCCCTGGGTTGCATGTTGGGCTGCTAACTGCAAGGTCAACAGTTATAATCCATCTGATGAGATTTTCTGCTCCTGTAAAGGTTTCAGCCTTGGGAACCCTATACAGGGTCATTATGAGTCAGAACTGACTCAATGGCATACCACTACTTTTTATTCACACACTCAGCAAACGAATTCTTGGTATTCTCAGTCAATACCACACTATTTCTCTATTAAGGTGGCATTAACTCTTTCAAAATGAGTTATGGAGAAACATATCTTTGTTGATTAATAGAAAAAAATAGTCTATCTGTTAAACTGAAAGCCTTTGTTGTTGTTTGTAATTTCCATTTTCCTCTCCTAGTTGGTCTTCTGAGCAGGAACAAGCATTTTGATGTGTACATATTTGATGTGGTGTTAGGTGCTGATGAGTCAATGCTGACTCATAGAGACTTTATGCACAACAGAATGAAACTCTCCCAGTCCTTTGCCATCTTCATAATCCTTGTTAAGATTGAGCCCACTGCTGCTGCCACTGTGCCAATCCATCTCATTGGGGTCTTCCTCTTTTTCACTGACTCTCCACTTTATCTAGCATGATGTCATTCTCAAGGGACTAGTCCCTCCTGACAATGTGGCTGAAGTATGAGAGACAAAGTCTCACCATTCTGGCTTCTAAGGAGTATTCTGGTTGTACTCCCTCCAACACAGATTTATTTGTTCATCTAGCAGTCCATGGTACTTTTAATATTCTTCTCCACAACCATAACTTAAATGCATCAATTCTTCTGTGGCCTTCCTTATTCACTGTCCAGCTTTCACATGCATATATGGATACTGAAAATACCGTGGCTTGGGTTAGGCACACCTTAGTCCTTAAACTGACATCTTTGCTCTTGAACACTCCAAAGAGGTCCTGTGCAGCAGATTTGCCTCATGCAACACATCATTTGATTTTTTTAATGCTTCCATGAGTGTTGATGGTGGATCCAAGCAAAATGAAATCTTTGACAACTTCAATCTCTTCTCAATATGCTTCTGTAAAGATTACAACTTTGGAAACCCTGTGGATCGGGCAGTCCTACTCTTTCCTCAATTTCTCATATGCAAATTCAAACTAAAGCTGAAATGAAAATGAAAACAAGTCCACCAGAGCCAAAATATGACCTTGAATTTATCCCACCTGACTTTAGAGATCATCTGAAGAACAGATTTGATACATTAAACACTAAAGACCGAAGACCAGAAAAGTTGTGGGATGACATCAAGAACATCATACGTGAAGAGAGCAAAAAGTCATTAAGAAGACACAAAAGAAGGAAAAAGTCAAAATAGATGTCAGAAGAGACACTGAAACTTGCTTTTTAGTGTAGAAATGCTACAGCAAATGGAAGAAATGAGGAGGTATAAGAGCTGAAAGAAAATTTCAAAGATTAGTTTTGAGAAGATAAAGCCAAATATTACAACAAAATGTGCAAAGATCTGGAATTAGAAAACCAAAAAGGAAGAACATGCTCAGCATTTATTAAGCTGGGGGAACTGAAGAAAAAATTCAAGTCTTGACTTTAATTATTGAAGGATTCTCTGGGCAAATTATTGAATGATTCAGAAAGCATAAAAAGAAAATGGAAGGAATACACAGAGTCACTATATTAAAAGGAAATGGTTGATGTTCACCTGTTTCAAGAGGTAACATATGATCAAGAGCCAATGATACTGAAGGAGGAAGTCCATGGTGCTTTGAAGGAATTGACAAAGAACAAGACTCCAGGAATTGATGGAATCAAAATAGAAATCTTTCAAGAAAGTGAGGCGGCACAGGAGGAACTCACTCATCTCCGCTAAGAAATTTTGAAGACAACTATCTGGCTGACTGATTGGAAGAGATCTGTATTTGTGCCCATTCCAAAGAGAGGCGACCCAACAGAATGCGAAAATCATTGGACAGTATCTTTGATATCTTATTCAAGTAAAGTTCTACTTAATACAGAAATGGCTGCAAGCATACATTGACAGAGAACTTCCAGAGGTTTAAGTTGGATTCAGCAGAGGCTGTGGAATGAGGGATATATTGGTGATGTCTGATGGATCTTGGCTGAAAGCAGAGAATACCAGAAAGATGTTTACCTGTGCTTTATTGACTATGCAAAGGCTTTTGTTTGGGTGGATCATGACAAGCTATGGAGAACATTGCAAAGTATGAATATTCCTGAACACTTAATTGTGCTCATGAGGAATCTGTACCTGGACCAAGAGGCAGTTGTTCGAAAAGAACATGGGAACACTGAATGGTTTAAAATTAAGAAAAGTGTATGACAGAGTTGATTTCTTTCACCATACTTATTCAACCTGTATGCTGAGCAAATAATCCGAGAAGCTGGGTTCTATGAAGAAAAACGTGGCATCAGAATTGAAGGAAGACTCATTAACAACTTGTGATATGCAGATGATACAACCTTGCTTACTGAAAGTGAAGAGGACTTAAAATATTAACTGACGAAGAGCACAGCCTTTGGTATGGATTGCATCACAATGTAAAGGAAACAGAAATCCTCACTACTGGACCAATAAAGATTCTTATAATGGGGAAAAGATTGAAGTTGTCAAGGACTTCATTCTTCTTGGATCAACTATCAACACTCATGGAAGCAGCAGTCAAGAAATCAAACTACGTGTTGCATCAGGCAAATGTGCTGCACAAGATCTTTTTAAAGTGTTGAAGAGCAAAGATGTCAGCTTGAAGACTTAGGTGCACCTGACCCAAGTCATGGTATTCACAATAAACTCATATGTATGCGAAAGTTGGACAGTGAATAAGGAAGACCGTAGAAGAATTGTTGCTTTTGAGTTATGGTGTTGGAGAAGAATATTGAGAGTGCCATGGGCTGCTAAAAGAACCAACAGATCCGTGTTGGAAGAAGTGCAGCCAGAATGCTCCTTGGAGGCCAGGGTGGCCAAACTTTGTCTCTCATACTTTGCGCATATTGTCAGGAGGTACCAGTTGCTGGAGAAGGATATCATATTTGGTAAGGTGGAGGGTCAGAGAAAAAGAGGAAGACCCCAGTGATATGGGTTGGCAAAGTAGCAGCATCAGTTGGCTGAAGTGTGGCAAAAATAGTGAGGTTGGCTCAGGATCAGGCAGTGTTGCCTTCTGCTGTGCATAAGGTTGCTATGAGTATGTACCGACTCAATGGCACCTAATTACAACAATAACACTATGAGTCAGAATTGACTTAACAGCAGTGGTTTAGTTTTGGTTATACTTCTTGGGTTCAGAAGTTTAGTAGGCATTGTATAAAGTGAGGACTCCTGGTGTGTTGCTGTAGGATCAGAACTGGACTGCTAACTACAAGGTTGTTGTTGTTGTTGTTGTGTGCCGTCGAGTCGGTTCCGACCCATATCGACCCTGTACAGGGTTTCCGAGGGTGTAAATCTTTACTGGAGTAGAAAGCCTCATCTTTCTCCCGCGGAGCGGCTGGTAGTTTCGAACCGCTGACCTTAAGGTTCGCAGCCCGATTCGTAACCACTACGCTACCAGAGCTCCATCCTTGGAAACCCTATACTGGTTTACTAAGAGTCGAAACTGACTCAACGTTACTTAAAAACAACATATAAAGTGATGTTGTTGTTGAATGTCAGTGACTCGATTTTGATTCATAGTGAATCCTTGTGATAGGGTAGAACTGCACTGTAGGGTTTCCTCGGCTGGAATTTTTACAGGAGTATAGCTCTACGTCTTTCTACTGTAGAGCTGATGGGTGGGTATAAAAGGCCAACCTTTTGGTTAGCAGCTGAGCACTGTTGTGGTACCAGGTCTTCTTTATAAACTGATGGGTCCTTTTATTTGTCTTTCACAAAGTGCTCAGCACCAATACTCCAGGCCAGAATGAGGTGCTAAGGGGACCTCAAAAAAGAAAAAAGATTAAGACTTTGACACTGACATTGACCCCAAAGGGCTGTGCAGTTTAGTGGGGATTCATGGAAATCACCTAACAAGATGTGCATCAGAGTTGTATCCTTTCACTACACTTATTCAATCTGTATGCTGAGCAAATAATCTGAGAAAATGGACTACATGAAGAACATGGCATCAAGATTGGAGGAAGACGCATTATAGCCTATGATTTGTAGATGACACAACTTTACATACTGAAATTGATGAGGATTTGAAGACTTCATGATGAAAATCAAAGATCACAGCATTCAGTATGGAATCCACTTCATGTGGTATGGTGAATATTATCTCTTCCACCCATATTCCTTGTAACTTCTGGATAGGGCTGAGTAAGCAAAGGTGGGAGAAGACGCTGATAAGATGATATGATTCAGTTGTGATCATTAACAGTTAATTGTGATTATGAAAACTTGGAACTCTAACATGGGCTGAAAATGAGTCATTTCAGAAGCAGGAGGTAGGCTCTCACTACTATCAAAGAAGAGCCAGGAGTGGAGCAGGTTCTTTATACCCAGAGATCCCTGCACATTAAACCTTCTGGACCCAGGGACAGGAATCTGACACCAGAGGCACAGGTAGAGAAGCTGCAGCAGGACCAAGAGCACAAGACAAAGTGATGAGCTTCCCGTCTCACAGAACAAGTGAAGCTGAATGACTTTGGACAGGAGCCTTGCTTGCAGAGTGAAGTGGATGATAGGTTTGCTCACCCATGGAGTTAGAACTGAGTGCCTTCAGGCTGAGGCTTCTATGAAGCATTTATCAGCAGTCCTAAAGAGCTTTGTACCATTGCCTAAGCAGAGAGAGGCCTGCCTGTGACACAGCTTGAGGCAAGGCTATCAGACTGGAAGAGCTGTGTTGTGAACATCTTCTGATCCTCCACTGTAACCTGCTAACTCCTGAACAAACCCTATAACTGTGAATATGGTGTCTGAGTTCGGTGTGGCCACCGCAATGAATTATTGAACCCAGCTGAGTAGAGAAGGCTGTGGAAGGAATGGTTGGTGCCATTTATTTTGCATTTCAACATAAAGAAAACAAAAATCCTTACAACTGGATCAGAAAGCATCATGATAAATGAAGAAAAGATTGATATTACCAAGGATTTCATTTTTCTTGGATCCATAATCAATACCCATGGAACTAACAGTCAAGAAATTAAATGATATACTATGCTGGGAAAATCTACTGCCAAGTGTTAAAGAACAAAGATGTCACTTTGAAGACTAAGGTGCACCTGACCCAAGCCATGGTATTTTCAGTCAATCCAGCCATGGCATTTTCATATGCATGTGAAAACTGGGCAATGAATGAGCAAAACCAAAAAAGAATGGATGCCGTTGAATTCTGGTGCTAGTGGATAATATAATCTTCCCTAACATATAGTTATAGCTGTGGGTTAATGCTCCAGATTGCAAAGCCGTTTGAACTGCAAGGTCGGTGGTTCAAGCTCACCATCTGCTTTTTGGAAACCCTATACAGGGTCGCTATGGGTCAGAATAGACTCAATGGCACTTAACAACAACAACAATAACATACATATAGTTATAACTATGGACTATCAGAAGAATGAACAAATCTGTCTTAGAAGAAATATAGCCAGCATGCTCCTTAGAAGTGAGGTTGGCCAGACTTCATCTCATTTACTTTGGACATGTTATCAGGTGGGATCAGCCCCTGGAGAAGGATGTCATGCTAGTAAAGTAGCAGATCAGCAAAAACAGAGGAAGACCCTCAGTGACATGGATTTACATAGTGGCTGCAACAATGGGCTCAAACATGGCAGCTGTGGTGAGAATGGGTCAGGACCAAGCAGTGTTAAGTTCTGTTGTGCACATGGTCACTATGAATCAGAACAGACTCAATGGCACCTAACAATAACAACAATCATTAATGAACAACTTTTGTGTGCACTTTCATGTGACTTTATAATTCGTTCACTACTCATAGCAACCTTGCCAGGCAAGGATTATTTACTCCTTTTTTCAGATTGGAGGACCAGTGATGAGTCAATGGTAGAATCTTACTTTCCATGTGAGAGACCCAGGTTCGATTCTTGGCCACTGCATTTCATGTGCAGCCACCATCCATTTGTCCCTGGAGGCTTGCATGCTGAACTAGTCACACTGTGAATTAGTCATACTGTGAACTAGTCACAGGCATGCGTGATGCTGAAATGGTTTCAGTAGAACTTCCAGACTAGAAGAAAGTCCTGGCAATTTACTTCCAAAAGTTAGCCCACAATAACTCTGTGGAGCACAATGATCCACAACTGATCTTGGAGATGGCGTAGGACTAGGTGGCATTTTATTGCCTTGTGCATGTGGTCACTGTGACAGCAGCAAATAACACAGATGAGGAATCTAAATCTTAAAGAGCCTGGGTAATTTTCCTAATGTCACAGCTAGCATATGGCAAGGCTGACATTTGAACCCAGAACTGGTCAGAAGCAAATTTGACATTTTTCCCACTTAACTTCATTGCTTTCTATAATTACCTAGGATATGGAATACAATGAAAAATTCAGCCTAATCACATTTTTACAGATTTAAACTAGGTGTCAGAAAATTATAGTTCATGGGCCAAATCCCATTTGCCACCTGTTTTTTGTTTAAAATATAGTTTTATTGGAACACAGCCATACCTATTTATTCACATATTGTCTATTTTTGTGAGACAACAGCAAAGTAGAGAGTTAAGACAGAAACCAAAAAGCCTACAAACCCTGAAATATTTACTGTCTGGCCTTTTACTAAGTTTGCCAACCCCCTATTTAAACAATTCCAAGACTTCTTTGTATCCTTCATCATTTTCAAAGGGCAGAACAGATCCATCGGTTGAAGATTTACCATTTCTGATTGTGTCGATTTGTGAGCTGTCTGTAGTATATGTAATTATCCGGGGAGGGGAGTTCTGTAGTTGAATGTGCAGCTTGGCCTTAGACAAATGTGTTTCAGTCCTGGTCCTGCCACTAACTAGCTCTATGATCTTTGATAAATTACTTACTTCATCTGACTAAATCTATTTGTTCTCATTCATTCACAAATATTATCTAGTACCTACCAATATGTGTGCTGAGCAAATAATACGAGAAGCTGGGTTCTCTGAAGGAAAACGTGGCGTCAGGATTGGAGGAAGACTTATTAACAACCTGAGATATGCAGATGATACAACCTTGCTTGCTGAAAGTGAAGAGGACTTAAAATATTTACTGATGAAGATCAAAGAGCACACCCTTCTGTTTGGTTTACAACTCAATGTAAAGAAAACAAAAATCCTCACCACTGGACCAATAAACAGCATTCTTATTAATGGAGAAGAGATTAAAGTTGTCAATTCTTCTTGGATCAACTTCATTCTTCTTGGATCAACTATCAACATTCACGGAAGCAGCAGTCAAGAGATCAGACGACGTATTGCATTGGGCAAATCTGCTGCACAGGAACTTTTAAAGTATTGAAGAGCAGAGATGTCAGCTTGAGGACTAAGGTGCGCCTGACCCAAGCCATGGTATTTTCAATAACCTCATATGGATGCGAAAGCTGGACAGTGAATAAGGAAGATCGTAGAAGAATTGATGCCTTTGAGTTGTGGTGTTGGAGGAGAATACTGAAAGTGCCATGGACTGCCAAAAGAACCAATAGATATGTTTTGGAAGAAGTGCAACCAGAGTGCTCCTTGGAGGCCAAGATGGCTAGGCTTCGTCTCTCATACTTTGGACACATTGCCCGGAGAGAACAGTCGCTGGAGAAGGATGTCATGCTGGGTAAGGTGGAGGGTCAGAGAAAAAGAGGAAGACCCCCAATGAGATGAAACAGCCAGGTGGCATCATCAATGGCGTTAAGTGTGGCGGCAGTAATGAGGTTGGCCCAGGATCGGACATTGTTTCGTTCTGCTGTGCATGGGGTCGCTATGAGTCGGTTCCGACTCGATGGCACCTGACAACAACAACCAATGAGCTGGATTGACACAGAGGCAGCAATGAGGGGTCAAACATAACAATAATTGTGAAGATAGTGCAGCACTGGGCAGTGTCTTGTTCTGTTGTCCATCTTGACTCTGTGAGTCATGACTGACTTGATGACACCTAACAACAACATAGTCCTGGTGTGACGCTATAGAATAAGCACTCGACCATAAGGTCGGTTTGAACCAAAAGGCCGGTGGTTCAAACTCACCAGTTGCTCATTGGAAACACTATACAGGGTCACTATGAGTCGGAACCAACGCGACGGCACTTAACAACAACAAGAACAACAACAGTACCGACCATATTCCAGATACTGTTCTATGTGTTGGGGACACAGCACTGAATAAAACAGACAAAATCCCTTGTGTGTTGAGGACACTGTTGTTGTTGTTGTTATGTGCCATGGAGTCGGTTCTAACTCATAGCAACCCTGTACAGGGTTTCCGAGGCTGTAAATCTTTACGGGAGCAGAAAGCCTCATTTTTCTCCCGCAGAACAGCTGGTAGTTTCGAACTGCTGACCCTGATGTTAGCAGCCTGATTTGTAACCACTACAAAAATCCCTGCCCTTGTGGAGTTTACATTCCACCAGATGGAGGCAAATACTGAAAAAAGAAGTGAAAGCTTACATATGAAGGTAACAGTTAAGAGTCATGAAGAAAAATAAAGCAGGAAATTGGCACAGGAAATGCCAAGTGCAGATAGAGGGATTTAGAAGGGGCTGCAATTTTGAATAGGGTGGTCAAGAAATCTCTCCAAAAGAAGATGATATTTGGGTAAAGCTCTGAAGGAGATTAGAGAGTATGGTAGTGAAAATCTGTGAGAAAGAACATTCTATGTTGAAGTGAGAGAAAGAGCAAATCTTTGAAGTAGAAGCATGTCCAGCATGTGACAGACTAGCAAAGAGGTCAGTGGAACTGTAGACATTTAAAGACAGAGGGTACAGTAGGAACAAGACCCAATAGACTAGTGTAAGACTTTGTTTTTTAATTTTAATGTGATGGAAAGTCCTACTAGAGCTGTTGAGAACATAAGGACATAATCTGATTTATATTATAAGTGGACCATTTTGGATACTATGTTGAGAGGAAACTGGGGTGAAGGGCATGGGTTGAAGCTATGTGACTACTTAAGAAGCAGCTGTACTAATCCAGGTAAGAAATTATAGTGGTTCAGAGCAGGGTGTTTGTAGTGAGCTGGTGAGATATGGTTGGATTCGGGATCTATTTTGAAGGAAGATCCATCAGGCCTTCACGACAGCCTGGCTGTGGAGTGTAAAATAGTAAGGCTTTTGGCTCAAGCACTTGGAAGGGTGTAGTTGCCTTTAACTGAGGTGGGAAGATTGCAGTTGGAGCAGATTTGGAGAAAAGATTGAGTTTACCATAAGTTTGAATTGACTTGGTGGCCAATATTTTTAAATTTTGAGATGCCCATTAAACATTTAATTGGGGGTATTTTCTAGGCAGTTGAATTTGAGTGGGATAGTTGAAATGGATACTTCTTGTTGTTAAGTGCTGTCAAGTAGGCACTTGATGACCCTGCATAGGGTTTCTGAGGAGCTGGCAGCGAGTCTGAATTGCTGACCTTGTAGTTCAAACCACCCTTGTGGTTCGGTGCCTATCCTGCAGTGTCACACCAGAACTCTGAAGTGAATATTATGGAGGGAATAATGTTAGTGGTAATGATAAGGGCTAGGATTTGACCATGGGAGTAAATGGTTAAGGTTGAGTGGAGGACAAGATCTTAAGGACCTAAAAAGATAGAATATTGACAAAATCATCCACGTGAATCTTAAAATTACTAATCATTTTGATTCTATTAGACAAAATGACAGTGAGCCAAGAGCAAACATCTTAGAGGACCTAGGTAGTGATGCTGGGATAAAGGTTCAGTAAATGACTGCAACAAGGAGGGTAGTGGGTGGGAATAACAAATGCAGAGTAGGGGTGGAGGTGGTTTAAGGATAAAGAGAGGTCTAGAAAGGCAATGAGGAACAATCAGGAGGATAGCTACCTACTTCCAGACCTGTGGCTTAAGACATGTAAGGGAGAAAACAACCACCAATTAGAAGGATAGCAGATTTTAGTTAGGGCAAGAGGCAAAGGGAATGGTCCCAGAGGAGGCTGAGAATAGAGGACTTTGCTGAGAAATTGTCGTGTGATCCAGCAGAAGCAGAAGTGGGATTTCGGAAGCTGAGGGTGGAAGCTGGTGAGAGATAGTGATGAGCAAAGGAAGTGTACAGATGATTTGGCTTCTTATGGTGGCTGATGTAACAGAGATAAAGGATCTGGTGGTCACAAGGCAGACAGTGATGGCCAAGTTGTGAGTAATGGGGATGGAAGGAATAGGCAATCTTGCCAGAGCAGACAGAGTCCTGGGTTCTGTCTTGGTTCCTGCTAGTTAGA
Source organism: Chrysochloris asiatica (assembly GCF_000296735.1). Taxonomy (NCBI): domain Eukaryota; kingdom Metazoa; phylum Chordata; class Mammalia; order Afrosoricida; family Chrysochloridae; genus Chrysochloris; species Chrysochloris asiatica. The sequence goes on along the minus strand of NW_006408675.1, from coordinate 7,007,602 downwards.
GTGCCAAGGCTGCAGGGAGAACAGTCCTACTTGAGGTGTAGCATTCCATTCCAGTTACTGGAGTGAGAAGTACTGCCTTCTGCAATCAGAGGATGGAAACCATGGCAAAGAACAGAAAACACTTACTAGAGAAACAAAAGGAGCTTTTTGGAAGGTTTCTATGGATCCCAAGGACTGCTAGACTTCACCAAGAGAGTTCATGGCTCCTGTTCAAGTCTCTGCTGCTAAGACTGAGCAACCAACTTTCAGTTCCTCTTGTCCTCGATTGAAATTTGGAATTTTAAATGTATGGCCAAGTTGACAGAGTCAGATGGTACAAACACGTTTCCTGGGGACATACCTGTCTGAACTGTGGAACAAAGAAGGGAGAGCTAAAATATATGGGAAAATGATTGCCAATTGAACAGGTGTGTGCTGAAATGTCTGTCATAGGATGCGTTCTCTAGAAGAGCAAAACCAGGTTATATAGGAAATCGACTTGATGGCACTTAACAACAACAATATATATATATATAGCGCTCTGGTAGCGTAGTGGTTACGAATCAGGCTGCGAACCGCAAGGTCAGCAGTTCGAAACTACCAGCTGCTCCGCGGGAGAAAGATGAGGCTTTC
>NW_006408675.1:7006375-7006890 GCF_000296735.1 Chrysochloris asiatica | reverse complement strand
AGCCCTGGTAGCAGCATGGTTATGCATTGGGCTGCTAACCAAAAAGTCAGAAGTTTGAATCTACTAGTCACTCGGGGAGAAAGGTGAGGTTTCCTACTCCAGTACAGATTTATAGCCTTAGTAACCCTACTCAAGGTCGCTATAAGTCAGAACCGATGGCATACAACCACCGCCACCATATGTATATTTGTTGATGGTGTTAAGTGTAATTAAGTCAGTCCCAATTCATAGCAACCTTGTATAGGGTTTCCAAGGAGTGGCTGGTGAGTCTGAACCACCAAACTTGTGGTTCAAACTGACCTTGAGACACTTCTCCTATGGTGCCACATGAGGACTCATATATATTGTTGTTGTTGTTAAGTACCATGGAGTCGGTTCCAACTCACAGTGACCCTACACAGGGTTTCCTAGGCTGTAAATCTTTATGGGAGCAGAATGCCTCATGTTTCTCTCACGGAGCTGCTGGTAGTTTGAACTGCTGACCTTGAGGTTGGCAGCCAAATTCGTAACCACTA
>NW_006408675.1:6999679-7006210 GCF_000296735.1 Chrysochloris asiatica | reverse complement strand
CCTGTTGACTGGTCCCTCCTGATAATATGTCTGAAGTATGAAAGACAAAGTCTAGCCATTCTGGTTCCCAAGGAGCACTATGGATGTACTTCTTCCCAAACAGTTGACAATCATTTTCCAATCTATTTTAGCTCTCCCAAGTTTGTTTCCCAGTTCAGACAGGTGGGTCCCCAGGAAACAGGATATTGTCTGATGATTTCCCATTCCATTGGGTCACCTCTCTTTGGAATAGGCAGATCTCTTCCAGTGAGTTGGTCAGGTAGTTGTCTTCCAAATTTCTTGGCATAGATGAGTGAGTGCCTTGAATGCCGCTTCACTTTGTTGAAAGATTTCAATTTGTATGCCATCAATTCCCGGTGCCTTGTTTTTTGCCAATGACTTCAATGCATCTTGGACTTCTTCCTTCAGGATCTTATGCTACCTCTTGAAATTATTGAGCATCGATCTTTCTTTTTGGCATAGTGACCTTGTATATTCCTTCCTCTTCTTTTGATACTTTATTCGTCATTCAGTGTTTTGCCTATTTTTTGTTGTTATTGTTAGGTGCCATCATGTCAGTAACGACTCATTCAGACCCTATGCACAACAGAATGAAACACTGCCTGGTCCTGGGCCAACCTCACAATTATTACCATATAGTGGTGGTGTGCCATGGAGTCGGTTCCAACTCAAAGTAACCCTGCATAGAGTTTCCAAGGTTGTAAACTCTCCTGAGGAACTGCTGGTAGTTTTGAACTGCTGACCTTGTGGTTAGCAACCCAACTCATAACAACTATGCTACCATATATATGGTGTTGTTGTTGTGTGCCGTGGAGTCGGTTCCAACTCATAGCGAACCTGTACAGGGTTTCCAAGGCTGTAAATCTTTATGGGAGCAGAAAGCCTCATCTTTCTCCCACGGATATATATATATATATGTTGTTAGAGTCCTGGTGTGGCACTGTGGGTTAATGTGATGAACTTCAAAGTTGATTTGAACTGCAAGGTTGGTGGTTCAAGCTCACCATTCGTTCCTTGGAAACCCTATACCTATACAGGGTCACTATGTGTTGGAACCGACTTAACGGCACTTAACAGCAACACCAACAATGTACATTGTTAGGTGTTGCTAGTCAGTTCCAACTCATAGTGACCGTATGCACAGTACAACCTTGAGGTTCAAACCAACTTTGCAGTCCAGTGCATTAACGCACAGCGCCACACTAGATATGGAGTCCTGGTGTGGCACTGTGGATTAAGCACTGGGCTGTTGAGAGGTCAGTAGTTCAAACCCACCAACTGTTCCTTGAAACCCTATCAGGATTGCTATGAATTGGAACCAATTCAGTAACACTTAACAACAACATATATGGTGGTGGTGGTTATGTGCAATGGAATTGATTCAACTCATAGTGACCGGGTATAGGGTTTCTGAGGCTGTAAATCTTTACAGGAGCAGAAGGCCTCATCTTTCTCCCACAGAGTGGTTGGTAGTTTCAAACTGTTGACCTTTCTGTTAGCAGCCCAATTTATAATCCACCACGCTCTCAGAGCTTCGTAACAACATTATATATATGTTGCTGTTGTTAAGCGGTGTCAAGATGGTTCTGACTCATAGTGACCCTGTATAGGATTTCCAAGGAGCATCTGATATGTTTGAACTGCCAACTTTGTGGTATCTAGAGCTATATATACGTATGCTGTTATTGTTGTTAAGTGCCATCAGGTTGGTTCCAACTCATAGCGACCTTGTGTAGGTTTCCCAGGAGTGGCAGGTGAGTTTGAACCACCAACCTTGCCATTCAAGCCAACTTTGCAGTCCAGAGCATTAACCCACAGTGCCACACACATGTATATATGCTATTGTTGTTATGTGCTGCTGTCCGAGGAGCAGCTGGTGGGTTTGATCTGCTGTCCAGTGCTGATCCTACAGTGCCACACTACATATGTATATGGAGTCCTTGTGAGGCACTGTAGGATCAGCAGTGGACTGTGAACTAATGATTAAGTGAGTGAGAGAAAGAAAGAGAGAGAGAGGAATGGAGAGGTGAATCTAAGGAACTTGTAGAGACTGGCAAGTTCCACATCTTGGAACTTTGGATGAGATGTCAAGCTGGATGCCTCTCCTGATTCACCTAGCTAGAGAGGCTGACGAATCCAATATTGGCAGGTCCGACTGCAGGTTTCTGGTTGTACAGGTAAATGAATCGAAGGCCAACAGGTAAGATGGCAGGCTGCTGACGACTCCCAGGATTGGTAGGCTGCTGACTCAAGTCCAAAGAACCAGAGGTCAGATAACAAGAGAAATGCAGGATCCAGACCTAGCAAAAAGCAATCATGCTTTGCCCAAGTGTCCACATACATTGTAAGCAGGCTACACCCAGAGGAAACTCCTTTTCAACTGATTGGTTGTTTGTAGCAGATCTCATCATAGAGGTGATTAGATTACATTAGATCTCTCGTCATTGGGGATGACTGAATCTTAACACTGAGAATTCTGTCCCAGCCAAGGTGACATACAATCTTAATTATCACAATGTCTAATTGACTTAGCTTAATTGAAGAAATGGGAGGTATTTGACACATCCATTAGATGTGAAGGTTAAATGAGATGGTATATAGAAGACATTTTGTGCCTGGTACTAGCACTCTATACACAGTAGCTGTTGTTTTAAACATGGTATCTAGTGATCTGTCATTTTGCTGTTATTAAGTGCTTTGGGATCAATTATGACTCATATTGCCTCTTTATAGTATTTCCAAGGAGTTCCTGGGAGATTTGAACTGCTGACCTTGAGGTTAGCAGTCCAAGGCTTATCCTATATCAATTTTGTTGTTTTACTGAGGGACAAATTTACATTGTACCTGCTGTGGCTGGTGTGTTGATCATTCAGTTAGTGAAGAGACAGAGGAAGTGAGTCTATGTGTCTCTGTGTGTGTATGTTGGTTAGGATGGAAGGGTTAGGGTCTGGCTAAGTCCTCATCAGGACTCCCAACAATGGGCAATGACATTTCAGTGGGGCTTTGTTGTTCTTTACTTGAGTCTGAAGGGGATAAATTGCATTTCTATTTGTATGTAATTGCTCTTTATTGGGGAGGTCTATAGAAACTTGCTTTAATATGTGTACCATGAAGGTCTGGGGACTCATTCTTAGCGAATGCCAAGTGTCTTGGTGGGTCTCCCTTTGGCTTTGCTCCATATGATAGTCCCTTTGTCTTCCTGACCTTTGTATCTGATCCCAGCCAGCTTGCTTTTATCTGGTTTCTCACTTAGTTTCTATTGAGATAGATCTTGAATGCGAGCAGCCATGCATTTAGCACTCCCCACCTCCTGCCCCACAAGCATTTCTGTTAATTATGTTATTTAGAATTCATTGACTTGTGTATCTCTGTCAGCATGTGTGGATAAATGTGGTCATAGCACATAGGTGTGCTCTCGATAGTCAGCTAAAAGAGAGTTTAAATACATCCACAGAAGTTGTGTGGTAAGAGAAACCTAGCGTCTGCTGGAATCCTTTTGGTTCCTACTGAGAAATCCTGAGGATGCCTGAATGTCCAAGTCTGTAATGCATTATTGAAGAGGAGACCATTATCATTCAGATCACAGCAATTTTCAGCAACTACAAGGTCACAGTGAGCCTTTCTGTGATCTCCAGATTGTCCTAGGTAGCATATCATGTGAAACTGTTGCTATCAAATGCCGATTTTTCAGATTTCTTGCTTTATTGCTGTGGATCTTGCTGTAAGACATAGGCATACTTTTTAGGGAAATAAACTATTAGTGATTGAGGGAAGAAACTCCCAAAGTATTTTGCAATGAGCCCTAAACAAAACACAAATGTAACTTGGAAAATATGTGACTATAGAAAATTTTGGGATATGTTTCTAGTGCTATTACGTCTTTACATTTGTTGTTGTTGTTAAGTACTGTGGAGTTAGTTACAACTCATAGTGACCCTGCACAGGATTTTTAAGGCTGTAAATCTTTACAGGAGCAGAAAGCCTCATCTTTCTTCTGCAGAATGGCTGGTAGTTTCAAACTGCTGACCTTGAGGTTAGCAGTCTGATTCGTAACCACTACGCTACTCCTTTTCCATTTATTAAATGTCTGGAAAAAAAGAGCAGATTTATGACACCAAACAAGAGTCTGAAAATAGATTATTTTAAAAAAATTGGAGTTTTTATATGGTGTGGTGCTATAGGGTAAGCACTGGACTGCAAACCACAAGGTCAGCAGTTCAGACTCACCGGCTGCTCTTGGGAAACCCTACACAGGATTGATATGAGTTGGAACTGACTTGACTGCACTTAACAAGAACAACGTTCTGGTGATAGACTAAGTTTCTGAAGCCTAGTGAGTTTTCCCCATTCTTATGAATGACAAATGAAGCTACCACAGGGTTTCCTATCAGTGTTAACTTGAAAGGGGTATGGAATACACTAGTCAGTCCTCTTTCGAAAATCATGGTGCTATGTCACTTCACTCTCTCTTGTCTTACAGGATTTCACAGCAAAATACACACCTAATTACTCTAAATGGATTTGAAAGATATGATTGTGAACAATTGCTTGGTTGTTATATAGTGAGGTATATTGATTCAACCTGGCTGATTCTTCAAATCAAACAATTTAAAGAACTGTTATAAGTTATCAGTTTGAATTGAAAACAACCATATTTTTATTACATAGAGAAATCCATTAGGGTAAACATGGCATAAGCATCAGATTTTGTGTATGGGGCAAGATTTCAATTGTCACAGACCATCAACGATAGCACCCAGTATTTCCAATTAACTCTAAGTTGAAAAATAAAATTAAATAGCTGGCCTAGTTTATTACGTCTAATTTTACTGTATGTTGCATCCTATTTCTTTGATCTGCAACAGCCTAACATATTGGTTCAAGCTCACCAGCTGTTCCTCAGAAACCCTATACAGGGTCGCTATGGTACTTAGAATCAACAACAGCTTAATCATAAGCCATCAAAAGAGAATGGGTACTGTTTGTAAATGCATACTTCTTTAGTGAGACCAGGCCAGTTTTTAAAATTTTTTAACTGTATTGTGAATTATGTGCTATTTTATATGGCAGAACATTAGATAAACACTGAACTGATAACCATAGGTCAACAATTTGAGCCTGCCAGCCACTCCTCAGGAGAAAGATGAGGCTTCCTGCTCCCTTAAAAGATTTATAGCCTCAGAAACTCTATAGAGGGTGGCTAGGAGTCTGAACTGATTTGATGGCACACAACAACAACAATAATGGAACTAAAGCATGGCAGTGGAAAGTAAATTGCAGGTAGTCTCACAAGATTCTAAGGTAGTAGGGTCACAGATTTTAGTGAAGATGAGCAGGAAAAAAATTGAGGATAAATGTTTTGTTCTTGCTTAATGGGATGTTACTATAGCTACTGGGCATGAATTGTACATTTCTAAGGGATTAGAATATTCTGAGATTCACTTAGCACCAAGATGATATTAAACATAATTTGATCATTCTTTGAATCAGAAGCACCTGGGATCTGCTGGTGTCTCAAGGACATTTTTACGTACAAAGTTTTTCACTAAGAAATACACTAGATATATAACATGAAGAAGAAAGGGTTAGGTCACAACCATGGCCATCCTCATCTACCTAAGATACCATTTCACTCACATCAGTGTCCTAGTCAGAAACCATCTGTGACTCACCAGCATTTACAAAGAAACTCCACAGTCCTTGTTTGGAATTTAAGACCTAATGCTTCCACTGATTCCCTTAAATAAGCCCATTGCTTTAGTCAACCTATTTTCTATGGGTTTTAGAATGATTGTCTATAACAATGAGTATCAATATTAAATGTGTGATATGCACTGGGCACTCAGGTTCAAGCTTTTCTTCTTCCTTGGACTAACACACCTTTCATATGCATATAGTCTTGGGCCTCTGGTAGGGTGGATTCCAGTAGGTACCGGCCACAGATCAGCTACCTTTTCTATCCAGCGTGATATTAGCTCTAGGTAATTCCAGAAGCTGCTCTCCCCTTAGTTAAAACATTTTACCATCCCCACTTCATTTTTTCTCTTACAAAACCTCATAATTTTATAGGTCTGGAGCCACTGCAATGAATCCTGCTCACCAAGCCAGCTGCTTGAAACAAGTGGGGTTGATGCCTGACTTCCTCTGACTCCACAAGAGCAAAAGAGGACCAAACTCAAAATCAGCCCAAGGCCAATTCCTATGAAGTGGAGGTCAGAGATGCCTTCACCCTGTATCAGTGCCTTTAAAACTGGTCAGATTTGAGAACCAATTTAGAAAACTCATCCATATGATTTTGTTTCTCTAGAATCCCACTCTCTTGGTATCAGATGTCTTAGGCCAGGCTTTTTAGAGAATCAAAACCAGTGAAACATATATATGTGTATATATATTGTTGTTGAGTGCCATTGGGTCGTTTCTGACTTATGGTGACCCTGTATAGGTTTCTGAGGAGCACCTGGTGAATTTGAACTGTTGACTTTGTGATTCAAACCCACTTTATAGTCCAGTGCATTATTCCATAGTGCCACA
>NW_006408675.1:6991987-6999134 GCF_000296735.1 Chrysochloris asiatica | reverse complement strand
TCAATAGTAAGTTTCAGAGTCTTTTCTGACATCCTATCAACCCTGTATACAGAAGGATCAATGCATCTTGATTGCATGTTTCATCAATTTCTGACTGAAGAAGTTGGTAGAATTCAATTTCATCATCATTGGTTTTAGTGGTTGATATTTGTGATAGTTAAGGTTTTGTGTCAATGTGACTGATCCGGGATTCTCAGTGGTTTGGCATTGGAGGTATAGTTATCCCAGATCTAATATAATGTAATCACCTCTATGATGAAGTCAGCTATGAGCTGTCAATCAAATGAAGGGGAGCTTCATTGGGAGTGTTGACCTGCTTCCAATATATTGGACATTTAGGCAAATCTTGCTTGTTCTCTGTTGGGTGTGGATCTTGCATCTGGTTTGTCCTCTGACCTCTGGTTCTTTGGACTTGAACCAGTGGCCTCCTCTGTTACCTGCTGATCCTAGGAGTCATTAGTAGCCTGCCTTCTTACATGTTGGTCTGCCTGCTGCCATTTGACCTGCTGATCTTGGTTCATCAGCCCTGCAGCTATGTGACTTAGAAGTTTCCGTCCTGACATCTGCCTAACGGATTTAGGACTCTTCCACTTCTACAACTGAGTGAACCATTTCCTTGATATAAACCTATCTTTATATATACATATATAAGCTTTACTAGTTATGCTTCTCTAGAGAACTTAGCCGAAGATATTTTGTAAATTTGAATAATAGTGATATTAACCGGTCTTCCTTACTTTTTGCTGTTTTTAGGTAAAGTCTAGTTGGTTCCGATTCAGTGATCCTATATATACAACTTAACAGAAAACTGCCCGGTCCTGTGCCATCCTTACAATTGTTGTGCTTGAATCCATTGCTGCTGCCACTGTGCCAATTCATCTCAATGGGAGTCTTCCTGTTTTTTTGCAGAACCCCTACTTTACCAAGTCTTTCTCCAAGGACTGGTCCCTCCTAATTACATGTTTGAAGTATGAGAGATGAAGTCTCATCATTCTGGCTGCTATGGAATATTCTTGTTGTACATCTTCTAACACAGATTTATTTGTTCTTCTGGCAGTGCATGATACTTTCAATATTCTTCCCCAATACCATAACTCAAATGCATCAATTCTTCTACAGCCTTCCTTGTTCACTGTCTAGCTTTCACATGCATATGAGGCAACTGAAAATACCATGACTTGAATCAGGTGGACCTTAGTCCTCAAACTAATATATTTTGCTCTTGAATATTTTAAAGCGGTCTTGTGCAGCAGATTTGCCTAATTCAGTATGTCGTTTGATTTCATGCCTGTGGATCCAAGCAAAATTAAGTCTTTGACAACTTCAATCTTTTCTCCATTTATCATAATGTCATTTATTGGTCCAGTGGTTAAGATTTTTTTTTTTTTTTTTACATTGAGGTGCAATTCATAATGAAGTCTGAAGTCTTTGATCTTCATCATTATTTTAAGTCATTTTCTTCTAGCAAGCAATGTTGTGTCATCTGTAGAGTGCAGTTTTAATGAGTTTTCTTCCAATCCTAATGCCACATTCTTCTTCATATAATCCAATATCTATGACTAGTTTTTCAGCATGCAGATTGAATAAATATGGTGAAAGAATGCAATCCTGATGTACACCTTTCCTGATTTTTTTTTTTTTTTTCTGTTCTATTCTAACATTGGCCTTTTGGTCTACATACAAGTTTCTCATAAACACAATTGGTGTTCTGGAATACCTGTTCTGTACAATGTCATCTGTAGCTTGTCATGATGTGCACAATCAAATGCCTTTGCATGGTCAATAAAGCACAAGTAAACATCTTTCTGGTATTCTCTGCTTTCAGCCAAGATCCATCTGACATAAGCAGTGATATCCCTAGTTCCATGCCCTCTTTTTGTCCTGATTAAAGTTCTGATAGTTCCCTGTTGATGTACTGCTGCATCTGTTTTTGAATTATCTTTAGTAAAATTTTACTTACATGTGATATTAATGATACTGTTCGATGATTTTCTCATTCTGTGGGTCACCATTCTTTGGAATGGAGAGAAATATGGTTCTCTTCCAATCAGGTAACCAGGAAATTGTCTTCCAATTTACTTGGCATAGGTAATATTGACCTATCCCAACATATTTTCCTACAGATATAGTTAGTTTGATTCCTGTGTACTCCATTAAGTGAAGCCTATATGTATTGTTGCCTCTTATGATGTTTAAAAAAGGTATTTGCTATATATAAGTAAATAGTCTTGTAACGTTCTATCATGCAATCTCCTGCATCATTTCTATTACCTTTGCATTCCAATCACTAGTAATTATCAATATATCTTGATTGCATGTTTGAGCAATTTCTGACTGAAGAAGTTGGTAGAATTCTTCAGTTTCATCATTAGTGACTTTAATGATTGGTACATAAATTTGAATAATAGTGATCTTAACTCATCTTTCTACATAGACAGTATTGTACTTCAAGATTTTTAAGTGCTCTTCAATATGTCATTCCTGAATTATAAGTTATCTGATTGTCCTATTAAAAATGGTCGATACTGGTCCATTTCAGATAACTAAGGACTAAGATATCTTTATGTATTCCATTTCTTTTTTGACGACTTCCAATATTCCTAGGTTTATACTTCATATAGGTGTGGTGCTATAGGATAATACACTGCACTGTAAGATCAGTTTGAATCACAAGGTCAATGGTTCAAATTCACCAGTCACTCTGTGGAAACTCTATACAGGGCTGCTTTGAGTCAGAACCGACTTGATGTCACTTAACAACAACAACAACATACTTCATATGGAGTCCTGGAGTGGCTCCTGTAGGATATACTGTGGACTGCTAATCTATGATCCGTGGTTCAAATCCACCAGTCACTCCTAAGAAAACCAACATAGTATCACTGTGATTTGGAACCTACTCAATGGCACTTAACAACAACAATAACAACATACTTCATATATTCCATGTTCTGAATATTAAGGGATATTTGTAGTAGTTTCTTCTAATTTTGAGTTGTGCCCCATTAGCAAATTAAGATTCCAAAAGTTTTACTTCATTTATGTCATTAAGGCCAACTCTACTTTGAAGTTGCAGTTCTTTTCCAGTCCTGTTTTGAGTGCTTTCCAACCTGAGAGACTTACCTTCCGGTATATATCAGACAATGCTCTGCTGCTATTTGTAAGTTTTTTAGTGGCTATCTTTCTTCTTAGTGTGTCTTAGTTGGTAAGCTCTTTTGAAGCCTGTCCATCAGGAGTGATGGTGCTGGTCAAGCCCTTGTGGCATTGTTTCCAGTATCACAGCAACACAAATCACAAACTGACAGATAAGCGGCAATAATTTGTACAGTTTTCAAATTTTGTTGTGTAGTTACTCTTCTCATGGAGTTGGAGAAAGATACTCAATAGCACAATGTTAGTATTTTCGCCATGTAGATGCAAGCAGATGCAAGAGTATAGACAATAATAAAGAAAATGCAATCAGGACATGATCAGTTCTGAGTATTTATTGACTTTGCTTTTAATAGAATTGATTACTTTAATAATTTATTTAATGATAAATTTTTATAAATTAATGACTGCATTTAACAACCAGCTCCCCAAATCCTGAAAATTTAACAAGCAGCTTTCACAAGACAGTGGGAGCCAGCTCCAGTCCAACCCTTCTTCTTCTCTCTTTCCATTGATCCCAGTTCTACCCAATCCTCAAGTTCAGAGAAAGGTTCACTTCCCACAGAATCTTTCAAGTATACCATCTGATCTTTCTTTCCATAAATCATCTGATCTTGTAGCTGATATCAGTTTTTTGCATTTATTTTATACTTTTGCTCAATCCCGTCTTTTAAAATATTTACAATTTCATTGTATCTGTGTTTGTTTTTCACAAAACCCATCCACCAACATTGCTGTGAACTCTGTGAAGCCAGGGAGCTTGTTCTGTAATGTTTGCTCCTTCTGACATTGCTTAGCATCACACTTCTTCACACAGGTGTATTTGACATAATGTTGATCTAGCGGCATTTTGGATAATTTCTCTTATGCAGTTTTTAAACCTTCATCTGTTCCTGTCTCATAAAGGTGAACATAAAAACACAAACCTAGGCCCACATGAGTGGAAGTTCATTATATTTGCATACCTCAAATTCCACTGACTTTGAGGGTTGTAAAACTCAGTGTGACCTTGTCGTACATGGTTCATGTCTCTAGACTCACTTTCTTTGAAAACATTATTTTTGGCTTTCAGAACCTTGGTAGTCCAAATCCAAGCATCTTTACTACAGCATTACCACACTCCCCTGAGCGACTTCAACCTCCTCTTATGTGGGAGTTCTGTCTAGCTGTTGAATTTTGAATGAAAACCCAATGGACAGAAGCTCTGTACTGAATTCTATATTTTGTTCCTTGCTGAGCTTCCATGAATATAAAATATCAGCACAAAAGGGAGAGTCAGCAGGTAGAGATCAACACTATCCATATTTAATAGACAGGGAGTCTGAGTTTAGAGATGGGAAAGCTGAGAAGGAGACCGAGTTCAATAACTTGCTTGTCTTTACTGAATGTGCTTCTAACAAAAAAAGAATAAATATCTTATGACACATTTGTGTGATTTGTGCTTTAGAGGGGCATACATCATCATTTTAATTCCTAAAGAGAAAAATATGCAAGCAAGAAAGGGATTAAATAGCAGTTGACATATTGCATTAGGCAAATCTGCTGCATAAGACCTCTGAAAGTGTTCAAGACCAACAATGTCAATTTGAGAACTAAGGTGTGCCTGACCCAAGCCATGGTATTTTCAATAACCTCATATATATGTGAAAGTTGGATAATGAATAAACAAGACTGTAGAAGAATTGATGCATTTGAGTTACAGTGTTAGAGGTGAATAGTAAAAGTACTATGGACTGCCAAAAGAACAGATATTTGTGTTGGAGGAAGTATAGCCAGAATACTCCTTAGAAGCCAGGATGGTCAGACTTCGTCTCTCATACTTCGAACATATTGTCAGTCCCTGGACATCATGCTTGGTCAAGGGAGGGCCAGTGAGAAAGAGGAAGACCCCCAATGAGATAGATTGGCACAGTGGCAGCAACAATGGGATCAAGTGTAGCAGCGATTGTGAGGTTGATGCAGGGCTGGCCATTGTTTCATTCTGTTGTGCATAAGGTTGCTATGAGTTGGTACTAACTTGATGACTCCTAACAACAACAGCAGTTGATCCTTAGCAAATTTTCCTACCCATTTTGGGGCAGGGACCTCCTTCACCAGGAATCTGAGCTCTTTGTGTTTGGATTAGCACAGATCCCCACCATTCTGAAACACCATCATCTCTTTCCTCTACCATAAAACAAGGGAGAGAAGAGTCTGAATCACAGTGATGCCTTGAGATGGCTGGCATTCAACCAGTGGACCCTTGGCTCTCAACCCCACCCTCCTAGTGACAGCATATCCTGTGCAGTTTCTTCCCCTGTGCTCAATGTTTCTGACATCTTCTTGAGGAAACTTCTTTGGTGATAACATGACCAGTAGCAGTGGCTTTGTCACAGGACCTGCAATTCTTAATAGCTAAGGCTTACAGAACCCCTACTGACCTTTATGTAGGTGGGAAGCCACTATCACTTTTTCAATATTAATTGTTGGTCCTGGTATGACACTGTAGGATAAGCACCGGACAGCTAACCACAAGGTCAGAGGTTCAAATCTGCAACCACTCCTTGGAAATGCTATATAGGGTCACTGTGAGACAGAACCCACTTGATGGCACTTAACAACAATATACAAATAAATACATTCTTATAATAAACACATCAACAAATAAAACATGAATTATTCCTATTCACACATACTACTTTTGCACTGCACACTAAAAATGGCATGGCGGAGGCATTGGGATCATCTGACCTCCTCTAACTTCATAAGGGGGAGAAAGAATTACCATCAGCATCAGCCCATGGCTGATTCCTATGAAATGGAGGTCAGACATACCTCCTCTCTCCAACCTTTTTACCAATTCTACTTCTCTACTGGGGTCCTGGTGTGGTGCTGTGGATTAATGCACTGTATTGTAAAGTCAGTTTGAACCTCAAGGTTCAAAGCTCACCAGCTGCTCCTCGGAAACCCTATACAGGGTTGCTATGGGTCAGAACCAACTCAGTGGCACTTAACAACAACAACAACTTCTCTACTGGATTTAATAATACATTGCAATGGTCACACAGAATACGTAGATACATACATAGCCTATTACTTTCCTAATAAACTCCCAAATTTGCAATCTGGGGGTTTATTAGGAAAGTAATAGGATTCAGTTCTTCAGTTAGATAGCTTCTTGTCCATGGCCACAGACAGGACACTCATTGGCTCCTGGCCTTTCAGCCTTTGGCTTTTCAGGCTTCTTGGACTGATTGGCCTCTGCCCTACATGGAGTAAGTGTTATAAAGCCCTCAGCTCCACTGATAAGTACCCAGAGGTATCCTACTTGCCAGCAAGCCTCCTGCCCAAAGCTTTCTTGCTCTGTGGGTTGGGAAGCATACTGTACCATCTCCTGCTGGTCTCTTAGTTCTGCTGCTGCTTTGATATAATCTTGTGCTGTCTCTTCTATTACAGTTCTCAGTCTCTGACACCTAGGGTTCTCAGCATAGTGACCACCATTCATTTGTCAGTTTGTCATACTGTGGTGTCTTGTGAGTTGCTGTGATTCTGGAAGCTATGCCACCCGTATTTTAAATACCAGCAGGGTCACTCACTGTGGACAGGTCTCAGATGAGCTTCCAGACAAACATAGACTAAAAAGAAGGAGTGATGAACTACTTCCAAATATTTAGTCACTGAAAACCTTATGAGTAACAGAAAAACACTGTTAGATATAGTGCCAGAAAATGAGCCCCTCAGGCTGGAAGGCACTCAGAATGCAACTGGGGAAGGGTTGCCTCCTCAAAGTAGAGTTGATTGTGATGATGCAAATGGAGTAAAGCCAGTGGGGAAAAAGCCCACAGGACCTTCATTTGCTGATGAGGAACAACACACAAAAAAAGAAGAGAAACAGCTGTAAACACCCATTGTAAATCAGAGCATGGAATGCACGAAGTATGAATCTGGGAAAATTGGAAGTTGTCAAAAATGAAATGGAACGCATAAACATCGATATCTTAGGCATTAGTGAGCTGAA
>NW_006408675.1:6986714-6988362 GCF_000296735.1 Chrysochloris asiatica | reverse complement strand
TCCATCAGGTACTCTATGGGAGAAAGATGAGGCTTTCTGGTCCTGTAAAAATTTACAGCCTCATAAACCTTGTACAGATTCACTATTAGTAGGAACTGACTCTAAGGCACATCACCACCAATACCACTATGTACCAGGCATTGCAGTACAGAGAGTTGGATCTAGTCTTCTTCTTTAATGTGATCACAGTCTAGTAATAATAACAATAATAACGAATACTTGTAGAATGTTAAGTATATACCATGTCTCAGCATCACAAAGTAAGTACTATTATTCTCCCCACTTTACAGATGAGAAAACCAAGGTGCAGAGAGGTTAAGTTGCCCATGTTCACACAGGGAGGCAAGTAAATGCTAGTGTTTCACATCATAGCCCTGTGATGCTGAAGAGCCTCTAATATAGTGAGTGCCATCAGAAATAAGGCGTGCTTCTAACCTAATCTGGTTATGTTTACACTCACGTGCTATAATTCCAGGATTTTCCAGAGGGAAAGAAATTATGAAAAACAACAAATACTTACTTTAAAGAGAAACGGGAATGCACCAACTATAAGTAAAATGAAGTGTCCATTTGAAATGGGAGAAAAGTGATCTGTTTAGGATCAGGGTGACCTTTATTTATCTGTGTCTTCTGGTGTTTCTGGCAAAACTCAACTATTTCTGGGGAAGTGGTCATTAAGATGATGAATAGTCAGAAAGATTTGTGCTTGCTGAAGAACTCTTGAGAAACCTTTTCAAAGTAGAAAAGACTAGACACATGGAGCCAATTTCTTTACACCTGGAAGAAGGTCTTTTGCAGACACAGAAGGGAGAGATTTGCAGCAGCAAAGTTACTCTTGACACCACAATAGCTAATGAATTTATCTCCCACTATTGTGCTAACTCTGGCAGCTTTTTGAAGGTGAAGGGATTCCCTGTTGCTTTGTGTTGATGTTTTCTGAAAACTAAAAAAGGATATTTGGACCCAAGTCAGATGACCGGCAATTTGATATACTTAGTAAATCAAACTCTCAACTCTATTGATTCAGAGATGAAAAAGAAAATCAATATAATGTAAACCTCTGCCAGGTTTCATGTGATTGAAAGAAATTGACATTTTCAGCCATTTGTTTTGTTGTCATGTTGAGGCAGCTCATGGTTTCTGTCTTTCTGTTGATAATCTATTTTGGTGATCAGCTAACAACACTCACTTTTATGAGAGCTGCATCCTCCTGGTGGTATTTTCCACATCAGTTTGGGGAATGACAAAAATTTTTTTGTCAGCAAGAACAGTGAATGATGCCAAAAGGAAGCAACTTCATGAGTGGTTGGCAGTGATTCCATGCTTATCTGCAGAAGAAAAGCCTTCAATTCCAATGTATTTTTGTAAAGCAACAATTCTCTGTTGATGTGTTGCTAACTATACCTTTCTATATTATGAAAAAATGAAGAAATACCTTGTAAAGCCTATACGGGGTCACTATGAGTTGGAACCGACTAGATGGCACTTAGCAACAATTGCTATAATTAATACATCCCAGTTAATGAGAATGATACTTTGGCAAGATACTTTTTATGATGGGAGTTTTGTCAGTCTGTTTAAAATCAATCCAATTTTTAAAAAAGTTTTTATTATGAATTATGTGTTAGTTTACATGGGAGAACATTAT
>NW_006408675.1:6984695-6985386 GCF_000296735.1 Chrysochloris asiatica | reverse complement strand
TCTCTACATCATCATCTCTGCCTCTAACTCTGGTTTCACTACTTCTCTGGTAGGGTACCACACTCTGCTCTTTTCCCTTGATGGTTCCAGGGACCTCCGCTACTGGACTGCAAAATCAACCACTCCCCTCCTTTTGTTACAAAACATGTACCTTTACATTTCCAACCCTGATAGTCAGTCCTGATAGCAATTATTCACTATTGTACCAGAAGAGTCCTATCCCCATCTCCTTTCATCAGCCCCACCCAGACAGACTGGAAAACACTTAGTGGAGTTTCTACCTTCCCCTGTACCTTCTGGAACTAGGCTACCTCTTGAAAGCTTGTAAACCAGTCACTCCTTGCCTTTGTAGTCCCCCATCCCTCTTTTGGGTAGCCAATGTCTAATTTGCCCATTCCTTTCGACTCTGTGTAGCGAGGGGGTGGGAATGATCCTCGCTGAAAGATTTGTTCCCTCTTTTGAACTACTACAACCATAAGTAAATGTCAAGTTCATCAAATTGTAGCAGATTATTCTTTCTTTCTTTCTTTCTTTCTTCTTCTTCTTTCTTCTATTCAAGTTCTGATCATCCAGTCATTGAAGCCAGGTCAAGTGGGTAATATCTGCAAGTATGGGGGTTCTTGTGCATCTCCACTCACTTCATATCAGCTGGATGCTTCACTCTCCGCTCTAGTCCTCTGTGGCCATATCA
>NW_006408675.1:6956831-6959102 GCF_000296735.1 Chrysochloris asiatica | reverse complement strand
AAAACATCTACATTTACATTTGCAGCACTCACAATCAGTCCGGATAGCAATTATTCATGATTGAACCTCAAGAGTCTTATTGCCGTCTGCTTTCACCAGCCCAATTCAGACAGGCTGGAAACCACTCAGTGGAGATTTTACCTTTCCCCACATCCTCTGAAACTAGGCTTCCTCTTGAAAGCTTGTATGCCAGTCACTTCGTGCCTTTGTATCTCCCCCACCCCCATTTTGGGTAGCCAATGTCTAAGTTGCCCATTCCTGTCAACCCTGTGTTCCGAGGGGAGTTGATACATCTTTTGATGCAGGAAAGTTTGCAGTCCATGGAAAAGTGTCAATTCTCCAATTTTGTTCCTTTTTTTCAAGATTATTTTGACCAAAATCCCTTGCATTTTCTTGTGAATTTTAGATAAGTGAGCCTATTTTTCTTACAGGGTTGTTGGGTCTTTCCCCTGTATCTTTAGAAATTCTTTATGTTTTAGAAATATTAACGCATTGTGATGAAAACTGCAAGTAATGTTTCGTTTATTATTTGTTATTTTGCTTTGCTCATGTTTCTTTTTAACGTATTCAAAAGTTTTTGATTGTTCTGTTGTTAAATATATATCAATATTTTCTCATTCTTGCTTTTGGATTTAAGGACATAATGGGGAATTCTGCCCCCTTATTTTAGAGACATTAACATATGTTTTCTTCTAGTATTTGTATAGTTTTACTTTTTAAACTTATATCTTGCATCCGTTTGGATGCTATGATGCATTGTGTGAGAAATAGGTTCAATTTTGTCTTTTCCATACAGCTAGCCAGCTATTGCTAACTAATATTATCTTTTCTCACTGATTTTGAAATATTTCCTTTATTATATACCAAATTTCCTCATTGAATCCTGTCTCTGTCTAGATTTTCTCTTCAGCTCTTTGGTTTTCGCCAGTCATGTATCATTATAACATAGTTTTTTAAATGATAGAGGCTTTATTATGTATAAGCTACCTGTCCACTATCCACAATGTTTTTCTTTGTTAGGATATTTTCCTGACTAATCTTTCTTGTTTGTTCTTCCAAATGAACTTTGTAACAAAAACCTGGATGGCAGTTTGTTTTCTTCCCCTTGTGTTTGGGACATACTTTCTTGTTCTTCTTTTTTTTTTTTTATTGAAGCTTTTTATTTTGAAGGTTTACAGAGAAGATCATCAGTTTTACATTTAACAAATGATACATTTTGTTTCATCTGAATGATTACAATCCCCTCCATGCAACTACAGTTATCCTGCTTCTTCTCTGTGGTTCTTATTTCTACTCCACACTCGGACATACTTTCTTGGTTCTTTGCATGTCTTATCACTTAAAAAATTCTGTATGCAGGAAAAAAAGGTCAGAAAAAATGATGGTATTTTATTTTATTTTTTTGTTAAATTTGTTTATTATCTTCAGGAAAACTAGTATTCTAAAATCTGGTATATATTTATTTTTTCAGTTCTACTTTTGGGACCTAAAGGAGTGCTTTGTAGTTTTCCCTCATGTAAGTTTTGGACATTTCTTATTAAGTTTGCACCTTATTTTATCTCACATTTTGATACCATTAGGGGAGTGTTTTGTGTCACAGTAACTTGTTTTTGTTTGTATATATGAAACCTATTAAATTTGTATATCAGTTTTATATTATGTTACTTTACTATTGTTTGTAGCAATTGTTTTGCCGTATATCTGGTTTTCCAGCTATATGATAGTATCAGTTCTATGGCATTATATTTTGGAGGCTTTGGTGAGAACTGTGAAAACTTCATTATAACAAAATTCTGGTCATTAGTATTTGGAAATAAGACTCCAACTTATTCTTGCATACCTTTAAACATTTACTGTGATGTCATTCTGAATATAGTAATCAGTATCCTTAAAAGTGAATTTAATAAGTGGCTTTGTTGTTGTTGTTGCTAAGTACCATGGAGTAGACTCATAGTGACCCTGTATAGAGTTTCTGAGGAGCAGCCGGTGGGTTTGAACTGCTGACCCTGTGGTTTGCAGTCCAGTGCTGATCCTATAGTGTGACATCAGAAGTGACATTTGTTAGATCTCTTTTTGTCTACACACACATATGCACTATTGGGGTACAGTTGGATAACAATTGGACTGCTAACCAAAATGTCAGTGGTTCAAACTCACCATCCACTCTTTGGAAACCATATACAGAATCACTCTGAGTTAGAACTGACTTGATGACACTTAACAACAACAACACACATATTCTGATGTTTTGCTTTTGGTAGTGTATATGTG
>NW_006408675.1:6940879-6955872 GCF_000296735.1 Chrysochloris asiatica | reverse complement strand
GAATATTCATATTTTGCAATGTTCTCCATAGCTTGTCATGATCTGCAAAATCAAAAGCCTTTGTGTAGTCAATAAAGCACAGGTAAACATCTTACTGATATTCTCTGCTTTCAGCCAAGATCCATCAGACATCAGCAATGATATCCTTCGTTCCACATCCTCTTCTGAATCTGGCTTGAACCTCTGGAAGTTCTCTGCATATGTGTACAGGGGATAAATATATTCTACACAATGAGCTCACTAGGTGGTTAGAGCAGTGCTGTCAAAAATGACATCTAACTCCTCACCTCTGGTTTGCCAAAGGTGAGATGATAATTCATTAAATTTAGCTAGCATTCTTCACTCTTTAAATACAGTTATGTGCCTCTCACTGCATTTTACTCTCACAATAATCTTATGAGAGTACATGAAAAAGTTGTTATTTTTAAATTGAAGCTGTGGAGTCAATTTTAAATCATAGTGATACCATATGACAAATTTCCCAAGCTGTAAGCTTTATGGGATAAAACTCTGGCCTGCAAGTTTGGTTTGAACCACAAGGTCAGCTGTGCAAACTCAGCAGTTGCTCTTAGGAAACCCTACACAGGGTTGCTATGAGTCAGAACCAACTTGATGGCACTTAACAACAAACAACAACAACAATTCTTATGGGAGTAGATTTCCTGGTTTTTCTCGGCACAAAGACAAAGGATCAATAGTTGGAAAATATGGTCTTGGTGATAGAAATGATTCTGGAGATCGCATGATAGAATTGTGCAAAACCATTTCAAACACCCTTTAAAACAGCATAAGAAATGACTACACATGGACCTCACCAGATGGAATACACAGAAACCCAATTGACAATATCGATGGAAAGAGATGGTGGAAAAGCTCCATATCATCAACCAAAAGAAGGCCAGGGGTAGACTGTGGAACAGACCATCAATTGCTGATATGCAAATTCAAACTGAAACGGAAGAAAATGAAAACAAGTCCATGAGAGCCAAAATATGTCCTTGGATATATCCCACCTGAATTTAGAGATCATCTGAAGAATAGATTTGATACATTAAACACTGAAGACCGAAGACCATAAGAGTTGTGGGATGACATCAAGAATATCATACATGAAGAAAGCAAAAGAAGATAAGAAAGAAGGAAAAGATCAAAATGGATGTCAGAAGAGACTCTGTGAAACTTGCTGTCCAGCGTAGAGATGCTAAAGCAAATGGAAGAAATGAAGAGGTACAAAGGCTGAGCAGAAAATTTCAAAGGTCAGCTTGAGAAGACAAAGTCAAATATTACAACGAAATGTGTAAAGATCTGGAGTTAGAAAACCAAAAAGGAAGAACATGATCAGCATTTCTTAAGCTGAGAGAACTGAAGAAAAAATTCAAGCTTCGACTTTCGTTACTGAAGGATTCTCTGGACAAATTATTGAATGATACAGAAAGCATAACAAGAAGATGGAAGGAATACACAGACACTGTGCCAAAAGGAAATGGTTGATGTTCAACTGTTTCAAGAGGTAGCACATGATTGAGAGCCAAGTATACTGAAAGAGGAAGTCCAAGGTGCATGGAAGGAATCGTCAAGGAACAAGGCACCAGGATGAAATCTTTCAATGGCAATCACTCATTCATGCCAAGACATTTGGAAGATAACTATCTGGCCAACTTATTGGAAGATATTTGTATTTCCAAAGAGAGGTGACCCAATTGAATGCGGAAATCATCGAACAATATCTTTGATATTCAGTGCAAGTAAAGTTTTACTAAAGGTTAACACAGAAATGGCTACAAGTATACATTGACAATGAACTTCCAGAGGCTCAAGCCAGATTCAGAAGAGGATGTGGAATGATGGATATCGTCGCTGACATCAGATGAGTCTTAGCAGAAAGATGTTTACCTTTGCTTTATTGATTACGTAACTGTCTTCAATTGTGTGGATCATGACAAGATATGGACAATATTGTGAAGTATGAGTATTCCTGAACACTTAATTGTGCTCATGAGGAACCTATACATGGACCAATAGGCAGTTGTTCAGACAGAACAAGGGAACATTGAATGGTTTAAAATTAGGAAAGGTGTGCTACAGGGTTATATTCTTTCACCATAATTATTCAACCCATATGCTGGGCAAATAATCTGAGAAGCTGGGTTCTATGAAGGAAAACATGGCATCAGGATTGGAGGAAGGCTCATTAACAACCTGCGATATGCAGATGATCCAACCTTGCTTGCTGAAAGTGAAGAGGACTTAAAATACTTACTGATGAAGATCAAAGAGGACAGCCTCGGTATGGATTTCATCTCAATGTAAAGAAAACAAAAATCCTCACCACTGGATTACAACATTCTTACCAACGGAGAAAAGACTGAAGTTGTCAAGGACTTCATTCTTCTTGGATCAACTATCAACACTCATGGAAGCAGCAGTCAGGAAATCAAACAATGTATTGCATTAGGCAAATCTGCTGTACAAGACATTTTTCAAGTGTTGAAGAGCAAAAATGTCAGCTTGAGTACGAACATGCAAAAGCTGCACTGTGAATAAGGAAGACCATAGAAGAATTGATGCCTTTGAGTTATGGTGTTGGAGGTGAATATTGAAAGTGCCATGGGCTACTATAAGAACCAACAGATCTGTGTTGGAAGAAGTGCAGCCAGAGTGCTCCTTGGAGGCCAGGATGGCCAAACTTCATCTCTCATACTTTGGACATATTGTCAGAAGGGACCAGTCACTAGAGAGGGATATCATGTTTGGTAAGGTGATGGGTCAGAGAAAAAGATGAAGATCCCCAGAGAGATGGATTGGCCAAGTGATAGCATCAATGGGCTCCAGCGTGACAACAATTGTGAAGTTATCCCAGGACTGGGCAGTATTTCATTCTGTTGTGCATAGGTCGCTATGAGGTGATACTGATTCAATGGTATCTAACAACAACAACTTCCATTGAGCCACTGGAATAAGAACCAACCATTTTAGAACAGCTGAGTGCTCAACTTTTGTATCTCCAGTGCTCCTTGAGAAGCATGCTGTTTTCTTATAGTTTTCAAAAACCAGAGTCTAAACAACTGACAAATGGACGTAAGGAATTCTTGTGTGGAGCTGTAAGATTAGCACTGGACTACTAACCACAGGGTTGGAGGTTCAAACTCACCAGCTGCTCCTCAGAAACTACACAGAATCACTGTGAGTCAGAAGTGACTAGACAGCACTCAACAGCAACAAGGGAGGAAAAGAGATTAAGGCAGATTTTGTAAACTTTCTTTCTAACATACTCCAATCCCTCCGAATCCTGCTGCTGTTATTAAAGCGGATATCTTACCTGTCCTCAGTGGAAATGAGCAACAGCTGGTCAGCATCCCTATTACAATAACCCTTCATATGCATGATTCCTGTGATGTTGTTCCCTTCCAGTTTCGCCTTTAGCAGGTTAAATAGCCCTGAATCTGTTCCTCATAGAGTTTATCTCCCAACTCTTTTGTCAGTTTTAACAAAGAGGTTGTGACTCTTGGGTTCCTGCTCAACAGAGCTCTTCCTCATTATTTTGTAACCTTTATACCTCATTCCAGGGAGAGTTAAATAAAGCCTGTGGATTTTTGATATGAATGTCTGGCAGGCTTGCGCTCCCACAGAAAGGTTTCCAGCAGGGCTCACTGATGAAAGCTTCAGTCCAACTCCTGAATCTCATTCACGGTATATGAAAGGCAGTGCACCTCCGCTTGTTTCAAAACCCACAGATGGGAACAGTGCCCACGTGAAGTCCACATTCCAGATCAAGGCCCATTTTGGCAGCAAGCGATAGGTTGTAACGAGAATATTTAAACCCTAGTAACTACTGGCTAATTACTTTAGGTGAACAATTCTTTTTGGAAAGGCACTGTTCTTTTGGCTTGCTAATCATGTGTGAAAATTACCCCTGACCCAGAATTTCATTATTGCACCTGAGCCAGCCTGAAAATCAGAGAAATTAAATACCATAAAATATAAGCAGTAAAAGGGAGACTAAGCTTTGAGAGTTAACAGCTATGCAATGTTCTGGATGTTACAGCACGAAGCATGTCAAATATGCTTCAGTGGTTTTATAAAAAGAATACCAGATGCCACTTCTCTTCCAGAATCCTGGGTTTTTCTTCTTATCTGTATGCACAAAAAGGTATCAGATTTGGATGATGAAGGCTGACCAAGGTACATGTGTTCTCCTCTTTCTGGAAGCAGTATGTAGCTGGTCTCACTGTCCATTGACCCATGGGTCAGGGAAATGGGATCATGTCAGTCTTTCAGGGAAAGGGAAACAGCTTGCTTCTGTCTTTGAGCTAAGTCATTTGTCAGCTGAACACTTACCTCCTCTCTTTGTTCCTTTGTTGTTCCATCACTAAAGCCCTTTGGGGGAATAGAAGAGTCGCTGGCTTCTGAAAGACTCTTCTCAAGGTTAGTATTATTCCAGGTGAAGGGAAGAATGCAAAAGAGGTTTGAGAAGACACCTTTGCATATTCCTTATTTAAAAAAAAAACAAGGTTGATAAAGAATTCATTATTTCATTGTAAAGGATTTGGGTAATGAGGCAGGGAGAACTTTCCAAAGGGAAAGAAGGTAGTGAAAAAAGGGTAAAGGTATAAATGCGTGAGGCTAAATGCTAAGCAAGAATCTACCTTCCTGGCTCTGAGAAAAGAGGTTTTCAATATCATGAGGAGGCAGGTGGGGACCTGGTACTTCTTGTGTAGGGAGGGGCTGTTATAAGAGTGGTGTTTTAGAGGAAGAGTCTGGTGCTGGTGGGGCACATGGTCCATAGTGTGAGAGTGATGGGAAACCACAGGAATTTACTCTGACTTTGGGTGAAAGAATGCTGAAGCGTAGTGAAACAAATATTGGTCTGTCAATTAAAAGACCATAGTTTGAATCCTTGTCCTATCTTTAGCTAGCTGGACAATCTCAAGAAAAACTTATTTTAGCCTCTAAATTGTTGTTGTTGTTATTGTCAGGTGCCATTGAGTCAGAACAGACTCATAGCGACCCCATGCACAGCAGAACGAAACAATATCCGATCCTGGGCCAACCTCACTACCGCTGCCACACTTGAGTCCATCAATGATGCCGCCTGGCTGATCCATCTCGTTGGGGGTCTTCCTCTTTTTCTCTGACCCTCCATCTTACCCAGCATGACATCCTTCTCCAGTGACTGTTCCCTCTAAATAAGAGGTTGCAAACTTGATCTCACATGCATATAAGTTTTCACCTTCAGGCATGCTTATTTTGGCAAACAAAATGTCTCAGAACCATGTAATTACCTTTATCCAGGCAAGTTCATGCTTTTCCACACTCCTCAACTCCCCTTACTGCATCAGACTTAGTTTGCTTCACACTTTTATATCACTAGCCTGGCCCTGTTAAGTCTACAATAGCTGCTATAAATCTTGTTAAAATAAGTGGATTTTATTTTCCTGCTTTGTTATTATTACCCAGGTTAGAAGTTCTTAAGCATCAAGAAACTATTCAACTTACTTTCTTCTAGCAGGATGTTAAGACAAAGTTGTTGTTTGCCACTGAGTTGATTCGGACTCATAGTGATACTGTATAGGGTTTCCAAGAGCAGCTGGTGGGCTTGAACTGCTGACTTTGTGGTTAGCAGTACAGTGCTTATTATTGTTGTTGCTAAGTGCCGTTGAGTTGGTTCCAACTCATAGCAACCCAGTATAGGGTTCGGAGGACAATTTGGTTTAAACTAACCAAATTGCAATTCAGTGCATTATCCTGCAGTGCCTTACTAGAAGTTAATGATTACTAGTCGGTAATATTTAAGTGCTCTAATATACTCATCATCTACTATTAGTTTGCTGTACTGTAGTAACTTGTGTGTTGCTTCCATGCCAGAAGCTATGCCATCAATATTTCAAATACCAGGAGGATCATCCATGGTGGACAGGTTTCAGCAGAGCTTCCAGAGTAAGAAAGACTAGGAAGAAATGTCTGATGATCTACTTCTGAAAATTAGTCAATAAAAATCATATGGATTACAATAACTGCTGATACAGTGATAATATATGAATCCCCTAGGTTGAAAGGCACTCAAATTGTACAGTGGCCACACCTATGGAATCAAACATACCAGTGATGGTGAAGAGAGTATAGGACCAGAAAGTATCTCATTCTTTTGTACATGGGCTGACCATGTTGTTGTTGTTGTTAGCTGCTATCGAGTTGTTACTGACTCATAGTGACCCTATGTACAACAGAACAAAACACTGCCCAATCCTGGGCCAGCCTCACAATTGTTGTAATGCTTGAGCCCATTGATGCTGCCACTTGGCCAATCCATCTTGCTGCAGGTCTTCCTCTTTTTCTCTGTCTCTCCACTGTACCAAACATGATATCCTTCTCCAGTGACTGGTCCCTCCTGACAATATGTCCGAAGTATGAGAGATAAAGTTTGGCCATCTTAGCCTCCAAGGAGCACTCTGGTTGCACTTCTTCCAACACAGATCTGTTGGTTCTTTTGGCAGCCCATGGCACTTTCAATATTCTCCTCCAATACCCAAACTCAAAAGCATCAATTCTTCTACTGTCTTCCTTATTCACTGTCCAGCTTTAGCATGTATATGAGGTTAGTGAAAATACCATGGCTTGGGTCAGGCACACCTTAGTCCTCAAGCTGACATCTTTACTCTTCAACGCTTGAAAAAGGTCTTGTGCAGCAGATTTGCCTAATGCAATATGTCATCTGATTTCTTGACTGCTGCTTCCATGAGTGTTGATAGTTGATTCAAGAAGAATGAAGTCCTTGACAACTTCAGCCTTTTCTCCGTTGATAAGAATGTTGTTTATTGGTCTAGTGGTGAGGATTTTTGTTTTGTTTATATTGAGATGCAATCCATACCAAAGGCTGTGTTCTTTGATCTTCATCAGTAAATATTTTAAGTCCTCTTCATTTTTAGCAAGCAAGGTTGTATCATCTGTATGACTTGGAGCCAAATTGATGTAAATTAACAACAATTCTACTATCTCCCTTCTGTCACTTCTTCTCTATTGTCTGGAGAAATGTACAGTTATTAATAAGCAAGTTTGGATAATTGTCATGAAGTCATATATTATTTTACTTACACTTTGTCTTTCCCCATTTGAACCTTTCATACATTTAGAGCCACAAATGCACAAGCACTCATGTTTGGGAGAAAACTGGTGCTGGCATTTTTTGTTAAGCTATGATAACACATTGGGGATGGGGATGAAGAGAGATCAGATGTAAAAGTCAAGCAGGAAGGATCCCTGAGAATATGGAGCTCAACATCTCTATCATATAGAGGAGAAAGCTGAACCCAGAGAGGTCAAGTGGCTTAGTCAATGTTCTCTGGGATAAGAACCCAGTTTCCCTGCTCTTTTGCTCATACCTTCTCTGGCACAGTGTTTACAAAATGTTTCCAAGAAAGTTGCTTCATATTACTTAGGATGATGAGACTCAAGATATTTAACTAAGGCTAATTAAACCTTTTAGGTTAAAAAATAAAACCCCATAAACACTAAACAAACAACAAACACACCAACCTATTGGCATCAAGTCAATTCAGATTCATAGAGACCAGATTGGACAGAGTAGAACTGCCCCCCACCCCCAGGGTTTCCAAGGCTGTAATCTTTATGTGAGCAAATTGCCTCATCTTTCTCTCAGAGTGGCTGGGGCTTCAAACCACTGATGTTCCTTTTAGCACCCAGTGCTTAACCAGGAATCCTTTTGAGACTGAGTTGTTGTTGCTGTTAACTGCCCTTAATTTGTTTCTGACTCATAGCAACCCTGTATAGTGTTTCCGAAAAGCAACAGGTGACTTTGAACTGCCAACATTGCTTATCCTGAAGTGCCACACCAGGACAACTTGAGTTGGAATACCTGTTCTGTATTGCTAAAACTGCATTTTAAAAAGGGGTAAGAGATATATTCTTATAGAGTTAAAAATCTGTACACTAAGTTTATTTACCCCAAATATTTGAGTCAAGTTGAAACCAGACAATTAAAAAATATGTGTATTAATTTAAATATCACAGAATTCCAAATATTTAATTATAGTTTGAGATCCTTAATTCATTATGGTAAATTAGCTTGTTTCTATTTTCCTTTATTTTATTTAATAGGAATTATTTTTTTTTTACCCCCAGGTGGGTATAACTTTTTTTTTAATTTAAGGTTTTTATTATGAATTGAGTGAAAGTTTACAGGGCACATCATCAGTTTCACATTCAACAATTCATATAACTTGTTTCATTACAATTGATTATAATCCCCTCCATATACCATCAGTTAAAAGCAAGTCTCTTTATCCACTTTAGCTTTTTTTAAAAAAACACACAAACAAAAAAACCCACTCAGGCATATATAATAAATTACATCTCCAAAGGGCACATTCTGCAAGTCTGCTCCTGGCCACCAGTTCTTAGTCCTTCTCTTCTTAGTTGATGAATCTAGAGTCCTCAGCCGCTCCCCCTCTCCATGCCCCCATCTCTGCCTCCATCTCTGGCACTGCTGCTTCTCTAGATAAGGTCCCACATTCTATTTGTGCATTCCTCTTTTGATGGTCCTAGGGTCCTCTGTTTCTGGACTGTAAGATTAACCACTCCCCTTTTTTTGTTACAAAACTTCCACCTTTACAATTGTGACAGTTGTGATTAGTCATGATAACAGTTATTCACCATTGAATCTTACAAATCTTATCCCATCTCCTTTCACCAGACCTATCTAGACAAGATGATAGCTATTCAGTGGGGACTCTTTCTCCCCCGTCCAACTCTTAACTAAGCTCCCTCTTGAAACCTTGTAAGCCACTCACTTCATGCAGACTAGAATCTGCATCTGTTTCATTTGGTTTTCTATATATTTGTTGTAGAGGATCCCTACAGCCTTTCTGCCTAGACCACCATCTTGCCACCTCTCCTCTTTTGGAAGGTTTTTAAGGTCACCTGTTTAAAGCTGGAAGAGGCTGTAGAGACCTAACATCTAAGAAGTCCTGACCTGTGGTTCACACAACTGTGTATTTGGGGGAACCCAAGAACCTTGAAACATTGTACAGAATTCTATGTTTATGTGCTTTGCTCTGGGCAGGGGATCTGTAGGCTTCATCCTATTCTCAGAGGACTCCCTGACTCCAAAGGTTAAGTAAGGGTCTGGACCACTTCTTTCATTTTACAATGAGAAAAACAATGTACCCCCCACTCTAAGTCAAAATAACTCATCAACAATCACATAGAACAGAACTAGGACAAAAAATCAGGTCTTCAAGCTTCCAAGAAAATTATTTTTTTTTTCTTCTGTAGGCTCAGCTTCTAATATTAATGGAGTAATTTATGCACAGTTGCTATATTTTCTTAAATCTATATTCCATGGATGGTTAAGAAATTAGAAACAAATGACTAATAAAAACTGATTAAATAAAGCATTTTATATATAATCATCCCAAACCATATGCTTTCTAAATTCTAAGCACTCCTATTCATTTCCTATAAAATTTCAGATACTCTGATTATGTGAGAGTCTGATTATATATATGTTGTTGTTGTTATGTGCCATGGAGTCAGTTCCGACTCATAGCGACCCTACACAGGGTTTCCGAGGCTGTAAATCTTTACCGGAGCAGACCGCCTCATCTTTCTCTCCCCGTGGAACTGCTGGGAGTTTTGAACTGCTGACCTTGTGGCTATAAATATAAGGAAAGAGGGTGATTATGTATCTGTGTGGGAGGGGGAGAGAGATCCCACATGTTGGGGGTGAGTACAGTATAAGAAAGGATATTGAAAATAACTTAAAAATTAGCAATTGTTTTTGTACTTCCTAACTTGTGACTGTTGATAGGAGTATGCAGGATTTCTTAAAAATTTCAGAGATCAGCTTGGCTACCTCTTTCTCTCCCATTCAAGAAAATGTATCAGAATGCAAGGAAAAATGATGTCATCAACAACTGCAACACCCCAGACTACAGATTGTGAAGCATAAGGTGTCAGACACCAATGCCAAGAACCACTATGCTACAGAGCACTTTCTCATACAGTGTGCAGTCACTAATCCACTGGTCTAAGTAAAAGCCTGAAGACTACAGTGTTTTCCAAAGTACTTCAATCATCAAATCTTCCAACACTCCTGAGTCTTAACACTGTTCAAATGCTATAGGCCCCCCCCCCCCCGCCCCCGCCCAGGGACGGTATTACCTATGAAGGATTTTTTATCCCAGTGTCGTATTTCATCAGGTAGTAGACATTTCTAGCTTCATTGTCCACATTAATGTAAATTGTCTTCCTTTCAGAAAAAATATCAACTCCTTCCCAAATGTTCTGATTGTGACTGGCTTATTGATTATTAACAACCATGAATGGACTTCTAATTTCTTGATGAGCAAATGTGCTGTCTTCAGTTTACAGGAAGAGGCTTCCTTTCTAATAGTGATGAAGATGATTGTTTAATGTTTTTTTTTCTGATGTTCTAATATAATGGAGGTGAATCATGCCCAGGCAGTTTAAACATGCCTATAATAATAGATTGGATAAGATGGAGGATCAGGTAGATGTGCAGTGAGGAGCTCCATCACCAACAACACAGAATACTGGACCAAGCAGTCTCAGGGAATGGTGCTAGAACTCTGAACCACATATAAAGGAATATTTAGAAGTTTGGAAGGCTTACAGCTAGGGGAATTTGTAACAGAATCAAGAAATCCATTGCTTGTTAATTCAAGATGCTCAGCTACTCCTGGACCTACCATCTTGGGAGAGACTAAGTGGGGGAAGGATCAGAACAGCCACGAATGCCTGACAGAACTGCCGAGATACAGGTGTGCACATTCTTTCTCTCTCTCTCTTTTTAAAATATCTGTTCACTGGTCTCTCGCTGTCTGTGCACCTCCATTCTGGTGACTAGAGGGGATGCCTGAGCGAATGGACACCCCACTCCCACCCCTGGAGGATTCTACTATGCATGCACACAGATCTCCTCAAAATTTAAAGTGATAGTTTCCACTTAAAACCAAATGCCCACCACTCATCTGTCAGTTTGTCATGCTATGGCCAAACTTTGTCTCTCATATTTGGTCATATTGTCAGGAGGGACCAGTCGCTGGAGAAGGATATCATGTTTAGTAAGGTGGAGGGTCAGAGAAAAAGAGGAAGACCCCCAGCGAGATGACTCAAGCATGGCAACAGTAGTGAAGTTGGAACAGGATCAGGCAGTGTTTCATTCTGCTGTACATAAGGTCACTATGGGTCAGTACCGACTTGATGACACCTAGCAACAACAGCTATAATAATGGAAATGGTTATCTTTGTATTCTGTTTAATTAGACATATCGAAAGATGTGCAGCAATTCAGATTGCACAGTTGGCCAACAAGCTTGACATTTATTTCAATGAAAGGAAGGAAGAAAAGGTAATAGAGTCTGTGACAAAGGCTGAGATGTTGCCCTTGAGTCATTGAAGATACTGGGTTAGGCACGATTACTGCATGATACATGAGACAAAGGCAGGGAAGGACTCAGAGAGGGGCTGCCGAAGGGTTCTGTAGCTGAAGCTAGACTGTTAAACAAATAACCCTGGGTGATGGATTAAGTCCCATGTGGGCATTGTGGTTTGGGTCCACTCTGGGGTAGGTTTAGGAATCCCATTCAAGTCTGGATTTTTCCTGCTTTTGGGTCCAACTGTGAGTCAGATTGGATCTCAGGATTATTTGAACCTTCATGACCAGATTATCTTGGGGAGGTCTTCGCTCTGGTGACTTTTCAGATCTACCCATTCCCTTGGCAATTGGAAGGCAAAAGAATGTTGCTGCTGCACTCCTCCCTGGATTTTCCATTCTTCCCTGGGCCTTGAGGTACAGGCAGTGATTTTTGGCAAGACTAAAGTCTCAATAGCAAACAGAGGCATCTCTTTCAACTCTCTTGGTTTTTAGCAACATTTACTAAGCTTCTGGCTATGGCGGCATTCATTTGGAGTCATGTTCTGGAGCACACAGTGTTTAGTGGCAGCTACTAGTGTAGCACTGTGCATTAATGCACTGGACTGCAAAGTAGGTTGAACTGCAAGATCTGTGGTTCAAGCTTACTAGCTGCTCCTTGGAAACCCCATGCAGGGTTGCTATGGGTCTAAACTGACACGATGGCACTTAACAACAATAATAATTATTCTCAGAGGGGAAGTGGGGATGAATTTTTAATGCATCAAGACCATAACATTGCCTTTTCTGCCAGGATCCACTTCTTATGTGGAGGAAGGAACAAGACGGGACATAGCAGGCTAGTTTAAACTATATTTACCTGGTCCATAGACTTTCAGGTCTGATTTCAAAAGTGAAGTATCACCCTATGAAAATCACAGTGTATGAATGCCCACTGTGATAAATGAGTAACTCTGAGCGCTGCTGGCAGAAATTTCTTTGATTGACGTCCAGAATTTTTTTTTTTTTTAGAAACTTCTTTGATTGATATCCAAAATTTTTTTCAACAGTGACACTGAAATTAGATGGAAGGGACTCTTAAACCAGGAGGCAGCAATTGTGTATGGGTTTGAAGAGCCTGGGATCTTGAAAGAAGGATAGCCCTGTAGACCCTTAAGGGTGGTAGAATTGGGGCAGGGGTGAGCTTAGAGCAAGTTAAAGAGATTTCTGTTTTATTTATCACGAAAATATCCACCAGCATCATTACAATATGAAGAGTCATATCATCACTAAAAATTAGATAATTTGTTGTCAGAATCTGGGAGGGACTGACAGTAAGTTACAATACGTATGCCAAGGACTAAGTAATAGCTACTCAGGATTTAGGCTTGTTTCAAAATCTGATTGCTGGAAAAAGACATGTCAGAAGATATTGCATATCACCCCACTCTTCATCTTCTGGCTAAGAGAATTTAGGCTTTAGTAAAATCTGAAAATAGTCAGCTACACTATTTGGGACTCTGTAATTGATGATGGAAAAAAACATCCCCCCCCCCCAATCTTTCTCTTTTAAATTTTCCTACATCTAGCCATAAACAAAAAATCTCAAAAATTGTATGAGTCTGACGTGTATGTGTGTCTGTGAATGTAGGCACACGTGTGTACATGTTATATGTGCATTTTGTAGGAGCACAGAGCAGAATGTATTGTGAGAGATGGAATCTCTCCAAAAGGAGCCCTGGTATGGGCTTGTGCTCTGTTAAGTAATGGTTAAGTGCTAAGCTGATAACTGAAAGGTCAACAACTGCCAGCTGCCTGTTTGGCAGGAGAAAGATGTTGCAATCTGCTTTTGTAAAGATTACAGTCTTAGAAGCTGTATGGGGCATTTCTACTCTGTCCTACATGGTTTTTATGAGTCCAAATGAACTTGACAAGAGTAAGTTTGTTTTTTTAAGTCTCTGAGAATAAAGCACTAGGTTAGGAACAGAGACATGAAGACACTTGTGAACAGGTGCATGCTGTAAATTCCCATCTTTCATGTAGTACATTGAGAGGACAAGAAAGGAGAGGTCTGAGACAGCTGCCATTGCAGTAAAGAAAAGGATCATTAGATGAAAATCTACTGAAAAATGAGAATTAGTCTGAGACATTGGCATATAACTTCACCTGTTGCCAAAGTAGATAAATTCAAGAAAAAATAATATAGGCACATGAAAATTTTTGTAGAACAAGGAAAAGGATTTAGTATCAGGATATCTTGGAGAAAAATCATATGTTTAAATATCACCTACCACACACCACAAAAGAAATTTTCACAAGATTTTTAAAAAAAACTCAAAAGTAGAAAAGGGCTGCAGTCAACAGTCAGTTGGTTAAGATAGAAGGACGTTGGATGACTCAAGAGAGGGTTGCCTGTAGTTAGAATAAATTGCCAAATTAAGAATAACATTAAAGGCTGCAAAAGCAGAATTGAGTAAAACATGATGAATGCAAAATTTCCATAGTGTTCTTGAAAGAGAATACATGTAATGCGAACTTAATAATAATCGGGATTGCAAACTTCAGGTTACATGACGAAAACTGAAGTGGATGAATAAGAAGGGGAAATGCATTTAAATTCTTTTCTCAAATGTTGTTGTTGTTAAGTGACGTTGAGTTGGTTCCGACCCATAGCGACCCTGTACAGGGTTTCTGAGGGTGTAAATCTTTACGGGAGTAGAAAGCCTCATCTTTCTCCTGCAGAGCGGCTGGTAGTTTTGAACTGCTGACCTTAAGGTTCGCAGCCCGATTAATAACCACTACGCTACCAGAGCTCCAAATAGGGACAAGTAAAAAAATAAAACATTATTATTCTGGTTCTGAAAGAGAATAGGTTAAAGAATTCTTTACAACATTATTTAGTGAAATAAAAGTTTAATTTCTAAAACTTTGGTGAATGTAAAAGTAAATAATCAAAAAAGGAGGCCAGATAATAAATGACATAAAACAAAATGATCAGTAAGAAAACATAGAATACTGTGATGGTAAAATAAACAGAATTAGATCAGTTGCCATTATAAATACACCAAAAGAACAAAACAAAACAACAACGACAAACCAAAAAACCAACAAAACAAAATCCAAATTCTTCATTATTTAGTTGATTTTGATTCATAGTGAGGACCCTATAGGACAGAGGAGAAATCTCTGTGGAAGAAGGTAGTCATGTCTTTCTCCCTTGGAACAGTTGGTAGGTTTGAACTGTATCTTATTAAAAGAAATTTATTCCCATATGGGTCAATAAACAAAATTCAATGTTATGCTATTTAAAAGCAATAACCTAACTAAAGTGATGCAAACAATTAAACATCAAAGATTAGGTTAAAATAAAGTGTGTGTGTGTGTAATAATATAAGTAAAATAAGGTCAAATTTAAGGAAAAAAGATTATGGACCATTTTATGCTAATAAAATAAAGAAATAATTTTCAAAAATATATAACTATTATGAATCTTTGTGGACCAAGCAATGTTGTTGTTGTCAGGTGCCATCAAGTCGGAACCGACTCATAGTGACCCCATGCACAGCAGAACGAAACAATGTCCGATCCTGGGCCAACCTCA
>NW_006408675.1:6936848-6939154 GCF_000296735.1 Chrysochloris asiatica | reverse complement strand
ATTTTAAACCATACAGTGCTCCCCTGTTCTGTTTGAACGACTGCCTCTTGATGTATGAAAAGGTTCCTTATGAGTACAATGAAATGTTCTGGAATACTCAATTTTTGAAATGTTATCCATAGTTTGTCATGAGTTACATAGTTGAATGTCTTTGTATAGTCAATAAAGTACAAGCAAACATCTTTCTGGTATTTTCTTCTTTCTGCCAAGATCCATCTGATGTCAGCAATGATATCCCTCATTCCTTGTCCTTTTCTGAATCTGGCTTGAATTCTGTCTGTATATATTGGTGCAACCATTTTTGAATTATCTTCAGTATAATTTAACTTGCATGTGATATTAATCATATTGTTTGATTATTTCCACATTCCGTTGGTATTTGTTTTGGAATGGGCACAAATATGGATCTCTTCTAATTGATTGGCCAGATAGCTGTCTTCCAAATTTCTTGGTATGGATGAGTATCTAGTGCTGCATCAATTTGTTGAAAGATTTCAATTTATTGAAAACTGATTCCATCAGTTCCTAGAGACTTGTTTTTCACCAATGCCTTCAGTGCAGCTTGGGCTTCTTCCTTCAGTACCATTGGTTCTTGAATATATGCTACCTCTTGAAATGTTTGAACATCGACCATTTCTTTTTGGTATAGTGACTCTGTGTATTTCTTCTACTTTTCTTTTGATGCTTTCTGCATCATTCATAGACTCCTTCAAAATTTCAAGTTGAAGTTTGATTTTTTTCTTCCATTCTGTCAACTTGAGTAATGCTGAGTGTGTTCTCTCCTTTTGGTTTGCTAACTCCAGGTTTTTGCACATTTCATTAAAATACTTGGCTTGTCTTCTTGAGCTGTCCTTTGTAATTTTCTGTTTAATTCTTTAACTTCCTCATTTCTTTATTAGAAACTAACAGAACAGAAAAGCCAAGCAATTTAGAAATCGTAAAACACTTTCCTAAATAACTATTGTGTCCAAGTGGAAATCAAAGATGTATATGACTGTAGAGTAAATAAACTTGTTCTGACTTGGTGACCCTATGCATACTAATATGAAGCACTGCCTGATCCCGTGTCATCCTCATAGCAGTTCCCTTGTTTGAACCCATTGTTTCAGTCACTGTGTCAATCTACCTCATTGAGAACTTCTTCTTACTGACTCTTTTCTTCATCAAGCATGATATTCTTCTCCAGGGACTGGTCCCTCCTGATGACATGCTCAAAGCAAATGAGTCAAAGTCTCACTGCCCTCATTTCTAAGGAGCATTATAGCTGTACTTCTTCCAATACAAATGTGTTTGTTTTTCTGGCAGTCCATTGTATGTTCAATATTCTTAGTCAACACCATAATTCAAATGTATCAATTCTTCTTCTGTGTTCCTCATTCATTGTCAAGATTTCTCATGCATATGAGGTGATTGAAAATACCAATGACTTGGGTCAGATGCATCTTAGTTCTTAAAATGGTGTCTTTGCTTTTTGATGATTTAAAGAGGTCGTTTGCAGCAGATTTTTCCAGTGTAATATGTTGTTTGATTTCTTGACTGCTGCTTCCATGGGTGTTGATTGTAGATACAAGTAAAATGAAATCCTTGACAACTTCAAGAGCCTCATTGACTCATGATTAGGAAATTGTGGAATCTTTTTCTCTATTATTTAAAAAAAATAGTAAAAAAACTATATTTTTGTACTGGTTTAAATAAGATTTTCAGTAGATGGTGGTATTCCGAAGTTTCTAAATAATGTGTATACATCTTCTAATTTTAATAGAACACGGAGTTTTTCTCTACCCCTAATATAAAAAAATTCATTCTTTTAATGTAAAGAAAATATGATAAACAAAACCATTAAATCTCCCAAAGAAAAGCAAAATAAAATAAAATGAAAAAGTAACAACAACAAAATAACAAAACAAAATCCCAATCAAATGACAATTAACCCACCAAATAAATTAAATCAAGCAACACAATAGCAGCAGTGGCAGCAGCCCTTTTTGAGTGTCCTTGTGACCTGACATGGTGTAAGACAATTGTTTATATTGTTGTGAAAATATACATAAAAAACACACCAACTCAACAATTTCAATTGATTACATCTTTCAAGGTGTGCAGCATTCTCTCCATCCTTTCCCCAAGTATTCCATCACCATGAATATGAAAATCAATGCTCTCTAAGAAAAAATCTCCTTGCCTCCAACCCTTGGTACCAGTAATACTTTTTGGTTTCTATGTATTTGCTTATATCATATAAGTGAGGTGATAGAACATTTGTCTTTTTGTGACTTGTTTCACTTAACATGATGTTTTCAAGGGTT
>NW_006408675.1:6924855-6936518 GCF_000296735.1 Chrysochloris asiatica | reverse complement strand
TGAATGAGAGTGCAGGAAGAGTTTTTTTTTTTTTTTTAATTAAATTAAATGAAAATTATTTTGAAATCAGGAATAGTTTTGAATGTAGAAGGTCTACCCTCTCTAGGACTCCATTTGTCATGCTCCCTACTCCTTCTCTGAATGACTTGTTTGCATCATATCTTTGGCTCTGAACATCTGAACTTGCACATTTTGAG
The DNA here is from genome assembly GCF_000296735.1 of Chrysochloris asiatica. Classification (NCBI taxonomy): domain Eukaryota; kingdom Metazoa; phylum Chordata; class Mammalia; order Afrosoricida; family Chrysochloridae; genus Chrysochloris; species Chrysochloris asiatica. Next base: position 6,936,321 of record NW_006408675.1, on the reverse strand, counting down.
AAAGACTGCATTTAAGGACTTAGAAAAATTATATTATCTTCTTTTGGATTAAAACATATTATGTAGGAGTTTACACTCACTGAGTCTGGGGGTTGGAGTAGAAAGAGGGAGGTCCAGGGTAATCTTCCAAAGTGAACAAGAACCTAAAAAACAATTGATGTTGAGTAGATTCCAACTCGTGGTGACCCCTGTGTGTTAGAGTAGAATTGTGTTCCATAGTCTTTTCAAATGATTATTTGGAAGTAGATTTCCAAGTCTTTCTTCCAGAGCACATCTGGGTAAACTTGAATCTCCAATGTTTCTGCTAGCAATTGAGCACGTTAATAATTTACAACCACCCAGTGACCCCAAAGTATAATTTTGTTGTTGTGGTTGTTGTTACGTGCCATTGAGTTGGTTCCAATTCATAACGACCCTGTATAGGTAAGCAGCAGCTAGTGGGTTTGAACTGCTTACCTTGTGTTTGGCAGTCCAATGCTGATCCTACAGTTCCACACTAGGAGTCCCAGGCTCAGTTAAAACCTGTATTGGAAAGGTTTCAGAGAAGCTCAGCCAAAATTTTAGTAAAGGATAGTTACTCAGCCTTGATTGAGAGTTGAGTTAACTATGTCTTTCTTTCTAAAACAAAATAGGGACAGGAAAAGATACTAAATGATGATCACTTACAGTTGTAGGTTTCTGAACAAACACAAATTTGTTCCTAGATAGATTTGCATTCATTCATCTATACTTGCCTCATTCTAAAAAGGATTTAAGGCAAAAACTAAGGTCACGGAATACCAGCAGGTGGAGGATCGTCTACCTCAGAGTGAGCAAAAGGGAAAGAGGAGTTTAAGGTCAATAATAAAATAGTGAAAAGTCAGTTTGTTTCTTATTCTCACCTGCACTGGCAACTCTAAACAATATCAGTGATTAACAATGTCAATAAACATCCTCCATGCCACAAAAGACATTTCCCACTTATTCTCCAAGATAGATTTCTCAATTTATTCTAAATATCTACAGGATTTATTTATTCTTAAATAGATATTTGTTTTTATTTTAAGTGTTGTTTAAAAATTGTGTAACATTTTATGTAAAATGGAAAACAACTTTTCAATGAAAAATATGGTGATCTTTCTATAAAATAACAGGTCAAATTCCTATAGGACTAAGCCCTCTGACTTTCTTAGATAAATTGTCTGGATATCTTTCTTTTCAGACCATTGTTCAGTTATCACCATTCGCCTAGTGCCCATTTTTCAGTTTAAAGGTGTAAAGACTAGGAAAAAATACAATTTTCGACATGTGTTAATATTTTAAGCCAACATTGGAAAGTGACAGATATCATCATTCTAATTACCTCTTTTAAAAAACAAACAAACAAAAAAACCTGTCACATATATTTAGTGATCAGCAGAGTAACTGGTATCGTGCCACATTTAGGTTTTTAGTAAAATGTTTGCTGGGTGAATGCTTTTCTTAAAATGGTGCATACCTGTAATTTATCATCTGTATGCTTTTAATTGACTCTAAGTTAAAATCCAAACCAATTCCATACATCATCTCACTAGTTTATTTCAGAATGCAATTTTTTCCCTTCCCTTGTAGTATTTAATTTAGTATTTGCTTCGGTGTTTTATTTGTATTCTTTACTTCCCTGAAAGGTAAAGGTAAAGGGATGCCTACAAATTGAAAACTATTTCATGCTTTGACATCTTGTTATTTGCAAAAGTTAAGAAGCAGGTAGCATTTTTTGGGGGGGTGGGGAATGAAGGTAAAGTACAATTGTTGTTGTTGTTATGTACCATGGTGTCGGTTCTGACTCATAGCGACCCTGTACAGGGTTTCTGAGGCTGTAAATCTTTACGGGAGCAGAAAGCCTCATCTTTCTCCCACGGAACAGCTGGTAGTTTCAAACTGCTGACCCAGAGGTTGGCAGCCCGATTCGTAACCACTACGCTACCAGAGCTCCTTAAAGTACAATTATTTTAACAAAATATAGTTCATTCTATACATCAATCTCTTCATTTTGGTTTATAGGTCCCAATGGTATCTTACTTTCTATCTTTGTTTCCTAGTGTTGACACATTAAAAAAATAACACAAGTAGGAGACATTGTTGTTGTTAAGTGCCATTGAGTCATTTCCAACTCATTTAAGGTTTCTTAGGAATGGCTGATGGGTTTGAACTGCTGATCTTGTGGTTCAAATTGAACTTGCCCAGTGCAGTATACTACAGTGCCAGTGGGGGGCATTAAAGAAGATAAATTTATTTTTCATATTTCTGGAGACTGAGTCCAAATCTGGGTGTTGATTCCTTCTGTGGACCTCTCTCCTAGTTTCTGGGGACTACAGCTATCCTAGGTATTTCTTGGATGTAGATGGTCCTCACATAGCATCTGTCTTCCCCCTCAAGTGTCTCTTTATCTAGTATGTGCTAAAGACATCAATGGAGGGATTAGGTTTAGGACCCACCTACTCTGTCATGACCTCATTGACATAACACAAAAAAGCTCCTGTTTCCAAACAGGGCCACATTCACAAGTACAGGGATTAGGAGTTTTGCTTCTCATTTGAGTGGACACAGTTGAATTCATAACACCTCTCAAGCAAGAAAAGTCTATTACTCAACTTTCAGGTACAAAATTATCCTTCTAAGTGAAGATCTGGCTCTTCCACTTGGCAATGGTGTGTACATAATATGGTGGGATAGTGGGGAAGGATGGTTGTGTTTCAAGGGAAAGGGTGAGAGTTTTAGGATGGAAGGAAGGTGTTACTATTGACTGTAAACACTGAAGAAAGAAGGCTGGTTTACTAGTTTCCTAGGGTTGCCATAACAAAGTACTGCAAACTGTTGTTGCTTTTATTCGGTGCTGTTGAGTCAGTTCTGACTCATAGCGACACTGTATAAGTTTCCAAGGAATAGCTGCTGGGCTTGAACTGCCAACCTTGTGGTTAGCAGTCTAATGTTTATACTACAGCACCATGCCAGGATTCCACATGCGTATGAGGAGATTGAAAATACCATATCTTGGATCAGGTGTACTTTAGTCCTCAAAGTGTCACCTTTGGTCTTTAACATTTTAAAGAGGTCCTTTGCAGCAGATTTGCCTAGTGGAATATATCATTTGGTTTCTTAACTGCTGCTTCCATGAACATTGATTGTGGATCCAAGCAAAATGAATTAACAAATTTAACATAGACCAAGAGGCAGTCATTAGAACAGAACAAGGGAAAACTGAATAGTTTAAAATCAGGAAAGGTGTGTGTAAAGGTTATATTATCTCATCACAATTACTCAATCTGTATGACTGTAGAGAATTGATGTATTTGAGCTATGGTGTTGGAGGAGAATATTAAAGACTGCTAGAAGAGCAAACCAATCTGTGTTGGAAGAAGTACAATTGAATGCTCCATAGAAAACAGGATAGTGAGACTTTATCTCTCATATTTTGGACATCTTGTCAGGAGAGACCAGTCCCTTGAGAAGGGTATTATGCTAGGTAAAGTGGAGAAGAGGAAGACCCCCAATGAGGTAGACTACTGGTACAGTGGCAGCAGCAATGGGTTCAAGTTTGACCATGATTACGAGGATGGTCAGGACAGGGCAGTGTTTCATTCTGCTGGGCAAAGGTCGCTATGAGTCAGAATCAACTCAACGGCACCTAACAACAGCAACATGCTGAGAAAATAATTTGAGAAGCTGGATTATATGAAGAAGAATTTAGCATCGGGATTGGAGGAAGACTCTTTAACAATCTGTGATATACAGATGATACAACCTTGCTTGCTGGAAGTGAACAGGACTTAAAATACTTACTGATGAAGATCAAAGACCATAGTCATCAGTATGGATTTCACCTCAATGTAAAGAAAACAAAAATCCTCACAACTGGACCAATACATAACATCATGATTAATAGAGAAAATATTGAAGTTGTCAAAGACTTCATTTGCTCAAATCCACAATTAACACTAATGGAAGCAGCAGTCAAAAAATTAGATGATGCTTTGTGTTAGTTAAGTCTGCTGTACAAAACTTCTTTAAAGTATTCAAGAGCAAAGATATCAATTTGAGGATTAAGGTGCATTTGATGGCATTATAGGATAAGCACGGGGCTGCAAGGTCATTGTGAACCACCAGGTTGGCAGTTTAAACTTACCAGTCACTCACTGGAAACCTTATATAGGGCTGTTAGAGTCAGAACTGACTCAACAGCACTTAACAACAATGACCCATGCCATGTATTTTCAATAGACTCATATGCATGTGAAAGTTGGACAACGAATAGAATAAGGAAGGCAGTAGATGAATTGATCATTTGAGATATGGTGTTGGAAAAGAAGTACCATGGACTGCCAAAAAAACAAACAAGACTATGTTGGGGGATATAAAATTCCCCCACCTGATTGTGGTGTAAGTTCAGCTAGCTGAGAAATGGAAGCAAGATGAGTTCTTTGAATCGGTCAATGCTCCTAGGTTACTGGGATATCCGCGGGCTGGTTCATGCCATCCACATGCTCCTAGAATTCACGGATACCAATTATGAGGAGAAATGGTACACGTGCGGAGAAGCTCCTGACTATGATCGAAGCCAATGGCTGGATGTGAAATTCAAGCTAGACCTGGATTTTCCTAATTTGCCCTACCTCGTGGATGGGAAGAACAAGATCACCCAAAGCAATGCCATTTTGCGCTACATCGCTCGCAAGCACAGTATGTGTGGTGAGACAGAAGAAGAAAAGATTCGAGTAGACATCATAGAAAATCAAGTCATGGATTTCCGCATGCAACTTGTATGCATCTGCTACAACCCTGACCATGAAAAGTTGAAGCCTCAATACTTGGAACAAGTACCTGGACAACTGAAACAATTCTCTTTGTTCCTGGGGAAATTCTCTTGGTTTGCCGGGGGAAAGCTCACCTTTGTGGACTTTCTCACTTATGATGTCTTAGATCAGAACCGCATGTTTGAGCCCAAGTGCTTGGATGAGTTCCCATATCTGAAGGCTTTCATGTGCCGTTTTGAGGCTTTGGAGAAAATAGCTGCATATGTGCAATCCGATCGCTTCTTCAAGATGCCCATCAACAACAAGATGGCCCAGTGGGGAAACAAGAGGCTGTGCTGAGCAGAAGGCAGAGATGCACTACTTGTCTTGTTCCACCGTGTCCCTAGGGGCCTTTTCCTCTATCATTTCTGTTCTTTTCAATAAATAGTGCTTAAGCTAAAAAAAAAAAAAAAAAAAGACTATGTTGGAAGAATTACAGCCAGAATGCTCCTTAGCTGCCAGGAAGGCCAGACTTCGTCTCTCATACTTTGGATATGGTATCAGGAGGGACCAATCTCTGAAGAAGAACATCATACTTGGTAAAATGGGGGGATCAACAAAAAAGAAGAAGACCCTCCCCCAATGAAATGGATTGACACAGTAGCAGCAGTGATAACAAGTATAACATCAATTGTGAGAATGGTGCAGAACCAGGAAGTGTTTTGTTCTTTTGTGTATAGGGTTGTTATGAGTTGGACCCAACTCGCCAGCACCTAACAACAACAACAACAACAACAACAACAACTATGTTGCTGTACTGCTGCAACAGTTTTTGAATTAGCTTCAGCAAAATTTTACTTGCATGTGATATTATTGATGTTCCTTGATTTCTACATTCTGTTGGGTCACTTATCTTTATAATGTGTACTAATATGGAGCTTTTCTAACCTGTTGGCCAGGTACCTTGTCTTCCAAATTTCTTGGCTTAAATGAGTGAGTGCTACATCAGGTTGTTGGAACATTTTAGTTTGCATTCCAAAAGTTCCAGGAATCTTGTTTTAAACCAATGCCTTTGCTGCAGGTCTCTTCCAATCTATTGGCCAGGTAACTAACTCTCTTCCAAATTTCCTGGCATAGATGAATGAGTGCCTCCAGTGCTGCATCAGTTTGTTGAAACATTTCAATAAGATTTCTATGCATTCTTGACACTTTGTTTTTCACTGATGTCTTCAGTGCTGGTTGGACTTCTTCCTTTAGTATCATCAGTTCTTGATCATATACTACATTTGAAATGATTGAATGTTTAGCAATTCTTTTTGTTATCGTGACTGTATATTTCTTTCATCTTCTTTTGATTCTTCCTGCATCATTCAATACTTTCCCCATGGTATCTTTCAATATTTCAAGTATTTGCTTGAATTTTTTCATCAGTTCTTTTACCTTGAGAAATGCTGAGTGTGTTGCTTGCCCTTTGGTTTTCTAATTCCAGGTCCTTACACATTTCATTATAATATTTTATTTTGTCTTCTCAAAAAGCCCTTTGAAAGATTCTGTTCAGCTTTTTTACGCCCTCATTTCTTCTAGTTGCTTTATCTTCTCTACATCTCAGAGCAAGTTTCACCAGATACTATTGTTGTTTGTAAGTGCTGTTGAGTTGGTTTTGACTCATTGGGTTTCCGAGGAGTGACTGGTGGGTTTGAACCACCAATCTTAGAATTGGCCGTCCAGTGCTTATCATACAGTACCATACCAGGACTCCTCACCACAAACTAGGTTGCTTAAAATGATAGAAATTTATTGTCTCACAATTCTGGAGGCTGGTAGTCCAAATTCAGGTTTCAGCAGGGGCATGTGCTCTCTGAAGGCTCCAAATGAAGATCTTTTCCCATTGCTCAAAAATTTTGCTAGTTCCTGATGATCCTTGGCTTGCAGCTATGCTATTACTGTTGTTAGGTGCCATTAACCTGGCTCTGACTCATTACAACCCTGCAAATAGATTCAATAGAAAAGAACATGGCCTGGTTCTGGGCTATCTTCACAGTCGCTATGTTTGAGTCCATTATCACAGCCATTGTGTTTATCCATCTTGTTGCATGTCTCCCTTTTTTCCACTGGCCCTTGACTTTACAAAGCATAATGTCATTCTTCAGGGCCTGTCCTTCAAAATATATGATCACATCATCCCTTCTATGGAGCATTCTGGCTTGCAGTTGTAGCTTAAGTCTAGTCTCTGTCTGTGAAGTCACATAGCACTCTGTCCTCCGTATCTCTTCTCTATCATATGGACACCAATCTATTCCAGGATGACTTCATGTTAAATGATTTGATTTTCAAAGGCCTTATTTTCAAACAAGTTCACATTCACTGGTACGGAGGGTAAGGACTTTAACATCTATTTTTCTGTGAAATGATTCAATCTGTAACAAGTAGTTTATTCCTTTGCTGTTCATTCCAGTGGCCTTCTCTTGAGCTGACGTGTTACCGTCATGCCATGAAAGGAACTCAGGATGAAGCAGAAAACAGGCTAGAGCAGTGCAACATGTTATGTGTATCATAATTCAAGCTAGTGTTTCAATGACGAGGAAAATCGTATGCTGTTTGTTCAAATTCAAATCGTAAGGACAAGTGTGACTCAGACTAAACTCATACAGGGAGGGTTGTGGGCTGTACCTCATGCTTATGTTTGTCAGTGCTGCCTGTCAGGTTTATCACGCCTGCCACAGGTAAGGGGTTTTGACATCAAGTCCAGTTGTTAATGTACAACCTGTACAGATTGTTCAAATGCCTTTGGGAATCTTCAAACACAAGTGTTGTAAGGAGAACAACGTGTCTGAGTAAGGAGGTAGACAGAGCCACAATCTCCTATTTTACAGGCTCTCCTTATCTTTTGAGAAGTAAAAAGGGGAGCCTAAAAAGCAAAGTCAATAGAGTGGTTTTCTAGCCTGCAGAGGACTGCATCTGACAAGTTTTGGAAGGATATAGAAATTGCTGTTTCTCGGAAGAAGAAACAGGTGTAAAGGTTTTCAAACACTTCTTTAGGGGAACATTGTGGATATGCCTTTGCATATCTAATATATTCTTGCAGATATGTTCTGATCCAAAATGAATTTTCATTGGTCATCTATCCTTTCTTAAATCTTGTATCGGAGTCTATGGAAAATTGGTTCCCTTGTATTATCATACAGTCAAATACTGTACAGTAAATGGCACAGCACTGGTTCTATGCAAACTACTTAACTGCCAGTGTAGGCACCAACTAATTAAAACACATGCACACAATGGTCACAGCTGTATCAAGGCAAAAACTGCCTGGGTTTCAGCTCTGGGGATAATGAGGCCCGTGGTCACGCTGAAAGCTTCTAGGTCTCCATTAGCTAGCCCCATAACAACAGAAAACATGCATGCACACATGAAGACACAAACACATACAAACAGGCGAGAACTGAGATTTACTAAAAGGCAATTAATGTTCACTTATGCCTCAGCAACATTCTGTAAGCAATGCTAAAACATCACTGGACTAAATGGGAAGTACTCTGCCAGCCAGTATAGGCCTTCCTACACAACTGGTGAAGCACAAATCTTTTACTCTCCTATTGAAATAAACAAGGAGCTCCGGTAGTGTAGTGGCTATGAGTCAAGCTGCTAACCTCAAGGTCAGATCAGCAGTTAAAAACTACAACTACCAGCTGTTTCATAGGAGGAAGGTGAGGCTTTCAGCTCCTGTAAAGATTTATAGCCTTGGAAACCCTATGCAGGATTGCTATGAGTCAGAACCGTCACCACGGCACACCACCACCATTGAAGTAAACACTATTGTTAAAAGAAAATGACATAATTTCTACTGAGTATTCTGGTATGGGTAGGTTTATTGCGGCCATACTTTGTCTTTCATACTTTGGACATATTATCAGGAGGGACCAGTCGCTGGAGAAGGACATCATGTTTGGGAAGGTGGAGGATCAGAGAAAAAGAGGAAGACCCCCAATGAGATGGATTGGCTAAGTGGCAGCTTTGATGGACTCAAGCGTGGCAGCAGTAGTGAGGTTGGCCCAGGATCAGGCAGTGTTTTGTTCTGCTGTGCATAAGGTCGTTATGCGTCAGTACCGACTCAATGGCACCTAACAACAACAACAACAACAACAACAGATTCATGGTGCAAATGCTGACTGCACACCAACCCTGAGATCTGGTAGATGAGATTACCAGAAGTCTGGTTCAAATTCAGCTGAGAAATTGGAAGTTACAAAAGAGTAGCATGTTGCTTTGTACTAGACTTAGTAACTTTGGCCATGGGCATCAGAGATTTGCAATAGTTTGTCATGGATACACTCACTGGATCTCACTAACGGTAACTAACAAGTGTGCTGCAAGACAGGGCGGCTAGGCAGGGCTTGTAGAAGCCAGAGCTCTTGAGTAATGTCATTTAGAGCTCTTTAGAGGATAGCACAAGTGGACCAGGGTTTCATGGCTACTCTATGGTCTCTTTGGATGGCAAGCATGGTGAGCAACATCTAGCACTCGTATGCTGAGAAGTCAAGGTGCTCTTTTGCTCAGACACCTACGTCAGCAGCCACTTACAGAGCTCATTGTTGCTGCCCATCATGGAAAAGTGGTCCAAGCTGTTGGATAGTGCCCGAGATACCAAAGGAGTAGGTATTAGGAGTCAGGGTAGGTACAGAGATTAGGTGGGTTCCTTGTGGACCAAGTTCCTGGTCTAACATCAATTCTATACATGTGCATTAGTTTCCTATTGCTGCTGCAACAAATTGCTATAAGTTTAGTGACTTAAAAACAACACAAATTTATTATTTTACAATTTTGGAGGTTTGATGCTCAAAATGTGGTTCAGTGGACCAAAATTAAGGTGTTGGCATGGCTGCTTCTTCTGAAGGCTCTAGGGGCAAACCTCTTTCAGCTTTTAAAGGCTACTTGCATTTCTTGGTTCATGGCTTTTTCCTCCATCTTCAAAACCAGCAGCATAGCATTTTCAAGTCTCTCTCTAACTTTTATTTCCCTGCTTCTTTCATTCACTTATAAGGACACAGATAACTCAGGATAATCCACCGATTTTAAGATCCTTAATTTAATCACATCCCTTTTGCCATGTGAGGTCACATATTCTGTTTTTGGGGATTATCATTGGACATGTTTATTTGTGGTGCTGTGGGTTAATGCACCAGATTGCAAAGTTGTTTGAACTGCAAGGTTGGCAGTTCAAGCTCACCAGCTGCTCCTTGGAAACCCTATACAGGGTTGCTATGGGTCGGAACTGACTCGATGGCACTTAACAACAACAACAACAACATTCTGCCAACTATGAGATATAATGGCTACCTTTTCTATTTTGCAGCAGATTGGTCTTGTAGGATGACAGCTTCCACAATGCATTCTTCTCACTGTTGTTGTTGTTAACTACTGTAGAATCAGTCACGACTCATAGCAACCCTGTATAGGGGTTCCCAGGAGTGACTGGTGGGTTTGAACCACCTACCTTTGGGTTAGCAGTCCAGGCTTATCCTAATGTGCCACACCAGGATTCTATCATTCTAATTGTTGTTGTTAAGTTCCAATTAGTTGGTTCTGACTCATAGCAACCTTGTATATATAGGGTTTTCCAGGCTTTACAGCTTCTCAGAAGTATAAAGTCTCCCAGAGAGAAGCTGGCAAGCTTGAACTATGGACCTTGTGTTTAGAAGTCCAGCGCTTATCGTATACAGCCACCGTGCTCCCTTTCTTCCAATTAGAGTCTTATTATTTTGAAATACTTGGTGTGAAAAATTCATTTGACTTAAAGTATGTTCCCATCACTAAATAAATTTCAATATTAATTGGTCATGGAAAGGAAAATCTTGCAATTAAAAATTTAAAACGTAATTTAAAAAATTTAATTGCAATATTTTCTTTTCCATGGCCAATATACAAATTTATAACAGTGGTTGTAAATTTTTCAGTGGTTTAAAATTTGTATCACTGAGTAATGTGAACAAAATTTCTCATTGTGTGATTCACAAATTTGAATGCCCATAATGAAAAAGTCTTGACCAGGAAATTTGTGCAGCCATTTTAAGTTTAAAATCTAATATAAAAAGTATGGAAGCAAGTTTAAGATTCTCATTGAAAAGAAAATATTTCTTGGAAGTTTTATACAAATTTAATATTTAATAGCTCTTCCAATATTTTATATTTTATTACAATTTTTTAAAAAAGAAAATATAATAGTTTTGGAAATATCAAGCTTCAAACAGATAACTGCAATTTATCTCAATGTGTCATATGGTGGTGATGGTGGTAGTTATGTGCCATGGGCTGATTCCAACTCATAGTGACCTTGTATAATATTCATGGGAGGAGACAACCTCATCTTTCTCCTGTGGAGTGGCTGGTAGATTTGAACTGTTGACCTTGTGGTTGGCAGCCTAGGTCATAATCCATTATACTACCAGAGCTCCTTTAATGTGCCAATATACATTCTCATTTTAAGGTATGGATGGTCTCAGAGAGTTGGAAAGCATGGATGTGAGCCATCCCATCCTTGGTAACTGTATGGGCTGAATTCTAAGAGATTTCAAGGGAAAATGATAAACAACTCCAACATACGGTCCATTGTTAAGTTTAGACTCATAATATATTCTTTATTTTGACCATAAAGAAAGATGTTATTTGTCTTTTTCTTGTAGAGATGCTGTAGTTTCCTATATATTTTAGAAATGAG
>NW_006408675.1:6884839-6900141 GCF_000296735.1 Chrysochloris asiatica | reverse complement strand
TTGCTGAGAGATCGGAGCTTAATCTGACTTGCTTGCCTTTGTATGTAACACTTCTGTTTACCGTAGCTGCTTTCAGGAGTGTCTCTTTATCTTTGATTTTGGAGAGCTTGATTATGATATGTTTTGGTGATTTTCTTTTGGGGTCTATCCCTTCCTGGGGTTCGTTGAGCTTCTTGAATGTTTATGTTTTCAGTTTTCAGGATGTTAGAGAAATTTTCTTCCAGAAGTTCTTCAACTATTTCCTCTGTGAACTTGTGTGATTCTTCCTGTTCTTGAATGTCAATAATTCCTGCTATTCCTCTTCATATTGTCCAACATGAATCTTAGACTTTTTCTGTTTCTTCTTCAGTCTTAGTGCTAGTGGGAGATTTGTCTTCCAGCTCACTGGTTCTGCCTTCCATCTCTTCTAGTCTACTCCTTTGCCTTTTCAGTGTATTGTCTATTTCTGATATTCTATTATTGATCATTTGGACTTCTTTCTGTAGGTTTTGAATTGTTTCCAGTGGTGTATCTATCTTATTTGATTGCTCATGTAGCACTTTCCTTAATTTTTTCTTATTTTTCTCAACTCCATTGTAAAGTGTTTTGAAACATTTAATAATCATTTTTCTGAATTCCTTCTCAGGCATTTGCAAGGCCTGCCTGCCTTCCAGAACGTAGTCCAGATCTACCTCTAGGTCATTTGTCTCAGACATTTTATCTTATTTCTGGACATGTGCTGATATGGTCATCTGCTTTTGCTTCTTGGACATGTTTAGCGTTTATTTGTGGCCTTAATACTTAATTGAGTATGTGTTTTGGGATATTTTATGCTTTCTGATTGCTTCCAGGTAGATGTGATCAGGATGTGGGCTTCCCTTTTTACTGTTACTGAGAGTAACTTTCACAGGTGTTGTCTGCCTCCCTGGTATATGACAATATTGGTTCTTGCCTTATTTTGGTATTTTATAGAGTGTGATTGTAGGTTGACTATATGGCAGTTGTTGCTTTCTCTTCTTGTGTAATATAGGGAGAGAAAGATTCCCCCAAAGGTAGAAGGGGGAGCATAAAACAACAAAACAACAACAGCAAAAAACAAAACAAACCCAGCAAAAATCACCACCAACAACTAAAAAACTAGACTGGATACTATAGTCTATAATCACAGGAAAGGGAGGGGAAGGAGAGAAGAAAAAAAAAAAAATCTGTAACCTAATATGAGTATGACTTTAATATCCTCTCTTCAGCTTCTTGCCTTCAAAGCTGCCTGAGAGATTTCAAGATGCCACTGTTGGTTGTTATGCTGTACCTCAGGATTTAATTTAATTTTTGGCCTGTTTTGTTTTTAAACTGTCTTTGCCTCTCCACACCCCTTGTTCTGGCCTTTTCCATTTAAAAAAAAAAACAAACCAGTTTAAGGCCGGCTCTTGGGCTGAGAGGATCTGTGTGCATGCGTGGCAGAAGAACCCACCAGTGGTGAGGGTGGTGGGGTGTCCACTTGCTTAGGCACCCCCTCTAGTCACCAGAATGGAAGTGCACAAACAGTGTGTGTGTGTGGTCAATGAACAGATACAAAAAAGAAAAGAAAAGAAAATCAGAACAAAGCAAACCCGACAAAACGTATTGTCCACCTTTGCTCCAAGGTTCCCTCAGAATTTTTCCATTGTGTGTGCTTGGTCTTGCTATTTGGTCTCGCCCAAGTTGTCGCCTCTGGGCTGCTGAGCCCAGCAGATTCAAAAGTACGCAATTTCTTACTTTCGCTACAAGTTCCACTAGCTATAAGCCTTCAAACTTTGTAAAGATTCCTCTACCTATGTGGTCCCAGGCAGCTCTAGTACTATGCCAGGTTTTAATGGCATATGGTAAAGATTGGCAGAATGGTTGCTTGAAGGAAGGAGTTCTTTGGTTGCTAGGTTTCAGAATCAGCATGTGAATGGAAGTGGGAGGGAGGAGGAATGACTGTCATACTCTGAGGATGACCCTTTAAATGAAGGTGCCCTGCTTGGAGAACTTTGAGTGGTTAATTTTGAATTAAATGAAAAATTTAAGTAATTTTTAAAGATAATGGTATTTCCAAATGAAATAAGAAGGCAAATTATTAACCTTTATGATTTTGACTAACCCTATTTTCTCTGCCTCCTTCTTTCCTTTTGTTCCTTCTTCAATTTGGAAGGAACATAAAATGATAATGAACTGAAAATATGTGTAGGTGCTCAAGTTTTCGGTGGAGACATGTCTTTGTAATTGTTACCTTGTGGGTTGTAGAAACTCACTTCTGATGTCTAGTGAATACAAAGTACTGGGAGTCTGACTTAGTCAGCTTGACTGTGCAACCAGTGTTGGCCAATGACTCAAGGTTTAGATCCTGTCAGTTTCCACTCCCAACCTCATTCTGTTTCCTTCACATGAGGACCCCCCTGGTCCAGCTGAAGAAAAGAATTACAAACAGACTGAGGGTATTTTCAATGAATAACTGAAATTGGAACACAAAGAGGAGAGAAATGAGGCAGTTCGTTTGATAAATCAAATCACTGAGAGCAAGAAATAGTGTTGAGTGATACTTTCAAGGATCCTTTGAGGGAATAAACTGTAGTAAGAAGGAGCACAAAATTTAGAGACCTTACCCCACCATACTTAAGTGAACTCTTTTGCTGTTGAGTAGACTCCAAATCATGGAAACTCATGTATGTCAGGATAGAACTGTGCTTCATAGAGCTTTCAATGAGTTTTAAGAAGTATATTGCAAGGACTTTTTTCCAGAATGCCTTTGCATGAACTTGAACTTCCACCTTTTTGGTCAGCAGCTGAGCATATTGACCTTTTGCACCACCCAGGGACTTTGTGTGCAATCTTTGGCAATCCACTTTTTGGCAATTCACTGAGTCTCTGAACATCATTCTTACCATCTATAAAATGGGGATAATAATGATTTTTAGCTACCTGGATTGTTGGAGGAATTAAGTGAATTACCATTTTTAAAGGTTCTATGTCATTATTATTGTTGAGTCCTATGGTTCCAAGTCATTAATGGAAAAGCTGACATTCAGAGAGGTCAAGTAAGTTTCCCAAGGTAAAAATTTGAAGTCATAAAGCTTTGTCTTTTCTTTCAGTGCCCTTTTATTGCCCCATTAGTTATGATAATGGCTAACATTTACTGAGTATGTACTATGTGCCAGCAATAGTGTGAAATGCTCTAATATATTTTCTTCTCGGCAAAATCTTTGTGTATTAGGTTGTTTTTTTCTTTTCAAAAAGCTTTTATTGTGTACTGAGTGAGTGGAGATTTACAGGGCAGATCATCAGTTTTTACATTCAGCAAATTTCTGTGAGGATTACAATCCCCTCCATGTACTCTCAGTCAACAGTGTTTATCTCTACTAATTTTTTTTTTTTTTGATGTACACATACCACATTGAAAATGTGTATTTGTTTAAATGTCCAAAGGGCTTATTTTGCAAGCCAGCCTCCTGCTTGCTGACACATGGTCTTTCTCAGTCCATGGACCTGTAATCTTCTGCTGGGTAACGAATGGTTACAAATTCAGTGGCTTAAAACAGCACTCATTTATTAGTTCATCACTGTGCAGCTCAGGAGTCTGAGGTTTCCTGCTTCAGAGTGTTACATGAGGCAGCAAATCTGCTGCACAAGACTTCTTTAAAGTGTTTGAGAGCAAAGATGTTAGTTTGAGGACTAAGGAGTGCCTGACTCAAGCCATAGTAATTTCGGTAACTTCATGTGCATATGTAAATTGGATAGTGAATAAGGAAGACCACAGAAGAATTGATGCATTTGAGTTATGACGCTGAAGGAGAATATTAAAAGTACCATGGGCTGCCAAAAGAACAAACCATTCTGTATTGGAAGAAGTACTGCCAGAGTGCTCCTTGGAAGCCAGGATGGCCAGACTTTATCTCTCATACTTTGGACATTGTTTCAGGAGGGACCAGTCCCTGGAGAAGGATATCATGGTTGGTATAGTGGAGGGTCGGAGAAAAAGAGGAAGATCCCCTATGAGATGGATTGGCACAGTAGCAGCAGCAAAGGGATCAAACACAGCAATGATTGTGAGGTTGGCACAGGACAGGGTAGTGTTTTGTTCCTTTGTGCATAGTGTCACTATGACTTGATGGCACCAACCAACAACAGCCTCAGGTCCTAACTTAAAGTCAGCTGTGTCATATAACATAACTAAGCCCAGGCCTAAAATCCATCATGTTCAAGTTCCATAGATGTTGCAGGTTCTGTACACCAAGGGATGGGTACACTTAGGGACATCTTAGAAGTCTGCCTAATGCAGTATTATAATTAATGTCTCCATTTTATAGATGAAGAAGCAGACCAGTGTGGTTAGATTTTGTAAGATCATATAGAAGTAAGTGGACTAGTCAGGCATCAAAATATGGGTTTTCTGCCTCTAGGACCCATGCTGTTAACCACTCTGTTACACTGCAGCTTGCTGCTGCTAAGACCTCCCTCTAGAGACCCTAAAGGCTCTTGAGAAGACCCTGTTCTCCCGACCTTGACTAGACCAGTGGTGCTGGGTTCTCCGGATAAATTCCTGCTGGAGATGGTCAGCCATTCATAGTCACTGATGTTTACTCAGTGGTGATATTGTGGCCCCCGAGTGTGTTTTTCTTGGTTACTATGTGCAAACGACAAGGTCTACAATTCAAACCCACCAGTTGCTCCTCAGAAACCCTATAGAGGGTTATTATGAGTCGGAACCAACTTGACACCACTTCACAACAACAACCAATGAAGCCTTACCCTCTGCCATGGAGTAGGTTCTAACTCACAGCAGTCCTGATTAGGATTTCCAAGGCTGTAAATTTTTATGGGAGCAAAAAGCTTTTTTCTCCTGAGGAGCAGCTGGTGGTTTTGAACTCCTGACCTTGCAATTTGCAGTCCGGTGCTTTTCCTACAGTGCTATCAGGCCTTTTTAAAAAAATTTATATATATATATTTTTTATGTTTTAGGCCAGTAAAAACATGTTTGGGGTCCTTAAATAATGCCATAAAATTTGGGGATTTTAGAAACCCTGGTGGATTATTACAAGAGCTGAAATGGATTTTTCAGTGTCCCTAACAAGACATTGTGCAACTGCTGACTTACTCCATTATTGTGCAGGCAAAACACACATGTCCTGTATACACAGTCCTCTCTTTCTTCCTGCATTCCTTCCAAAGAGGCATTGCACGTGAAGACAACAGGCATCTGGATATGCTCACAGCCCCACCTGCAGACACAGGAGGGAGATGCCCAAGCTGAGCTCGCTCTTCATGCTGCTCCTCATCATGTGGCCCCCTGCTTGCTGCCATCTGCTTCTTTTCAGTCTCTGTGCCCTCCCATCTGATGGAGTGGGTCTGGCTGTGGAGGTTGAGATGGGAGCATGTTGGGAAGGTGGGTAAGTAGGATTTTATTTTCTTCAAGGTGATTTCCCTAGTGCTCACAGATGAAATAAGCAGGGAAATATCATGCCAATTACCAAAATATCAAGCCAAAATATCAGGCTACGCTGTTGGCCTCTAGAGAAGAAGTAGGTTTGAAGTAAATATTCACAATTACCCACACACTGGCTGTGGTATCTATTACCTCATGGGTGATCCATGAGCAGCAGAACTTCAGTACTTTGGCTTAACTTCTTCAATTTTTATATAGAAATCCAAGAGCATATTGCTTAGCTGGGACTCATTACTGACCAGGGAAATGGTATTAGTATGTGGGTGAGGAGGAGCAGGACTCTTCCATTGAGACAGGTTCTGGAAGCCTCAAAGCAGAACATTCAGAAATAAGACATTTGGTTTGTAGCTACTGTCTTGAAATCTTTCTAAACCAAGTCTGGTAAACAAACTTCCTCTAGGCTACTTCTGTAACTATTATTTCTGATGAGAGATTTTCATTTTTACTTGCTTACTTTGGATTTGTCATGAGAAATGATCAGTTGCTAGAAAAGAATACCATGTTTGGTAAAGTAGAGTGCCAATAAAAAAAACCCAAGGGAAACCTTCAGTGAGATGGAATGACACAGTAGCCACCACAATGGACTCAAATATACCAAAGTTCATGAAGATGGCACAGGACCACATGCCCTTTAGTTCTTTTGTACACACGGTCACCAGGAGTCAGAACAACGCAATGGCAACTAAAAAGAATACCTCTCCTTGAGGAAAGGTCTCAGGAAGATGAGGGAAGACATACAGACTCTGTTAGCAGTAACACTTGTGCTTTTTTTTGTAAGAATGGACAATAACAACAATAGGGAGTTTTGACTTGTTTGCTGGAAGCTCAAAAGACTCAACCTGCCCTTCTAGTTCCATGGAGGAGCAATACCAAGGAGGTATTATAGGCTTAAAAAAATGGGGGATGGTATGTGGTGTGAAGGGGAAAAAATGGAAGACAGTCAGAGGGGGAAGGTACTCCCATTGACTCCCAGATGTGGCCTGTGTGGAGACTTGAAGGCAAGGCAAAAAGAAAGCTATAGATTCCTGAAGAGTCCTTTGAACTCCATGTGGATGTGTGACCTCCTGATAGTACTGGTCTGACACCCTTACCGGTGTTATCTGTATCGTCTGACTTTTAATGCTCTCTACTGAGCTCCTCTATTTAGTGGATGTTGTTGTTGTTAAGTGCCGTTGAGTTGGTTCAGACCCATAGCAACCCTGTAAAGGGTTTCTGAGGCTATAAATCTTTAAGGGAGCAGAAAGCCTCATCTTTCTCCTGCACAATCACACGAAATGATCTTGAACATTCCTGTGTCATTAAAAAATTCCCAAAGATATCCCATGATTCCTGTGTCACTTGGTCTTAATGACTCAACCTTTCATGTTCTCCTTTCCCACTGGTGCTTGAAATCTGCAAATCACACTTCTTCCTATAGGTCCTGCCAGTGCTCTCACACAGGGGCCTTAAAGAAGGAAACAGGAAGCCATCTTTTCTAACTTTTTTACTTTGGAGGTGTCTCGGGCAGACAGCTGGGCTCCAGCATCATCTGAGGAAGTGGCTCCTTGGTTCCGATTATGGTGTGGGTCCTGGAGCCACAGCAGAGCAGACAGCTTGGGGTCAGCAGCAGCAGCAGCAGCAACTTCCTTTTGTTCTTCCAGCTCATCTACCATGTCTAGCACCAGCTCCTTGCATTCAACCCATTTTCCTTAAAGCATCTAGAGGGCTCTCCATTTTCTTGAGTGAACACTGATGCAGGCAATTATTTTGATCAAGTCCAAGACCTTTCCCAACTGGAGGCCCAGATTTACTTGCTTTTTTTCTTTTTTTCTTTTAAGTTTGGTGTGGAAACTGGTTTTTCCTTTGATGATTGTAAACTATTAACTGAATTATTTCAGGATCAGTTATTATGATTATTTTTTTTTTAAAGGAAAACTACCAAGAGACTGATGAATATAGCAATAAACTATACTTGATTAAATTCAGCGAAGGAAGCACAGGACACGGAATAATGATAGACACTCAAACCTAAACTTAGTCTGACATTCGTCTGTCCTCATGGTCACCTGGATGTGAGCAATCAGAGGAGCTTTGTTAACATGTGTCTGAATCTGTCAGGAGATTTCATTGTATTATGAACTTGAGCTCTATCAGTTTTCTTTAATCTATACTGCATTTCAAAGGCAAAGAGTGTGGGTGATATGAATTTGGTTTAATTTTGAAGACCTAAGCAGGCCATAGTAGTTAGATGTTGTTTTTCAAATATAATGTATGTACATGTATTTATGCATTAAATGCATGCATTAAAATAATGCAATTATATATATATTTTTGTTTTAGGTGAGATGATTTTTATTGTGAAAAACAATAATATAAAAAGACTTAAACAAAAAAGGTCTTTATTGAACTCAGATGAGTAGTAGTTGAGGGTTTGGGTTGGAAGGTGGTATGTTACAGAGACAGTGACACTGAAGATAATCTCATTCAAGGAAACAAAAATCTCATTCTTTAGAAACAATGCAACTTTAAATGGATGTTTCCAATCCAGAATTAATAGCCATTATCCAATGTATTTGTACATTTGAACACTGAATTTTCAAGACGCACTGGTCCTGTTACAGTGAAGCTTCACTGTCGTAGAATAAGCTAGACCAGTACATTGGAGTTTTTGTCAGTCAGGTTTGGATTGTATAACAAAGTATTAAAAAATAATAAGTACATTGGGTAAAAGGGAGATTTGCTACACATTTTGGATTAAAAATATCACATTATTTCTAAAGAGAGTATGCAGTTCATTCCTTGACTGAGGTTATCTTTAGTGCCGCTGAATCTTTAATATACTGCCTGCCAAATCAAACTTGTACCAAGCAAGTAAGTATGACTTGGATTAAACCCATTGAGGCAATGCTGACTCACAGTGACCCTGTAGGGCAGAGTAGAACTGCTACATTAGGGTTTACAAGGCTGTAATCTTTATGGTATGGTGCTGTGGGTCAATGCGCTGGACTGCAAAGTTGCTTGAACCACAAGGTTGGAAGTTCAAGCTCATCAGCAGCTCCTCAGAAACCCTATACAGGGTCACTATGGGTCAGAACCAACTCGGCGGCACTCAACAACAGCAACAACAATCTTTCTTCCCTGGAACTGTGAGTGAGTTTGAACCACTGACCTTTCAGTTACCACTATGCTACTAGGGTTCCTTATGTCTTGGATCACTGTTGTTGTCAAGTGATGTCAAATTGGTTCCAACTCATAGCGGTCCTGTATAGGGCTTCTGAGGAGTGGCTG
This sequence comes from Chrysochloris asiatica, assembly GCF_000296735.1. Taxonomy (NCBI): domain Eukaryota; kingdom Metazoa; phylum Chordata; class Mammalia; order Afrosoricida; family Chrysochloridae; genus Chrysochloris; species Chrysochloris asiatica. The sequence continues at coordinate 6,891,434 of NW_006408675.1, read as the reverse complement.
GTGGGTTTAAACCACTGACCTTGTAGTTCAAACTAACCTTGCTGTCTAGTGCTTTACCCAACAGCTTCATGCCTGTTGTTGTTGTTCATTAGCGCCATTGAGTTGGTTCTGATTCATAATGACCTTGTATAGGATTTCCAAGGAGTGACTGGTGGATTTGAACTACCGACCTTGCAGTTCAAACTGACCTTGTGATGCAGTGCGTTGTCCCATAGCATCATACCAGAACTCCAAGTGCCATACCTACTGGCCTACATATGTCATATTCTTGCTGCTACATTCATCTGCTGTGTTTTATGGAGTAAGGCTTATGTTAAGAGTCCTGGTGTCATGCTGTGGGTTAGTGCTCTGGACGGCAAAGTTGGTCAGAACCGTCTCAAAGGCACTTAACAACAGTAACAGGCTTATGTTAAGTTAAATAAAAATGAAAAATACAACAGGCCTGAAGACAGTTCTATCCTTTACTGTTACTGCCAATTTATATAATATCTCAAGTCCTGGTCTGTGGAAAATGGACCAGTGAAAAACTATTGACAGACCAAAGTGCATCTTTGGCAAATTCTTTGTTTTAACATCTTAAAAATAATACTTATAAAGGCATTCATATCAGGCACCACTAGATGTCACTAAATATCAAGCTTCTTAGAACAGTTGAGTTAGAGGAGCTGACAACTGCTGTTCCCTACCTTCTATTCATATATTACAACTGTATTGGTACTTTATACATTTTCCAGATCACCATTTTTTTTTCTGAATCTTGTATATTTAATGTGACATTTATTCCTAGGAACACAGCTTCATTTGATTTGACTCTAAGTCAGTTTAATTTTTTGCATAGGGAGAGTTTCTGTAGTCTATCCTTTAGGCGACAAGCAAATTCAGATTTCATTTGTTATTAAAATATCCTGGAGAAGACAGGGATGATACTAGTTTATTACATATAAGGTATATGTACTGTTCTCGGGTGGGTTTTGGGTGATTCAGTGCAATGTGAAAAATTGGAACCTTGATTACTTTACCTATAATTTAGGCTTCTCAGAAAGTGTGATGTTCTTACAGGGCCATCTGCACACCTTGAGATAGGCAGGGCCACCATGTAATCTTCTAGGGCACATGAGAAGTCCACCTGGTTTGAAGATCTTTATAGAAAAGGTCTTATCAAAAACAAAACCCTTTTTGAAATTTGCTGTCCCTCAATCCCTTTTATTTTTCTCCTGGTGTCCTTATCATATTTTTTTCTGACAGCTCTCAGGGGACCAAGGCCAGCAGAATTTTCTATGCCTTGAGAATATCTATTGCCATCAGTAATTCAGACAGTAGAAAGGAGAACTTGTCGTGTGTTCCCAAAGGGACCCTTCAATTGTGCATTTGACGTTGACTGCTTTCTTTGTTATCATGAGTGGAATTTGGGGGAGCATGGATCACAGTCTAATGAGGAAACTTCAGCATTATACCAGGCTTTACAATTTACAGAGTGCTTTCTCATCTCTCACCTCACTTTATTCTCACAAGTGGGTAAGGCTGGCAGGGTGGATATTTTTAGTTTTGTTTCACTGAAGAGGAAATGGAAACTCAAAGAGGTTAAATGGCTTGCCTCACCAGGCTCCTGGGAACCGAGCACCATTTCTTCTGTCCCCAGGACACCAAATTGCTTCCTGCAGTGGAATTGTTAAGGGCAACAAGAAATGGATGGACTTCTGGGTCCACAAAGCTGGCAAAATCAGAGCTTTCGTGTTGGATAATTCAGGCAAAAGCAGGGCAGTACCTGATGCCTCTGTTGCCAACAGTCCACCTTCCTAAGGCCTCAACTCAAGGTGCATCACCATCGGTTGATGGCTTGGCTGGCGCTGCTTGTCAAAACCGCAATTTAAGAGATTCTCGAAATTAAGTCAGAAACTATTGCTATAAAATCATAGTGCCCTTTATTAAACAAAGATATCCAAATGTGAAGCTATTGTTTTTTGACAAATTCTACATCTAGGTCTATACACTTCTGAAGACTGTGTTTCGATACCTGTATGGAGCCCTGGTGTGGTACTGTGGGATAAACTCTGGACCTCTAGGTCACTTTGAATTGCAAGGTCAGCAGCTCAAACTTACTAGCTGCTTGGTAGAAACCCTATACAGGGTCAGTCACTATGAGCTGGAACTGACTTAATGGCACTTGACAACAACCACGTTTTCCTTAAGAATCCTGCACGATTAACAGTATGTCAAAACAGCAGTGTTGGCATCTTCAAAGGACTCAAATCATGGTCCCTTTAAATATCCTTTGACTTTTGAGAATAAAGAAGTTCTGAAGGAGCAAAATCAGGACTGTAGGGTGGATGGGATAAAGTTTCCTAGTGAAATTCTTATAGGACAGTGCTAGCTGCCCTCTGAAATTGAGGAGGTGCATTGTCATGATGGAAAAAATTTCTTGGTACAACTTTTCTGTCGTTTTTGTCACCAGTGAAGTTTTGTACAACTTCCTAAAAAGCCTCCATGATCATCCTCTGTCGTTTGAGAAAATCCACCAATATTACCCCATTGGAATCCCAAATGAAAGTCCTTATAATCTTCTGAGTTGACTTTGCTGCCATGTGCTGAATTGGCCCAGCCAATCCCCTCCAACGCTACTGTTTGAATTGGACCATTTTTTTTTTGAAGGAACCCTAATGAGACTAAGACAAATGTATTATTGAGAGAGCATGTCTGCTGTCACCCACTGACCTCTGAGACATGTATAAACATATTTTGTTTGGATTAAACCTATGCATATATGAACTAGAACCCTAGTAGCAATACTTTCTGACTTACCCTTATAGAAAAGATGGACACGATAGACAAAGCCTATAAAGATCTCTCATCAATTGCAAGGCATTTTGGGAAGCAAGAGAATTTAAGATCTGGAGCTTGTTTCACTCAGGGAAGAAAAAACAGAAGAGGAATTTAAATGCTGGTGTCAGGTGAGAAAACAGAATTTGCCTTCTCCTTGGAGGATAAAAGGAGGTGGAATCGATGGAGTAGATGGAGACCATGGAAACAGTAATGTCAGTGGTCTGTGAGATTAATTTCCTGCCTTCTGGGACTGTGAGGGCCAGGGGTGGATGGGAAAGAGGTGTGTGGAGACATCTTTTTTCATATCAGGGACTATTGCTTGACCAACTCCATCTACACAGCATTTTGCTAACTTGATAAAAAAACACTAGCTAATCACTAAAACAATCTGTTGAGTGGGATCCCTTTTCTGATGAATAGAGACTTTGAAAAAATAATGTTTAATCAATGGTGACGACAGAGCTAATTTTCAACTGCAGCCAATATCTGACTGTGCAGTGAGCTGAAGTTGCCTACTTAAAAGCCAGGGGCTGCTGGAATGAAGGCACCTGCCTGGTATTATTTCTGAAAGAGGTCCTACCTGCAAAGGCCATGTTTGAATTGCCAGGCAGCTTGGACATACAGCGCTTTTCACCAGATGCTTAACTATTTCTTAAGTCCAGCAAGAACGTTAATTGAGACAATAGGCAGAAAGGTTTGCCTTCGCTTTCCAGGGTTGGTTTTGCAAGACTAGCCCCTCAGCTCTCATTAAAGCCTGTGGTTCTCAGCTGCTGCTGAACGTAGGGTTGCTTGGAGAGTTTTTAAAAATTGTTCATACCTGGCCTTCTCCACCCAGCTATTCAGATTTTATTGGCTTAGGTTGGGCACTAGCATTTTAAAATAAGCTCTTCATATAATTCTAATGTGTAGTCAAGGCTGGGAACCACCATGTTAAAGAATCTAAAGTAGGGGATCTGCTTCATAGGCTGACCTGCTCACAGGATGGGGAATTGAGACTCCCAGTTAGACGGCAGCTCTCTAGTCCACTGCTTTGTCCTCATGAAAGAAACTTTATCCAAACAGCTAAACATCCACTAATCAGTAATTAAGGAGCTCTGGTAGCGTAGGGGTTATGAGTCGGGCTGCCAACCTCAAGGTCAGAAGTTCGAAACTACCAGCAGTTCAGCGGGAGAAAGATGAGGCGTTCTGCTCCAGTAAAGACTTACAGCCTCAGAAACCCTATTCAGGGTCACTATGGCCTTGGAAACCCTGTGCAGGGTCACTATGAGTTGGAACCAACTCCACAGTACTTAACAACAACAACAACAATCAGTAATTAAAAAAAAGTATGCATAATATTTGAGTGCTCAGTGGCAATATATACCACCTCCTAGATATAAATTTGATGTCCTGGTGTGGTGTTGTGGGTTAATATGCCAGACTGCAAAGTTGTTTGAACTTCAAGGTTGGCGGTTCAAGCTCACCAGCTGCTCCTTGGAAACCCCACACAGGGAAACCCCACACAGGGTCGCTAGGGGTTGGAATCGACTTGACAGCACTTCACAACTACAACAACAGATATAAATTTGAGCCCTGGTGTGGTGCTGTAGGATAAGTGCTGCCAATAAACCATTCATGGAAACCCTATACAACAATAACAGTTATAAACTTGTATTACAATTTAATCCAGTGTTTCACAAAATATGGTGGTTTTTTTTTTTGACCATTCATCTCAGAATCGCCCAGGGAGCTTGTTAACATGCAGATTCCTGGGAACCATTGCAGACCCCAGGAGTCAGGGGAAACCTGGGAATCTGCTACCACAGTTGCTCCAGAGGATTGCTAGTCAGCACATAGTCTTTAACTCTTTCCTAATTGTGGCACTGTGGGTTAATGAGCTGGATTGTAAGGTCACTTTGAACCACAAAGTGATGATTCAAGCTCACCAGCTGCTCCTAGGAAACCCTATACAGGGTCACTATGAATCGGAACCTGCTTGATGGCACTTAACAACAACATTAGTATTTCCCTGACTTGTCTTTACTGTCCTGGCAATCTTAGTTCCGTATGTGTAGGGTTTTTTGTTTGTTTGTTTTTTTGCAATTGCAGGTGCTCCCCTACCCCAATCATTTCATCAGAATAAAAAACTTTATTCTGCAGAGGTTCTTGGCTAATGAGAAGGATAGCTTGTTTTAACCTTTCTGTCATTCTTGATCAACTAGAGAGTCCCTTGTATCTTCCCTCAAATTGTCACAATGCAACCAAAGAAAGAAAGAAAACCAAAGTGGCAGCTTGATGTCACTAGTCTGCTTAAAAACCCCATGATGGTCTATTTCCAATTAGCAGTTTCCCTGCCAGCCAGCATCCAAGTTTGCCCTGGTATCAGGCATCCAGCTGCTTTGTGTTTACTGATTTATTTGCATCAAATAGTCCCTTAATAACTATCTCTCATAGGATCAAACACTTCTGCTTTTTGGCACAGTTTTCTTTCAAGAGCCTGAAGTCATAAAGCTAAGCTCTACCCAAGCATTGTTCGAAAGCATAATGTAATTGTAAAATAGCAGATCAAGTATTTTAGATTCATCCTTTGCAGCTATCTTTCTGGTTCTAGCCTTTCTTGCTGTTGTTAAGTGCCATTGAATTGGTTTTGACTCGCAGTAATCCTATAAGGTTTCTGAGGAACAACCGGTAGGTTTAGAACCTCTGATCTTATGGTTAGTAATCTAGTGTTTATCCTACAGTACCATGCCAGGACCCTTCTAGAAGTAGCCAAATCCTGAGTGCCTTCCTTATTCTTTTACTGTCGTACCTTTCTTAAACTGAAATCAAGCTGTGTTGTATTCCATTCCCAGTTCCACTGAAGAATTAATGAGATGATATCCAAAACAAAAGGTCAAATAGAGGACATGCTAAGAAACCCCATTCCCACACCAAATAAATATAAATGCCAGAAAAAAGGATAAATTATTTAAAGTCAAAATGAAAAGATCCAAGTAGAAATTTTATAAATGAAAAACAGATTCACAGAAATAAAAAATTTAATAGAAGTGTTATCGTATAGTCTGGAGCACAGTGGATTCATAGGATAAGCACTGGACTGTAAACCACCAGGTCATCAGTTTGAGTCCAACAGCAGTTTCCAGGAGAAACATGAGGCTCTCTGCCTTACACAAAAAATTTAAAGGCTCAGAAACCCTACACAGGTTTTCTATGAATTGAAACTGACTCCATGACACTTAACAACAACATTATAGTCTCGTGACTGGATTGCCACCTAACAAGTATAGTGTAAATGGATGAAGAGAGAATTAGTGATTTAGAAGAACTGACTGGTACTGTTTTTCATATGTAGTACTTGTTGTTAAGTGCCATTGAGTTGATTCTGACCAATAGTAACCCTTTATAGGGTTTCCAAGGGGTGGCTGGTGGATTTGAACTACAGACTTTGTACCTAGCAGTCCAGTGCTTATCCTACAGTGCTACACCAGAACCACATAGAGTTTTTAGTTAGCAGATGATGTTTTATCTGATGATATGGAGCTTCAAAAGAAAATGTAAGGAATACCTAGAGTCACTGTACCAAAAGGAAATGGTTGATGACAAGAGCCAATGATACTGAAGGAAGAAGTACAAGGTGCATTGAAGGAATTGACAAAGAAAAAGGCTCCAGGAATTGATGGGATAAATATTGAAATCTTTCAAGAAAGTGAGGCAGCACAGGAGGCACTCACTCATCTCTGCCAAGAAATTTGGAAGACAATTATCTGGCCAACTGATTGGAAGAGATCCATATTTG
>NW_006408675.1:6873650-6879073 GCF_000296735.1 Chrysochloris asiatica | reverse complement strand
CATCTGAAACCTGTCCACCATGGGTGACCCTGCTGGTTATTTAAAATACCGGTGGCATAGCCCTCAGAATCACAGCAATTCAAACCACCACAGCATGACAGACAGACGAGTGGTGGTTGCATGGTTGCTGTTAAATAGGAATCTCCTTGTGCTAGGGCCCTTAAGTCTGGGCTCAAAGGCTGGATTTCCATCCTTGGATGTCAATCAAGAGGTGGAAGTGCAGAAGGGGCGACTGGGTTGTAGTGAGATGCTTTGGGCTGCACTTGTGGGTCTCTAAGTTGGTCGACCCCACCTCAAAGCCACGATCCAACAGTTAGGCTAGGACGGCACTCTTGTGTCAGGGTAAGTAGGACAGCCTGGCCGGCCCCTGCAGTCTCTTCCCCCTAGGCAGCGTATCCTCATTGATCTGGTCACTAGACACCTCTCACCTCGCCGCTCCATGGTCTGGGTTTCATTGAACACCTCCACCAGGTCTGTGCAGTTCTCGCACATCATTTAACTGCCGCCCTCCATGATAGAAGCCCAATCCACAATAAAAACCTTAAATTAAAAAAAAAAAAAAATCAAAGACCACAGCATTCGGTATGGATTGCACCTCAAGGTAAAGAAAACAAATATCCTCACAACTGGACCAATAAATAGCATTCTATCAATGGAGAAAAGATTGAAGTTGTCAAAGATTTCATTTTGCTTGGATCCAACATCAACACTCATGGAAGCTGCAGTCAAGAAAACAACCATATTACATTAGACAAACCTGCTGCAGAAGACCACTTTGAAGTGTTCAAGAGCAAAGATATCAGTTTGAGAACTAAGGTGCATCTGCCCCAAGCCATGGTATTTTCAATAATCTCATATGCATGTGAAAGTGAACAAGGAATAAGAAAGATAATAAAAGACTTGATGCATTTGAGTTATGGTGTTGGAGAAGAATATTAAATGGATTTCCAGAAGAACAAACAAATCTGCATTAGAAGAAGTAGAGTCAGAATACTCCTTAGAAGCCAGGATGGTGAGATTTCGTCTCTTATATTTCAGATAGATTATCAGAAGGGATGGGTCGCTAGAGAAGGACATCATGTTTGGTAATATGGAGGGTCAGACAAAAAGAGGAAGATTCCCAGTGAGATGGGTTGGCCCAGTGGCAGCATCAGGAGACTCAAGTCTAACAGTGATTGTGAGGGTGGCACAGGATGGGGCAGTACTTAGTTCTGCTGTACATAGGTTGCTAGGAGTTGGAACAGACCTGATGGCACCTAACAACAACATTTGTGATCCATAGTGTTGGTGCAGGGCCAGGCAGCATTTTGTTCTGTTGTATACAGGGTCACCGTGATTTGGGAGCCAACTTGATGGCAGCTGACAACAACAACAATATACAGAAAGGAGCTTCTTTAAGGAGTGAGCTTCAGGTCACTATAGGTGCTTAAGTTCTATGGCCACCTGTAGGAAACATAGATGTGATGGAAAGACTTTAAGATCCTTTCTACCTCTGAAATTAAAAGATTCTGATCATTGCTGCTAATTCTTAAAATCATGTGTAACTTCTAGAAAACTTGTTTTTATATTAATAAGAACCCTGTAATCAATGAGTCTTGGTGGGGTGTTGTAGGATAACCACTGAGATGCTAACAACAAGGTCATCAATTCAAACCCACAGCTATTCTTGGAAACCCTATATAGAGTTGCTATGAGTCAGAACCAACTCGACAACACAGAGTATCAATCAATCAATCAATCAATCAATGTTTCATACAAAGAAGTAACTCTATTTGTGGGGATTCTGAGGTACCTTTTAGATTGATGAGATATTTTCTGATGCCTTGGAGAGAAATCCATTATAGACATCATATATTTTGTCTGTGAATAAAGCTCTAATGCTGATGCATTTGCAGAACCAGCTGGGGACTCCTCTGATGGAAAGCTATTTGCTTTGTAGTTAGAAAAGGGAATGGAATTCTTTCAGAACTTATTTTGATAGGATTTACAGAAATTAGACTTATTCCACTGGTCCTTGTAATTTAAAGTCACATGGCATCTATTCAAGATTGCCACCTTGCTTTATGAGTTGATTTTATGTGCACAGTCCTGTTTCCTCAGTTTGCTAATAAACTTCTAGGGGACAGGAACTTTATCTTATGCTTTGTATCACCTACATTCTCTAGCAGAGTATTTTGCACATATAGATGTTTGATTACTCAATGAATTGCTTATTGAATTGTTGTCCAGAGCCAGGGTTGAAATTGGTAGAAATTATTAACAGCTTACTCTTTAAAAATAAATATGAGGCAGTGTGTTTTCTCATGAGCTTTGGATTTATATGGTAGTGCTTCTTTGCAGTCTACTTATGTGTGTTCTCCTGTGTGTTATGTCTAACAGAATGATATGGGCCACATACAATGTACAAAACAGGGAGATGTTCAAGAAGGAACTGTGATAAATATCCCCAAACCAATCAAGAAGAGGTATACAATAAAGAGGGGGAATATTCAGAATAAAGCTAAAGATTCAGAATAATGGTCTCCCAAAACAGACCCCAAGACAAGATTTTAATGCACACAGTTCTTCTGGGAAGTCACCCAAGGAAACATCATAGAAGAGTGGGGAAATGAGACAGAAAAGGGCAGGAAACAAGTAATGGGTACATGCAAGCCTGTCACCATTGAAAATAACTGGAGCTCAATCTTGCTGGGACATGTTGAAGATAGTGTGGGACTTTTCCACAATTATCCCAATTAAGCAGGCAGGGAGTGGGGTATTGATTAACCTACTCCCCATTCACTGACTAACTAGTCACTAGTCACTAACTAGTCACTGACTAACTAAGGGCTTCTTCTGGGGGTAGTAACCCACTGATTGTTCCAGCATCAGGTAAACAAAGACCTTCTCAGATACACAGTCACAGGAGTCCCAGTAAACAGCCTGTGGTGTGTGGATGTGAATTTCAAAGGGTTTGGCTGAGCACCAACAGTGTCCGCTACAAGTTTGCAGCACACCTTGTGTCCCTAGTATGGGGCCTGGGAGGAGGCTACAGTGCTCTTGGCCACATTCCTCCTCACTTTGGAAATTTGTTGTTGTTGTTGCTAAGTGCTGTTGAGTAGCTTCCAACCCATAGCGACCCTGTATGGGGTTTCCAAGGAGTGGCTGGTGAGCATGAACCACCGACCCTGCGGTTCAAATGACTTGGCAGTCCAGCACATTAGCCCACAGTGCTACTCTTTATTTACCCCAATAATCCTGGCCTTATCAAATCACCCTTAGTCCAGAGAGCTCAGGGTCTGGACCAGGTTAGGGTGGCAGCCTCAGCACTTGGGATCAGTTCACCCCACAGCCAGAGAGAGCTATTTTCTGGATTCAGCACACTGGAATCATCTGAGAGAACAGTAGAAGGAAGGCTGTGTGACTCTGAAAAGTTACTCACCTCTAGAAATTTGACCTTTGCTGAAGTGGTGGGACTTGAGGAGTTACAGTTCCCAGAGGCATTTGCATTTTAATAGGTGACTCTCTCACTCCCAGAAAAGTCTTTAGGATTTAAAAGAGTTCATTTATAAGGTGAGATTTAGGTACCCTTACAGTCTAGTGATGGAGATATTTTTAGCAGAGGACTCAGGAATCATCACACACACACACACACACACACACACACACACACACACAGAGAGAGAGAGAGAGAGAGAGAGAGAGAGAAAGAGAGAGAGAGAGAGAGAGAGAAAGAGAGAGAGAGAGAGGTGCTTTGCTGATTCCCTTCTCTCTGTGGTATTACTGAATTAGTCATCTTTTTGGAAAAATGCACTTTCGAAAATTCTATTCTCAGATAATGTAGGCTTAACAATCCAAAGTTCCCACTCTCTACCCTATAGAAACTGTTACCCATCTCCTGGAAGTAGAGTACTAGGAGAGAGGGAGTTCCCTTCTGGTAGGAAGTATGCCTTAGTTCCCTTCTTGTAGGAGTCAGATAGCCTAAATTATCTCACACTATTTGGGTTTGCAACCTTTCCAGCTGTGTGACCTTGGGAAGTTATTTAAACTCACTTTGTCTCCATTTCTGCATCTGTTAAATGCGGATAATAAAGGTACCTGCATCATAGGGTTTCTGTGAGGATCAAATGAATTACTTTATGGAAAGTGCTAAAAAATTATTATGAATTCCTGGTACAGTAAGTGCTTGTTTAAAAAATACAGAGCAGTAGTGCAGAATTGACTACTGAGGGACTATAATTCCATTGAGAAATAGAATAGGATGGATAAAAGTTAAAATTTGTACTCTGCCACCTACAAGCTGTGTGCCAGCGGATGAGTTGTTTACCCTCTCAGAGTCTCAGATTCCTCATTTGTGAAATGGAGATTATAATACCTGTATCAAATATTGTGATAATTAAGCGAGCTAGGATATAAAATATTGAAGACATTGGCATTCATAATAAGCTTTCAATAAATGTTACATTTGTAGTAAAATGTTGCCTTCATTATCTAATCCAGCTATAACAAAAATGCTATATTTGTGTGACTTTAAGGAACATTTATTTTTCACAGATGTGGAGCCTGGCAAGTCCCAAATCTTTGGATCTGGCATTTAGTTGTAGGTTTCTCCTGATTAACATGGTTGCAGAGGCTGACGAACCCAAATTGGCAGGTCAGATAGCAGGTGGCTGGCTCATGGGACTGCGCGACCTGGTAAATCCAAAACTCTGCAGGTCAGGTAGCAGATGCTGACTTATGTTTCCCAAACCAGAGGTCAGATGATGACGCAGATGTGGGAGCAAGCCAGTGAGCTTTGTCAGAATATCTATATCTATATATACTGAATATAGGACACCCCCACAATGAAACTCTTCCTATAACTGATTGGCTGATCACATCAGATCACATCATGGGAGTGATTACATTATAGAAATGCAATCAATTCAATATCTGCCAAACCACCGAGAATCATAACCAAGTTGTTGTTAATTGCCTTTGAGTTGATTCTGACTCACAGATTCCCTATTCAGGGTTTCCTAGGAGCAGCTGGTGGGTTTGAACTGCTGACCTTGTGGTTTTCAGTTAAGTGCTGATCCTACAGTGCCACACCAGGAATCCATAGTCAAATTAGTTGACACATAACATTAGCCACCACATTCTACCCTTTGTCAACTTAGTGGCTATACACATATCCTTAAACTATACACAATCTCTAAATAAAGAAGACAATTATAAAGTCATACTTGCATCTAATGTGTTACAACTAACATGTCTATAACCATACACTCACTAGCCCTATTTACTTCTTATATTTTATATGTAATGGGAAAGGAGGGAAGAAAACAAAAATATTTTGTAAAGACAGACACAGACACACAACACACACACATAACACATACACACATATACATCCATGGGAGAAATATATGGTAATCTGCTTCCATAAAATTATAGCTTGGTAC
>NW_006408675.1:6856858-6857993 GCF_000296735.1 Chrysochloris asiatica | reverse complement strand
TCTTGCTCAATTGATCCTTTGTTCATAAGATCCAGTCCCTTCTTTATCTCTTATGTTGGTTTTTGTCTTAAAGTTTACTTTATCAGAGATATGTGTGATCAAAAGACCCCAAAGCAGAAACAATATAAAAACAGAGACAAGAACCTCCACTTTGAAACAAAAATAAACCTGTGGCCAACTGGTCAGTCGCCTTGCTACACAGGCAGTATGTGTGTACCATAGAAGCCTCCAGTAGTGGGTGGGGATGTCCACTGGCTCAGGCCCCTCCCCTAGTCACCACCGTAGAGGTGCACAGATAGATATTGAGAAGTTAATGCAAGAAAGATTGTCTACTATTTTTATCTCTGAAGGTCAGTTAGGTATCTGTGTGTGCACAATGTAATTCTTGAAATAGTTGCATCTTTTTATGTTGGTTTTAGAAATTGTTCATACGATTTTTCTGTGAGGACAAACCTGCATTTTTTCTTGCTGGATAGGCAGGAGTAAAGGGTCCCACACAAGTTATCTTTAGGTCTGAGACCTACAGGCAGAAGTCCAGAGCAGCAGCCAAAAAATTTGCCCTTGGACTGATGGGGCTCTTTCTCTCTGTGCCGTGGGAAAGCTGTGGTCTCAATGCTGGACTTTTTCAGTGGTACACACCCACCCACCTAAAGTTGTCTAGGCTTTCAAAGAAGCGTGACAGGGAAAAGGAGTAAAAAACGTGCATAATCCCCCCACAGCTCCTTTTGCAAATGTCACTGTGCCCACTTTTAATGCTGGTTCCCTGTGCTGGTCTGGCTGAAGCCCTGACCTCTGACTTCTGCCAAGGTGAGATGGCCTCAGAGGGAGTCCCATGACTTGACCACTTCCTAAATCTCTATATTTTCCTTTATACCGTGATTTTTCCACTGGTGGTTGTGGGAAACTGATGTCCTAAAGCTTATGCTAGATGCAGATCTGGTGCTGTTCCATGAGAGCAGATTTGCATATCATCAGTCAAAACAAAGCCAGGGCAGACTGTGGAAAAGACCATCAATTACTCATATGCAAATTCAAACTGAAGCCGAAGAAAATGAAAACAAGCCCACGAGAACCAAAATATGACCTTGAATATATCCCACCTGAATTTAGAGATCATCTGAAGAACAGATTTGAT
>NW_006408675.1:6845907-6855121 GCF_000296735.1 Chrysochloris asiatica | reverse complement strand
CTCCTTGGAGGCCAAGATGGCCAACCATCGTCTCTCATACTTCGGACATATTATCAGGAGGGACTAGTCAGTGGGGAAGGATATGATGTTTGGTAAGGTGGAGGGTCAGAGAAAAAGAGGGAGACCCTCAACGAGATGGATTGGCTAAGTGGCAGCGTCGATGGACTCAAGCGTTGCAACAGTAGTAAGCTTGGCCCAAGATCGGGCAGTGTTTTGTTCTACTGTGCATAAGGTCACTATGAGTTGGTTCCAACTCAATGACACCTAACAACAACAACAACAATGGCCTGGTGTGGTGCTGAAGTATAAGCACTGGACTGAAAAGTCAGTTTGAACTGTAAGTCTGGTTCAAATCCACCAGCCAGTTCTGGGAAACCCTATACAGTGTTGCTATGTGATGAAACCAACTTGATGGCGCTAAACAGCAATAACAACAACAGCACTCTAATGGAGTCTTGGTGTAGCACTGTATGATAAGTATTTGATTACTAATCATGATGTTGGTAGTTCTAATCAACCAGCTGCTCCTCAGAAACCCTTTAGAGTGTTGCTATGAGTTGAAATCAACTCCATGAAATTAATAGCACTAACAATAATAAAAATAGCACTCCAATAAGGAGTGCTTGTAATGTAGTAGGTTGTGCTTTGGGCTGTTAACTGAAATGTCAATAGTCCAAATCTAAGAGCCGCTCCTCAAGAGAAAGGTGAAGCTTTATGTAGTTGTAAAGATTTACAACTTTGAAAACCCTCTATAGGATTGCTATGAGTCAGAACTGACTTGACGGCACACAACCGCCATCACCACAAGCACTCAAATGTCTTATCAGTAAGTCTGGAGTGATTGATACTTCTTCCTTACTAGGACCAATCAGCATAATGGCATCAATGTAATAGACCAGTGTGAAGCTGTGGAAGGAAATGGTGATCAAGTTCCTTGCACACTAAATTATGACATGGGTTGGAAAGTTGATATATCTCCACAGTAGGGCATTGGACGTATATTTCCAGCCTTACCAACTGAAGTAAAACTGCTTCTGGTGGTCCTTCCAGACAGATATGGATAAAAAAGCATTAACCAGGTCAATAACTGCATCCTAGGTACCAGGAGAAGTATTAATTTACACAAGCAATGAAATTAGAACAGAAACTTCGGCTGGAGTCACATCTGGTTAAGTTTTCAATAATTCACAGTCATTCTCCAAGATCCACATTTTTTGAACAGGGTAAATAGACAAATTGACTGAAGATGTGGTGGGAGTTATCATCCCTGCATCCTTCAAGTCGTTGGTGGTGGCAGTAATCTCTGAAATCTCTCCAAGAATGCAGTGTAGGTTTTTGTTTACTATTTTCCTAGGTAGGGGCCGTTCTAATGGCTTTCACTTCATTTTTCCTACCGTAATAGCCCATTCTCCACATATAAGAGGCCCAATGTAGAGATTCTGCCAGTTGTTGACTATGTCTATTTGAATTTTACTTCTAGAACTGGTGAAATCTCTATAAGTTGGGTTCAAGGATGCACAAGACCCACTATGAGACAGACTTGAGCTAAGACTCCATTAATAATATGACCATTACTACAAGAACAAGCTTGGCCAGGGGACATCAAGGCTAGTGGTTGGGTCCCCTCAGGGCAAACCCCCTTCCAAGACTAAGACTCAGTGGGAATACATGAGCAGACTTGCGCTCTAACTGGTGACCATGTTGGTCATCGATAAGGGGAAGTGAGGGATAAACAGCAACGAAGCAGCAAGCTAAACCCTACCACGTTCAATAGACTCCTGTGAACCCAGGTGGAGACCTAGTTGGCCAGCAGTATGGCATGATCTGGGGAACTGGGCCCAGAGTCAGTGACATAGCCACACAGGACTAGAGTGGAGAGTGAAGCATCCAGCTGATAAGAAGAGAGGGCATATGCATAAGAACACCCACACTTGCAGATAATACCCACTTGACCTTGCTCCAATGGCTGGACGATCAGAACTCAATTAGAAGAGGAAAAAAAGAGTAATCTGATATAATTTGATGAACTTGACCTATACCTATGGATGCCATAGCTCAAAAGAGGGAATAAATTTTAACAGTGAGCATCATTCCCACGCCCTAGATATACAGGATAGACAGGAATGGGCAATTTGGACATTGGCTACCCAAAATGGGGGGCTACTAAGGTAAGAAGTGAGTGGCTTACAAGCTTTCAAGAGGGAGCCTAGAGCCAGAGGGCACAGAGGAAGGTAGAATCTCCACTAAGTATTATCCAATCTGTCTGGGTGGGGTTGATGAAAGGAGATGGGATGGGACTCATGTGGCACAATAGTGAATAATTGCTATCAGGACTGACTGTGAGGGTTGGAAATGTAAAGGTAGATGTTTTGTAGCAAAAGGAGGGGAGTGGTTGACTTTGCAGTACAGGAGCGGAGGTCCCTGGGACCATCAAAAAAGAAGAGCAGAGTGCGGGACCCTACCTAAAGAAACAGTGAGGCCAGAAATGGAGGCAAAGACAATGACATGGAGATATGGAACAACTGGGGACTCTAGACCCAGAGAGGAAGAGGGGCTGTGTGCTGACGACCAGAGGGAAGGCTTGCATGGTATATCCTTTGGTTGGTTGATGATGCATGGAGGGGATTGTAACCATGGCAATGAAACAATATATGATAGGATGAATATAAAGCTAATGTTCTCCCATGTAAACTATCACATAATTCACAATAAAACATTTAAAATAATAATAATAATAATATGACCTCCATATATCTTGATTTTTATTGGTGGTCCACAGGATGTTTTGATCTCTTGGCATTAGTGTTAGGCTAGAGCCAGTGGCCAGTAATCCCTGAAAAGTCTGGTTACTTATTTTTTTCCAAAACAACAGTAACTGTTATAAAAAGGCCATGGATCATTTGGGGAAGGCTGGGAGAAAGACTAATAGTATAAAATTTTAGAAGTACAATGGGGTCCTTCTTCAAAGGGATTTGGCATCCCCTTCATTCAAGGGATTATGGGTTTATAAACTGGCTCTAGTCTGTGAATTGATTGAGAGACTGTGACTGTCTATTTTGGCAATTTGAGTTGGACAGCCATTAATTGACCAAAAATTCTTTCACTAATACGGATAAAGTAAATATTTAGTAGATTTCCCATCTATTTCACTTCTAGGGACACAATGTCTAAGTAGCTAACTCCATAAATCCCTATAAATCAGTTTATTTTGGTTACTGCTTTGACTCTGCTGTCCATTACGTGCCCAGTTTGTCAATTAAGTACGACCACTTGACCCATACACCGTGGGGTCCAGTCAGTCTCATTGTAGTTAGTTGTTTTAATTCAGTTAGTGCATTTTTCACTATGAAAGCTGATTTTCATGAGATAGCATCCACAACAGTCTTTAAGGATGTTGTGTTTCTCATTGTTGTGGTAAAAGGTGTGTCCTCTAGGCACTCCATTTATGGGTTTGTGAGTCTAACCTGATAATTACACTCTAGCACACCAATTTTCCGAATTCTTTGATACTATTTTCTGCAATATACCAAGGGAGATCCTGCATTTAAACTTGACTTAGTGTAGGTCACTGCTTAATCTGGAAGACTCATTAACAACCTGCAATATGCAGAAGACACAACCTTGCTTGCTGGAAGCAAAGAGGATTTAAAATACTTACTGATGAAGATCAAAGACTACAACCTTTAATGAAGATTGCACCTCAATGTAAAACAAAAGTCTTCACAACTAGACCAGTAAATAACATTATGATAAATGGAAGAAAGATTGACGTTGATTGCTTAGAAACACAATCAACACTTATGGAAGTCAAGAAATCAAATGACATTTTGCTTCTGGCAAATCTGCTGCAAAGATCTCTCTAAAGTGTTAAAGAGCAAAGATGGCATGTGCCTGATGTGCCTGACCCAAGCAATGGTATTTTCCATTGTCTCATATGCATGCAAAAGTTGGACAAAGAATAAGGAAAAAGTTAGAAGAATCAATGCATTTGAATTACAGTGTTGGAGAAGAATATTGAAAGTACCATGGATTTCCAGAAGAACCAATGAATCACTCTGGGAACAAATACAGCCAGAATGCTCCTTAGAAGTGAGGATGGTGAGATTTTTTTCTCTCATTCTTTGGACATATATAAGGAGGATCTGTTCCTGGAGAAAGCTATCATTCTTGGTAAAGTGGAGGATCTACAAAAAAAGAGGAAGACAATCCAACAAAATGGATTGACATAAAGGCAGCAACAATGGGTTCAAACAACGATCAGAATGACACGGGATTAGGCAGTGTTTCGTTCTGTTGTGCATGGGATTGCTATGAATCAGAAATGACTTGATGGAACCTAACAATAACAACAAAAAAAATAGTTTAATCCATGCTTTAGTGAGCCAAGCAAACTATTAGATTTTTTCTAACCTCTTGAACTAAAATATTGACTGTAGAATTGATGCTACTGGTTTTGCTTCTCTAGAGAATACAGTTTAGGACAGATATCTCATTGCAGATATAACATATGAATATTTTGCACCACAGATGATATCAACGGGGAATGATGTCCTTTTGGTGTGGAGGTGGGGGGGAGCATGGGGAAGGGATTGGAGAAGATGAGGGTAGGAATGGAGGGTAGGTGGAAAGGGGATGGGACATAATGAAGTATGGATGGACAGGGAAGGTAATAGAAGGGGAGTTGGCAGAGTAGGTGAGGGTGGACCTCCTAGAAGATAATCAAGATGGTTGTTTTTTGAGAAATATCCCTTTTATGATATACATTAGAGTTCAAAGTCTGAAGAACAAAATCTACTTAGCCTAGAGGGGTGGGGGTTATAGGAAATTGAAAAGGGTCAGAAGGCTCTTGCTCCTTGAACTAATTCTGACAAGAATCCCTGACGTCTGGGGGATAGTTAGATAGGAATAAAAAAGAATATCATCTAAGAACTACCATCCTGAAAACCTATGTTTAGGATGGACATCCTTCGCTAAACTAGGCATTGATGTTGGCTAACCTTCTTTGGAGGACAATTGTGTGGTGGATGGGCCATCTCAGGATCAACAGACCTTTACAACCACCCTGGTGGAAGTAAGAAGCCAAGGCGAGATTGGACTATTTTGGAGATCAATGCGATCTTTATTGTTTGTGGAAAACAAACTAATCATTACTTTGAAATTATGATTATTAGGAACAATATTGGACTTATTACTTACATGGTAAGTGGATGATTGAGTATTTTTTGGGGGGTGGGGCAGAGAGAAACAAGAGTGCTGTGCCCTGAGCTTCTAAAGTAAAAATGGGAACTGTTAAGAGTTGCCTCTTCCCATTGGGTCTTTAGCCAGGAAAGGTGACTTTTTGAACAGACATCTAGTTGCAGGACACATGTCCCTCCTCAGACAAGACTCCTACAACAGACATTTGTAACCACTTTGAAATTCATACATTCCTATACCCATTTAATCCTTACAACAACATTTTAGAGATGAGAAAGCTGAGATTTATGGAGGTCTGGTAGCCTGCTCTGGATTGTATGGCAGAATTGTCACTTACTCACAGGCTGTCTGATTTTGAATTCCATCTTTTTTCCAGTATTCCATTCTCTGAGATTGCATAGTCCCTGTGTGAAATGTATCCAATGTTGCAACTGAATACAATGGCAGTTCTATTGCACTAATTCATTTTTCTTTATTGCTGGGAGTCTTGACTTCTTTAAGTCCATAAATAATACATAAATTAGTATGTTGAGCTGATTCTCACCTTTTTCCAACAGGCCTTCAGTTCTTCCTGTGATCAATAAAGCTTAAAAGCAAAGAAAAAGCAAACTCAGCTTGTATGTGGATCCCGACCTTGCTCTAATACAGACCCCTTTACTGGAGTGTAAACGATGCTTGACAGCTCAGCTTTCTTGTCACTAATGAGTTGGGATGTGGTTGTGCATTCAAAATCTAGGAAAGACTAAGTATGTGCAGTTGGATTCACATCACGGATTAAACACAGTTAAAAGGGAATTTCTTTTTGAGGGACCGTGTAAGAGGAGAGACAGAAGTGTGTGAGATTCCTTGTATTTGCAGTGGTTTCCTCTTAACCATAAGAAATGAAACACCACTGAGTGGAAGTCACAGATGAACTGAAAGGAAAAACAACCAAAGAAAACAGCAACAACTCAATATAGATAAACACAGTAACAATATATCCATCCACTGACCCCAACTCAACAGACAGGAGAAACTACCCTAGAAGAACCCAGAACTACTGCCAGCAAAGATGACACTTTTGTATATTGTCTTAGCTCCCTAGTTTTGCCATAGCAGAAATACCAAAAGCGGATAGCTCAAGAAAATAGAAATTTATTTTCCTTCAGTTCCAGAGGCTAAAAGTTCAAATCAAGATGTTGGCTACATGGATTCCTTCCTTGCTGGTAGCTCCAGGTGTTCTTTGATTCCTTGGCTTGTAGATGATCCTCTCATGGCATCTGTTTATGTGTGCATGTCTGTGTCTAATTGGCTCTTTTTAGAACTCAGCAAAGATTGGATTTATATCCTGTTTGGGTATGATTGAATTCATATAACACAAAACTCTATTTTCAAACAGGATGATATCGATAGGTATAGGAGTTAGGATTCCAACACACACTTTGGGGTGAATGATTTAATACATAGTGGTGCTGTGGGTTAATGCGCCAGATTGCGAAGTTTGAACTGCAAGGTGGGTGGTTCAAGCTCACCAGTTGCTCCTTGGAAACCCTATACAGGATCTTTATGGGTTGGAATCAACTCAACGGCTTTTAAAAACAACAACATGCATAATGGAAAAAGGCACCACCCTAGATCTATTGCGTTGGGTGGGCTGCATTTCAGACTCTCTCATCCCTCAACCAGGTACCCTTATACAAGAAACACCCTGGGCAGCTAGTTGTATAGGTTGCTCTAAGGGTCCACATTCCTTTCTGTGGTATTTCCAGCCATTCTCTTTCTCAGGATTTCTCTTTTAAAAAGACTCAATAGCTACCTTTACACACACAAAAATATTTTTTTTAGGTCTACAAAACTGCAGCCTCTGACATGATATGTAGATAAAAGATATGTCACAGGGATAAGAGCCAGAGAAATCGTTAACGAAAAGAGCTTAAGCCATTTTCAAAGCTCCTCACAGTGCATGGAGAGGCCCTGAGCTGGCAGAGCGCTGGGTGACACGGCGGTGTCAGTGGGCTCCTGCTCAAACTCAGGCCTCGCTCTGATGAGCAGGGCAATCGGGGGACTGTTTGAACAGACCAAAGAAAAATATCAAAAGGCAAATTGGAGTCAGAGAGAAAATGAATAGCCCATGATCTCCAAGGGAGATTACTAAGGTAATGACAAAGCAGCCAGGCTTTAAAAGGGGCCGTTATTCCAAGAAATGTATTTTTTTTCAACTTTTTTTTTTTTTTTTTTAATGGAAAAGAGGATGAAGAGATCAGTACCTGTTAAAATCATCATTGTCAGGTAAAAGATAAACCTTTCATTAGGAAACATTTCTTTGCATGGCCTTTGGACAGTACAGAATGATGTAAGGATTTGGGACCTTATCAAAATTGTGATATGTTAAAATAAATAAAATATGTTTTATTGGAGAATAGCTGTTAAAAAGAAAATGCTAAACCCACAAAAATGAAAAAACAAAACAAAAACAAAAAAACACAAAAAACCAGAAGTGGATTTTCAATAATAATAGTATGTTTTCCCTATAGGAACTTTGATATTTTAAATAATTTTTAAGATCCATATTTGCTGCTCTTGCTCAGCATGACCCCTAGAAATTCAGGTACAAATGCCCGCAGATCTTAGTTCTCCAAATAGATCTCTTGTCTTAGATCAGTGCTAGGATCTTGCCTCTGCTCTCAGGGATTCATGAGCACTCGGCTCCTTCCAATTCTCCATTTGCCCCGTTCTACTCAGCCACCTGTGGAGTCCTGGTGTGGCGCTGTTGGATAAGCACTGGACCTCAAGGTCAGTTTGAACCACAAGGTCGGTGGTTCAAACTCATCAGCTACTCATCAAAAACCCTACACTGGGGCTCTATGAGTCGGAACTGTCTCGATGACACTTAACAACAACTCAGCCACCTGTAGTCTCAGGCAGCCCTTCATTCTGGGTCCAACAAGAAGGGATAAGAAAAGTCCTCACCAAGAAAAGACTCTCATCAAGGCAACTGTTCTGTTAGTATTTCTGGGACCTGTTGTTTTGGTGTTTCCAGCTAGGCTCTTGCCTTCCTTCTTCAAAGAAACTTCTCCTTAAACCCTCAGGGAAATAAAATTAATGAAAACAAATGACTGAAAATTGTATACTTTTCTAGAGAAAATTTTATTCCTATTGGGATCCCCAATTACTAGAGAGTACCTATAATATGTAAAAAACAAAACAAACCAAAAATATGGAGAAGCAGATTTGTGACATATAGTTTTGTGTAGTGGAAAGAGCATTAAATAAGGCCCCCCAAAGTTGGGTTGTAATGATCTATGTTACCAAAATGGATGTCAGAAGAGATTCTGAAATGTGCTCTCCAGTGTAGAATTGCTAAAGCCAATGGAAGAAATGAGGAGGTAAAAAGCTGAATATAAAATTTCAAAGGGTAGCTCGAGAAGATAAAGTCAAATATTATAATGAAAAGTGCAAAGACCTTGTTTTAGAAAACCAAAAGGGAAGGACACACTCAGCATTTCTCAAGCAGAGGGAACTGAAGAAAACATTCAAGCCTCAACTTATGCTATTGAAGTATTCTATGGGCAAAATATTAAACGTTGCAGAAAGCATCAAAAGAAGATGGAAGGAATACAAAGAGTCACTGTACCAAAAAATAAAAGGCCGATGATCAACTATTTCAAGAAGTAGCATATGATCAGGAGCCTGAAGGAGGAGATCCACGGTGCATTGAAGTGATTGGCAAAGAACAAGGCTCCAGGAATTGGTGGAATATAAATTAAAATCTTCCAACAAACTGATATAGCACTGCAGGCACTCACTCATCTATGCCAAGAAATTTGGAAGACAGCTACCCAGTTAATGGACCAGAAGAGACTCATATCTGTGCCCATTCCAAAGAAATGTGACCCAACAGAATGCTTGCAAGTTAAAACTTGCTAAAGATAATACAAAAATGACTGCAACCATAGATTGGCAAAGAACTTCCAGAGATTCAAGCCGGATTCAGAAGAGGATGTGGAACAAGGGATATCCTTGCTGACATCAGATGAAC
>NW_006408675.1:6843682-6845032 GCF_000296735.1 Chrysochloris asiatica | reverse complement strand
CCAGACTTAGCCTCTTATACTTTGGACATATTATCAGGAGGGACCAGTCCCTGGAGAAGGATATCATGGTTGGTAATGTGGAAGGTGGGAGAAAAAGAAGAAGACCCCCAAGGAGATGGATTGGCCCAGCGGCCGCAGCAATATGCTGAGGCTTAGCAATGATTGTAAGGTTGGAGCAGGAGCGGGCAGTGTTTCCTTCTGCTTTGCATAGGGTCACTAATGAGTTGCTACCAACCCAGTGGCACATAACAATAACAAACATGTATAGGAGTCCTGGTAGGGCTGAAAGATAAGCACTGGTTTGCTAATTGCAAGGTAGGCAGTTCAAACCCACCAGATGCTCCTTGAGAGACAGATGAGGCTTTCTGCTCCCATAAAATATGTACAGTCTTAGAAAATCTATACAGAGTGGCTATGAGTCAGAATCAACTCAATGGCAGTAAATGCGTTTGAAGCCAAAACTTGGAAGTCTGATGTGATGTTTTTGACATAGAACAATTTGTAAGTTCTTCAGAACATTAGATTGTGTTCCAAATCATTCTTACCTAGTAAATGTTGGTTGCACATGATTATACTATTAACTATTTTCAGTCTTGATTTTGCATCATAGAAAAAGTATGAATTCTATTATCAAAGCTATTGGCACAAACAACCTTTGAAAGAAAGGATCTGCCCCAACTTACCACATAGTTCCTAAAAGAGATCTATTCTAACTAGTGAATGTCTCCATTTACTCCCTAAGAGTTGCTAATATGTGATCATTGTCAAATAGTCTTGAAGTACATTCATGTTGCAAATTTTATTAATTTAACTACTGAGTATGTGGGTTTTGACCTAGAACTCAAAGCCTGATGGTTCTTTCTTATACTTACCTCAGATTGTTACCTTAACAAGACGTAATACCCATGTACCCAAATGTTCTTAGTCATCAATGGAGGATAATAGTTATTCCAAAAGGTTTATAAGTATTGTTGAAAGAACACTTGAAAAGTGCTTGCCACACCTACAGTAGTGTTCTAAGACAGCTCACAGATCACCTCACACATAACTACTTGGGGATTATGCTCTGTGGTTGTTATGTACCACTGAGTGACTCCCATGTGCAACAGAACAAAACCCTGCCCAGTCTTGCACCATCCTCATAATCTT
Organism: Chrysochloris asiatica; assembly: GCF_000296735.1. Taxonomy (NCBI): domain Eukaryota; kingdom Metazoa; phylum Chordata; class Mammalia; order Afrosoricida; family Chrysochloridae; genus Chrysochloris; species Chrysochloris asiatica. The sequence goes on along the minus strand of NW_006408675.1, from coordinate 6,843,883 downwards.
CACTATGTTTAACCCATTGCTGTAGGCACAGTGTCATTCTATAGCATTGAGTGCCTTCCTCTTCTTTGCTGACCTTCTTGAAAACATGTCCAAAACACATAAGTCTTGCCATTCTTACTTCTAAGGAACATTCTGGCTGTACTTCTTCCGAGACAGATTTGCTTGTTTTTCTGGCAGTCCATGGTATATTCACTAGTTTTC
>NW_006408675.1:6842291-6843192 GCF_000296735.1 Chrysochloris asiatica | reverse complement strand
TGTGTTATCTGCATATCCCATGTTGTTAATGAGACTTCCTTCAATCCTGTTGTTGCAAGTTTCTTCATATAATCTGCTTCTTGGAATATTTACTTATCATATAGTTTGACTAAGTATGATGAAAGTATACAACCCTGGCAACGCACATACTTTTCCTGATTTTAAACTATGCAGTTCTATTCAAACATCTGCTTCTTGGTTTATGTACAGATTCTGCATGAGTACAATTAAGTGTTTTAGATTTCCCATTCTTTGAAAATTTTATCCATAATTCATTATGATTCACAGAAATACCTTTGATTCTCAGTAAGACATCCGTCTGGTACTTTCTGTTTTCACCCAAGATCCATCTGACATCAGCAATGATCTCTCTTGTTCCTTGTTGTCGTCACAATTTGACTTGAATTTCTGGCAGTTCCCTTTGATGTACTGCTGCAATCAGTTTTTAATTATCTTCAGCATAATTTTACTTGCATGATATTGTTTGATAATTTCTGCATTCTGTTGGATCTCCTTTCTTTGGAGTAGTTGTTGTTATTGTTGTTGCTAAGTGCCATTAAGACAGTTCTGACCCATAGTAACCCTGTATAAGGTTCCAAGGAATGGCTGGTGAGCTTGAACCACCAACCTTGTAGTTCTACTTTGTATTCTAGCGCTTTAACCCACAGTGCCACACCAGGGCTCCTGCTTTGGAGTAGGCACCTATATGCATCTCTTCCAGTCAGTTGGCCAGGTAGCTGTCTTTTCAACTTTTTGGCATAAACAAATGAGCTCTTCTAGCACTGTATCCATTTCTCAAAATGTCTCAATTGGTGTTCTGCCATTTTCTGGAGTCTGGCTTTTCACCAATGCCTTCAGTGTAACTTGGACATTTTTCTTCAATATTATTGGTTCTGGATCA
>NW_006408675.1:6839871-6841531 GCF_000296735.1 Chrysochloris asiatica | reverse complement strand
CCTATTGTCAGTTTTGCTACTCGAGGCTTGAATTTTTTCTTCAGTTCTTTTAGCTTTAGAAATACCAAGCGTGTTTTTCCCTTTCAGTTTTCTAATTCTAGCTCTTTACACATTTCATTATAATACTTTAGTTTGTCTTCTTGAGCAACCCTTTGAATTTTTTTTTATTCAGCTCTTTTACTTATCCCCCACCCCAACCCCAGTCACTTTAGCTATATTCAAGTACAAGTTTCAGAGTGTCCTTTGAGATCCATTTGAACCATCTCCTTCTTTTCTGTGTTTTTTTTTTTTTTAATGAGTTTTTGCTTTTCTTCATGTATGATGGCTAGTCTTTGTTTATTAGCCTTTAATGTCTGATAAATGATGTCCAATTTTTCTAGTCTTTGGCTATTAGGGTTCAGTGAGTCAAAGCTATCCTTGAGATATCCTCCAAACTCAGGTAGGATCTACTCAAAGTTGCACTTTGGCTTTCTTGGACTTGTCATTTCCTTCAGCTTCTATTTGAATTTACATATGAACATTGTGAGCTCCTGGCATTGTTCTGACCGATGATATTGAGGTTCTCCATTGTCTTATTCTACAGATGTAGCTGATTTGATTCCTGGGCATTCCATCTGGTAAAGTTCACATTAATAGTCACTATGTTGTTGAAAAATGGTATTTTTAATGAATAAGTCAATGGTCTTGCAAAAATCTATCATATAATCTTCTGGATCATTTCTGTTGCCACAACCATATTTTCTAACTACTGGTTCTTCTTTTTTATCCCATATTTTCATATTCCTATCAACAGTAATTATCAATGCATCTTGGTTGTGTGAGAAACATTGTCTATGCTGACAAATGCTCAAGTAATCCAATCTGTACTCATTTTAGTGAGAGTGAGGTTTTCTTTATTCGATTTTGCAAAATTGGGTACCCAGCTCCATAGACAAGGGCAGACATGCCACAAGGCCATTTGACAAAGAGTTTTATTAACCTAACTTGGAAAAAGCCCCTCTTCCATTTCCCCTTTATTGGGTACTTTGGAGTTTACAATCTTTCTCAAAGGTCGCCTACTAGCCCCTACAGGGAGCATTCTCATTTAAAGTTAGTTTCATCTCCTCCCCATGAATTTCCCCTACTTCTTTGATGGGTGTATTCTTATTTTGAAAGAGTCTAGCAGGACAAACTAGTCGCTTTCTCTTCTCAGAGTTCCCTTTTGTCATGCCAACTTGCTACACCCAAGATTTCCTTGATTTTGAAGATGGACCACCAAGAGTTATTTCTCACAGTAGCATGTTTGATCAATTTCTGTGATAGTGGAAGTGATGCCACTGGTATTTCAAATACCAGCAGGGTCACACATGGTTGAAAGGTTTCAGCAAAGCTACCAGACTAAGATACAGTGGGAAGAAGGATGTGGTGATCTAGTTATGAAAAACTTGGTGATCCAGTGAAAACTTTATAGCTAGCAGTGGAACATTGTCTGATCTGGTGCTAGAGCATGAACTCCTCAGTCTTGAAGGCACTCAAAACGTGACTGTGAAAAACTGCCTCCTCCAGGTAGAGTCAACCTTAATGGTATGGATGGAGTAACACTTTTGGGCCCTTTGTCTGCAGTTGTGGATGACTCAAAATGAGAACAGCTACAAACATCCATTAATAAACAGAACATGGA
>NW_006408675.1:6826584-6835706 GCF_000296735.1 Chrysochloris asiatica | reverse complement strand
GTGCTTAGGGTTACTATGAGTCAGTACTGACTCGATGGTACTTAACAACAGCAACCACAAGCAATTTCTGACTCTTAATATGTGTGAATTTCTTGTGTTCAATGTAGTTAGAGTGGATGTGTAAATCTGATTTTGTTGACAAGTTCCTTACACATCCGAGGTGAGGGTGAGCAGCTCAATGCTGCAATATTCAGTTGTGTTGGGGTGGCAGTGGGCACAGACACTATGGAATATTTGGCACTGTTTCAGTGCATAGATTGGTGGAGGTGGCAACAGGTGAAGAGTATAATACATGGTTGGTGATAAGGGAGTGATCTTCATAACAAACTATGGATAATATAGTGAAGAATTGGTATTCCAAAACACTTCATTGTGCTCACGAGGAATCTATACATAGATAAAGAGACGGTCATTAAAACAGAAAAACAGTATATGGAATGTTTTAAAATTAGGAAAGTTTGCACCAGGGTTATTCAATCCATATGCTGAGCAAATTATCTGAGAAACTAGATTATAAGAAGAACGTGGCATCAGAATTGGAAGAAGACTCATTAACAGCCTTGCACTCAATGTAAAGAAAACAAAGATTCTCACAACGGGGCCATTAAATAACATCATGATAAATGAACAAAAGATTGAAGTTGTTAGAGACTTCATTTTGATTGATCCACAATCGACACTCATGGAAGCAGCAGTCAAGAAATCATGCAATGTTTTGCATTAGGAAAATCTGCTGCATAAGACCTCTTTAAAGTGTTATAGAACAAAGATGTCCGTTTGAGAACTAAGGTGTGCCTGGCCCAAACTGTGGTGTTTTAAATTATCTTATATGCATGGGAAAGTTGGACAGTGAATTAGGAAGACTAGAGAAGAATCCATACATTTCATTATGGTTGTGGAGAACAATATTGAAAATACCATGGACTGCCAGAAGAATTAACAAATTTGTGTTGGAAGAAGTACACAAGAACGCTTTTTAGAAGCTAGGATGGCTAGATTTTGTCTCTCGTACTTTCAATAGATCAGGAAGGAGCAGTCCCTAGAGAAGGATATCATGCTTGGCAAAGTAGAGAGTCAGCAAAATAGTAGAAGACTGCCAACAAGATGAATTTACAAAGTGACAGCAACAATGGTCCTAAACATAACAACAATTGTGAGGATGGTGTGGGACTAGGCAATGTTTCATTCTATTGTGCATAGCATGGCTCTGAATCAGAAATGACTCAATTGCTCCTAACAACACCAGCACCACTCTGGGATATGGGAGTATGGAAAGAGAAGGAGAGAAGAATAGGGAAAACTAGAGAGAAATGGACATAGAGATGAGCTGGAGAAACCTTAGTTCATGAAGTTTTCCATCATTCCATTGTGAATGTGTTCCTTTAAGGGTGAAAAGAACTAGCTTCTATTCACATTTGTACATTGCAAGTTGGAAGATATCAGAATTTTTCACCAATAAACCTGGGAGTTTGAGGATTCATACATTGTAATGGGGATTAAAAGTTGATAATAAAACACTAGAATTAAAGCTTCAGAGTCTCAGCAGATGGTTGGAGTGAAGGATAAAGATGGTGTAGATGCCTTACCTAAACAAATAAATCATGGAAAAGACTTTAAATAATCGAGCCCCATCTTCCTTTAGCCACAGGAATCTGTCACATACAGCTCAAACAGATGATTATGCAGCTTCTTTCTAAAATCTTTCATTGACAGGAAACTTGCTCATCCAACTTAACAATGATAGCATTGAATTTTCCATTGTGGGACAACCTTAATTATTAGAAGCTTCTTCCTTGCCTGAATTAAAATATCTCCCATTGCTTGCAGTCTTTTCTCTAGGTCTCAGAATTTCAAATGTATAGCTACTCAATGTTTTGTTTTCATTAGGTACTGTGAAGTCTATTTTGATTCACAGTGATCCCATGTGATAGAGTAGAACGGCCATATGGGATTTTCTAGGTTGTAATCTTTATGGCAGCATATCACTTTTTTTGGAGTCCTGGTGTGGTGCCTTAGAATAAACACTCCACCTCAAGGTCAGTTTGAACTGCAAGGTTGGTGGTTCAAACTCACCAGCCACTTCATGGAAACCCTGTGACGCGATAGCACACAACAGTGACATCATTTTTTTAATGGGAGTAGGTCTTTTTCCCTTAAAGCTACTTGCTTTGGACCACCAACCTTCCAATTAGCAGCCATACACTTAACTGTGGTACCAATAGAGTTCATTCCTTACTGTTGTCGTTCAAACTCCTGTATTAAATGCTATTTTTTATGTCAAATACATTGAGTGCAGTCAATTGTTGATTATATAATACCTTCTAGACTTCTTCTGCTTTCTGGATATTTTCTCGTTTGTCACTGTGAGTCATGGACAATTCCCTTTCTTTTCTCTGCAGTCCATAAGGATGATGGTGATGGTATTAATTGCTGTTGAGTTGTTTCTGACTCATGGAGACCTCAGTGTAATAGAATGAAACAATGCCTGGTCCTGCACCAGCTTCATGATTGTTGGTGTATTTGCATCTATTGTTTCAGCCACTAATCTCACTAAGGACCTCCCTAGCTTGAGCAGCCCTTCACTTTATTAGCCATGATGTCCTTTTCTAGTGATTAAAAAAAATATTATTTTATACATTAGTGTAGTGGTTACAAATTGGGCTGTGAACTGCAAGGTCAGTAGTTCGAAACTACCAGCTGTTCCGCAGGAGAAAGATGAGGCTTTCTGCTCCTGTAAGGAAACCCTGTACAGGGTCGCTATGGGTCCAAATTGACTCGACAGTACTTAACAACAACAACAATATATTTATTATTGCTTTTGGATATCCAAAGCAGGTGAGCCAGTGTCTAATCATCTTGAATTTTAAGGAGGATTCTAGTTGTATTTCTTCTGAGGAATAACTGGGCTTCCCTGCATGTGTAGAAGTTTTCTGAACCTCCCATAATAATTTTTTGGTGAGGTCTGATGTGCTCTGGGCCTAGTCATCTGTGGCTGCTTGAAGGCTGGGGCTTTCGACTTGAGGCCTATGAAGCTGGTTGTTTCCAAGGAGTGTGTAAAAACTAGGTGGGTAAAGACATGCTAGTCCTCTTTGAGGATCCGCTTACTCCTAAGATCCACTCTCTTCATTTTCCCCAGATCATGTGCCTTAACTCCCACAGTCACTACAAAGAATTAGCTTTGCCCCTTAAGGAATGAAGCTAATGGCCTGGCATCCCTTTCTTTTCAACCATCCATCAATTCAGATACCCATCCAATCATTGATCAGGGATGTACTGATAAATCAGGAGCTATCAGGAGCTCTGGTAGCGTAGTGGTTATGAATTGGGCTGTGAACCTCAGGGTCACCAGTTCGAAACTACCAGCTGTTCCACGGGACAAAGATGAAGCATTCTACTCCCATAAAGATTTACAGCCTCGGAAACCCTGTACAGGGTCGCTATGAGTTGGAACCGACTCCACGGCACATAACAACAACAACAACACTGAGCACCAAGCATGTCATAGGCAAGGTACTAGACATTGGAGATCCAAGTATATTAAGACAGAATCTCAAGAAGGTCACACTCTAAAGTAAATTTATGAAAAATTTCAGTATAGGTACAAAAGACAGCCTCACCATTAATGAACACATCAGATTCTCAGGCAGTGAGTTGGCAATAGGAGTAGGGGAATTAGGGAGCAGGGGAAAGTGACAAGCTTAGTTAAAGAGGTATATGCTTAGATCATCACTGCTTTTATTTAATTGAAGCTAATAATAATAATATATTTATGTTACATAACTCTATAAAACAGTGAAATATTTTTGTATTTATCACAAATGGGCATGGATTCTAAAAAAAAAAAAAAAAAAAAAAAAGCCAAGAACCCTAGGTTGAGAGTTTGGAAAGATTAAGCTTCCTTCCTAATATTTCTGTACTCCGTTCCTCCTGAGATGGATTTGATTATATTTACTCTCACTGCTCAGGGCTTACAGTTCACTGATTCTGATAAATGGTAAATCTTTTATTGCTATACCCTATAGATCAACTTTCAAGACTCTTTCCACTTTAGGTCTCTGCTTACTTGCATAAGGGTGGGGTGCAAGAAGAGAAAAGCACTTAGTAGAAGTCTGCATCTTACTCCTGAGCCCTCTACTTATGGTCTGACCACTCTGTAAGCTGCTTCCGCCAAGATAGCCTGAAATTCTTGCTGCTCCTGCATCTAAAAATATCCAGGGATCATCAGTCACCACAAAGCCTTTTCCTTATAAAAAATGAATACAGGCTCAAGGGGGCAGATACCACATACCCACCCTCTAGCACAGTGTTGTTATCCCAGAAGATTGTGTCCATGGTTGTAGAACAGTCAGCAGAAATGGAGCTCACAGTGAGCAGGAAGCTTATTAATAGTGGGCAGGGAAACATGACAGGTTTTATAGTATCTCATTGACCTGCCTCCTACCAGCTTCTTGTTATTGAGTGCCACTGAGTCAGTTCTGACTCATAGACATCCTGTGTACAACAGAACAAAGCACTGTCCAGTGCTGTGCCATCCTCACACTCATTGTTATATTTGGAACCATTGTTGCAGCTACCATGTAAACTCATCTCATTGAGATTTTTCCTCCTTTTTTTTTGGCTGACTCTACCAAGTCTGATGTGCCTCTCCAGAGACTGGTCTCTTCTGATAACATGTCCAAAGAAAGTGAGACAAATTCCTGCCATCCTTTCTTCTAAAGTGCACCTGGCTGTACAGGCAGCCCTCTGGTTATGAATGGCAGACTTATGGGCAACTCTTACTTGCCCTTTAATGCTATGTAAATTCATCCTTTCTTTAAAACCATTGAATCAACTCCTACTCACAACAAATTTCATACATTACAAAAATTACCTTCAGTTGTTACATATGCAACTTTTAAATCATTGAAAAGATTTTGAACCATTTCTTGCACTGCTTCACTAACTCCACCTACCCCTCACTGTTGAATCAATTCCAACTCATAGTGGCACTTTTAGACAAAGTAGAATTGTTCCCTAGGGTTTCCAAGACTAAATCTTTACAGAAGCATAAAGACTGTCTCATCTTCCTCCTATGCAAAGGCTGGTGGGTTAGAACTGCCAACCTTAAGGTTAGTAGCTCAATGTTTATTCCACTGGAGCTCTGGTAGTGTAGTGGTTACGAATCGGGCTGCAAACTGCAAGGTCAGCAGTTTGAAACCACCAGCTGCTCCCATAAAGATTTACAGCCTCATAAACCCTGTTCAGGGTCGCTATGGGTCTGAACTGACTTGATGGCACTTAACAACAACAACAATTGGGGTTACTTGATTGCACTAAACCCAAAAAACAAACCCACTGTTATCTAAATGATTCTGACTCATAGCAACCCTAATACAGATTTTCTGGGACTGTACATCTTTACAGAAGCAAACAACCTCATCTTTGTCCTGAGAAGCAACTGGTGGATTTGAACTGCCGACTTTGCAGTTAGAAGCCCAATGTCTAACCCACAGCACCACCAGGGTTCCTTGGATTGCACTGAAGTAAGGTTAAATAAGAACCATGTGCCTACAATGTCTTAAAGACGCAGTTATGAGCGGATATTGTTTGTAACCCGGGGACTGCCTGTGCTTCTTCCAAGACAGATTTTTTACTCCTCAAGCAATCTATAGTATAAGAAATATTCTTCATTAACTCTGCAATTTAAATGTGTCAATTCTTCTTGCTGTTATCTTTACTTCCAGAATTTGCTTTTTCTTCCAGGCAAAAACTTCCCAGGTCAAATTGCCCAAAGATCTATTTTATTATGGTTCCTGAGGAACACTGTTTCTTTAGTCTTGGTTCCTTCAGCCAAGAACCTGTCAAGAGCAGATAGGATTTATCTTTTGAAATCCCATGAAGACAGGGTTCAGTCCAGCCTAACTCAGTGCTGGGTATATATGGTGGTGGTTGTGTGTTGTGGAGTCGGTTCCAACTCATAGCAACCCTGCATAGGGTTTCTGAGGTTGTAAATCTTTACAGGAGCAGAAAGCCTCATCTTTCTCCTGCTGAACCGCTGGTAGTTTTGAACTGCTGACCCTGTGGTTAGCAGGCTGATTCATAACCACTACACTACCAGAGCTCCTTTGGGTACATATAAGTGCTCAATAAATGTTGGTTGAATGAAAGGTGGAAGGACAGGACAGCAGGGTTGCTTGTTGCCAAACAGACTTCTTGACTGTGCTAATGGTTAATTTATGGAAACGATCCCTTGTGTATTGAGATAGAACACATTCAGTTAACCCTCTGAGAAGTGGGGGTGGGTCATGCACATTAGGAAGTCTAGAGGTTGAGAAGGAAAACCTGGGGTCTGATGAGTTCAAGAAGACTGTTAGGAGAGGATGGGCTGCTTCAGCTAGGGCAGTTGTTAACAAAGGCTGAGTCTATGCCCATTCTTCTCATTAAGTGTGAAGTAGGAGAAGGGCTAGTGACAATATCCAGAGACCAAAAATGTGGGACTCTTTGTCCAACAGTTACAAAGAATTTTAAGGCAGTAACAACAAAGCATTACACCAAGAATGGGCTCTTAGCTCTGGTAGTGCAGTGGTTATGAATCAGACTGCTAACCTCAAGGTCAGCAGTTAGAAACCACCAGCTGTTCCGTGGGTGAAAGATGAGGCTTTCTACTCCCATAAAGATTTACAGCCTTGGAAACCCTGCACAGGGTTGCTATGAGTCGGAACCGACTCCACGGCACATAACAACAACAACAATCCCATTGTAAGTCATTGTCTATGCTTTATTTCCATCTCAAAGATGAAGGCCTGTGGACAAAGGTCGCTTTTTGGGCAAACACTTTTTGGTCAAATACTTTGTATTCTCTCTTTGGTCCAACAACACTAAACTCATCTTCCTCTGGTTCCGGATGCACTGTTTGTATTTTGCTATGAGTCGGACTGCTAACCTCAAGGTCAGCAGTTCGAAACTACCAGCCATTCCATGGGAGAACGAGGAGACTTTATGCTCCTGTAAAGATTTATAGCCTTGGAAACCCTATGCAGGGTCTTTATGAGTTGAAATTGACTCCATGGCACACAATGTTTTGTGTTTGTTTTGTATTATAGTTTTTGCTTGTTCCAACTTCCTCCATGTTGTTGTTGTTGTTAGGTGTTGCTCTGATATTTAGGAGGGGCAAAGCTAATTATTTGCTGTGACTCTGGGCCTTAGGGCACAACAAAATGAAACCTTGCCCAGTTGTGTGCCATCATCACAGTTGTTATGCTTAAGCCCACTTATATTGTCACTTTGTTGATCAATCTGATTGGGGGTCTTCGTTTTTTCCCTTGTCCCTCCACTTTGCCAAGCATGATGTTCTTCTGCAGGGATTGGTCCCTCCTGACAACTAAGAATGAGAGGCAAAGTCTCACCATCCTTGTTTCTAAGAAGCATCCTGACTGTACTTCTAAGATAGATTTGTTTGTTTTTCTGTTAGTCCATGGTACTTTCAATATTCTTCTCCAACACCATAATTCAAAAACATAAATTCTTCTCTGGCCTACCTTATTTACTGTCCAACTTTCACATACATATGAGAAAAATAAAAATACCATGGATTGGGTCAAGTGCATCTTAGTCCCCAATCTGACATCTTTGCTCTTGAACACTTTGTTGTTGTTGTTAGGTGCCATTGCATCAGCACTAACTCATAGTGACCCTATGCACAACAGAATGAAACAATGCCCAGTCCTGTGCCAATCCTACAATCATTGCTAAGCATGAGCCCATTGCTGCCTCCACTGTGCTAATCCATCTCATCTGGGGTCTTCCCCTTTTTCTCTGACCCTCCACTTTACCAAACATGATATCCTTCTGCAGAGACTGGTCCCTCCTGATAATATGTTGAAGTCTTAGAGATGAAATCTGGCTTCCAAGGAATATTCTGGCTGTACTTGTCCATGGTCACCTCTCTTTGGAATGGGCAAAGATATGGATCTCTTCCAGTCAGTTGGCCAGTTAGTGGTCTTCCAGATTTCTTGGTATAGCTGAGTGAATGATTCCAATGCTGCATCAGTTTGTTGAAAGATTTCCATTGTATTCCATCAATTCCTGGTGCCTTGCTCTTTATCAATGCCTTCAATGCACCCCGAACTTTTTCCTTCAGTAACATTGGCTCTTGATCATATGCTACCTCTTGAAATAGTTGAACATCAACCATTTCATTTAGGTATAGTGACTCTATGTATTACTTTCATCTTCTTTTGATGCTTTCTGCATCATTCAGTATTTTGCTCATATAATCCTTCAATATTTTAAGTTGAGGCTTGACTTTTTTTCTTTATTTCATTCAGCTCAACAAATGCTGAGCATGTGCTTCCCTTTTGGTCTTCTAACTTCAGGTCTTTGTACATTTCATTATAATACTTGACTTTATCTTGTTGAGCTAACCTTTGAAACTTTCAGTTCAGTTCTTTTGCCTCCTCATTTCTTCCATTGGCTTTAGCGTCGCTACACTGGAGAGCAAGTTTCAGAGTCTCTTCTGACATCCATTTTGGTCTTTTCCTTCTTTCTTATCTTCTTAACAACCATTTGCTTTCTTCCTGTATGATGTTCTTGATATCATCTCAAACTCTTCTGGTCTTTAGTTTTCAGTGTCTAATGCATCAAATCTTTTCTTCAGATGATCTCCAAATTCAGGTGGGATATGTTCAAGTTCATATTTTGATCTCATGGATTTGTTTTCATTTTCTTCAGCTTCAGTTTAAGTTTGTATATTAGCAATTGATAGTCTGTTCCACAATCTGCCCTTGGCCTTGTTTTGGCTGACAATATGGAGCTTTCCCACTATCTCTTTCCACAGATGTTGTTGTTGTTAGGTGCCATCAAGTTGGTACTGACTCATAGCCACCTTATGCACAGCAGAATGAAACACTGCCTGATCCTGGGCCAACCACACTATTGTTGCCACACTTGAGCCCATTGATGCTGCCACTTTGCCAATATATTTCACTGGGGTTCTTCCTCTTTTACTCTGACCATCCACCTCACCAAACATGATATCCTTTTCCAATGACTGGTCCCTCCTGACAATATGTCCGAAGTATGAGAGATGAAGTTTGGCCATCCTGGCCTCCAAGGAACTCTCTGGCTTCACTTCTTCCAACACA
>NW_006408675.1:6818065-6825398 GCF_000296735.1 Chrysochloris asiatica | reverse complement strand
TGGTGCCTTGTTCTTTGCTGATTCCTTCAATGCACCTAGGACTTCTTCCTTTAGTATCATTGGCTCTTGACTACATCTGCAGAAAGAGACGATGGAAAAGCTCCATATCATCAGTCAAAACAAGGCCAGGGGCAGACTGTGGAACAGACAATCAATTGCTCATTTGCAAATTCACACTGAAGCTGAAGAAAATGAAAACAAGTCCATGAGAGTCAAAGTAGGACCTTGAATATATCCCACCTGAATTTGGAGATCATATGAATAACAGATTTGATACATTAAACACTAATGACTGAAGACCAGAAGAATTGTGGGATGACATCAAGAACATCATATATAAAGAAAAGCAAAAATTCATTAACAAGACAAGAAAGAAGGAAAAGGTCAAAATGGATGTCAGAAGAGACACTGAAACTTGCTTTCCAGTGTAGAGACACTAAAGCAAATGGAAGAATGAGGAGGTACAAAAGCTGAACAGAAAATTTCAAGGATCAGCTCGAGAAGATAAAGCCAAATATTACAACAAAATGTGCAAAGATCTGGTGTCAGAAAACCAAAAAGGAAGAACATACTCAGCATTTCTCAAGCTGGGGAACTGAAGCAAAAAATTTAAGCTTTGACTTACGTTATTGAAGGATTCTCTGAGCAAATTATTGAATGATGCAGAAAGCATCAAAAGAAGATGGAAGGAATACACAGAGTCACTGTACCAAAAGAAAATGGTTGATATTCAACCACTTCAAGATGTCCACAGATGTAATGAATTTAATTTCTTTGTATTCCATCTGGTGAGGTTCATGTATATAGTCATCTTTTATGTTTTTTAAACAAGATATTTGCAGTGACTAAGTCATTGGTTTTGCAAAAATCTATCATGTGATCTCCAGCATAGTTTCTATCACCAAGGTCCTATTTTTTGACTATTGATCCTTTGCCTTTGTTTCCAACTTTCCATTCCAATCACTAGTAATTATAAATATATCTTGATTGCATGTTTGATCAATTTCAGACTGAACAAGTTGGTAGAATTCTTCAATTTCATCATCACTGTATTTTGTATGGTGCACAGAATTGAATAATAGTGATATTAACTGGTTTTCCTTGTAGGCATGTGGATATTATCCTATCACAGACAGCACTGCACTTTAATACAGATTTTGTTATGTTCTTTTTGATGATGAATGCAATACCATTCCTCTACAATTGTCATTCCTGGCATTGTAAACCATGTGATTGTCAGATTCAAAATGGCCAATATCAGTCCATTTCAGCTCACTTTTTCCTAGGATATTTATGTGTAAGATTTAATTTTTGATAATTTCCAATTTTCCTAGATTCATACTTCATAGAGTCAGTGTTCTGGTTATTAATGGATGTTTACAGCTGTTTTTCTTCATTTTGAGTTGTGCCCTATTAGCAAATGAAGGTCCCAAGGGCTTTATTCCATTTGCGTCATCATGGTCAATTCTACTTTAAAGAGGCTGCTCTTCCCCAGTCATATTCTGAGTGATTTCCAACCTGAGAGGCTAATCTCCCAGCACTATATCTGACAATATTTCCTGGAAGTACAGCTGAAACCTATCCACCATAGGTGACCTTGTTGTTGTTGTTAAGTGCCGTCGAGTTGATTCCGACCTATAGCAACCCTGTATAGGGTTTCCAAGGAGCAGCTGGTGAGCTTGAACCACCGAACTTTCAGTTCAAATGACTTTTCAGTCTGACGCATTAGCCCACAGTGCCACGCCAGGACTCTATAGGTAACTTTACTGGCATTAAAAATACCATTGGCATAGGTTCCAGAATCACAGCAACACACAAGTCACCACACTACCACAAACTGGCAGATGAGGAGTGGCTGTTTGAACACATTTAAGATGTCTTTTGAAGAAGGTTTACCTAATGTTGTATGCCATTTGATCTTTCAACTGCTGCTTCCATGAGTGTTAAACGTGAATTTAAGCAAAAAGGAACTCTTTGACAATTTCAGTCTTTTCTCAATTTATCATGATTGCATTTATAGGCCCAGTTCTGGGGATTTTAGCTTTCTTTATATTGATGTGCAATTAATACTGAAGGTTGTAGTGGTTACCAAATCTGTAGTTCTTCATAGCTAATTATGATAAATGACTGTCAAGGTCAATCATATCTCAGACCAATGCTTTTTACATACATTGTCCCTGTTGTTGTTAAGTACTGTCAAGTCGATTCCCATCCATAGACCCTGTATAGGGTTTCCAAGGAGCAGCTGGTGAGCTTGAACCACTGAACCAGCAGTTCAAATGACTTTGCAGTCTGATGTATTAACCCACAATGCCACACAGTCCTTTCAAAATTCCCTCTGGTAAATATTTTGACCTCCATTTTGTGATATGAAAAGTATGCTGAGAGTCACAAAGTGATTTTGCTAATGCTACACAATTTATCCACCACTCATCTGTCTGTTAAGGAGCTCTGGTAGCATAGTGATTATGAATCGGACTGTAAACCTCAGGGTAAGCAGTTTGAAACTACCAGCTGTTCCGTGGGAGAAATATGAGGCTTTCTGCTCCTGTGAAGATTTACAGCCTCGGAAACCCTGTGCAGGGTTGCTATGAGTCAGAACGGACTCCATGGCACATCATAACAACAGCAACAACATCTGTCAGTTGGTCATACTGTGGTGGCTTGTGTATTGCTGTGATGCTGGAAGCTATGTCATTGGTACTTTAAATACCAGCAGAGTCACGCATGGTGGACAGGTTTCAGTAGTTTCTGGAGTAAGACAGACTAGGAAGAAGGAGAGACAGACTACTTCTGCATGTTTAACCACTGAACACTTTATGAATAACTATAGAACATTGTCAGATATAGTTCTGGAGATGAAAACCTTATGAAGAACTGCAGAACATTGTCAGATACAGTAGATTATCAGATACAGTGCTGGCAGTTAAGCCTCTCAGGTTGGAAGTCACTCAAAATGTGACTAGCAAAGAACTACCTCCTCAAATAAGAGCTGACTATAATGATGTGAATGGAACAAAGCTTTTGAGATCTTCGTTTCCTGATAAGGCACAACTCAAAATGAGGAGAAATATCTGTAAACATTCATTAATAAGCGGAACATGGAATGTACAAATTTTGAATCTGGAAATATTGGTAGTTGTCAAAAATAAAACAGAACATATAAAGATCAGTATTCTAGACATTTGAGCTGAAATGGACTGGTATTACCCATTTTTAATCTGACAATGATATGGTTTACTATGATGGAAATGTCAAATCAAATGGAGTGGAATCACATTCATCGTCAAAAAGAACATTTCAAGATTTATCTTGAAGTACAATGCTGTCTGTGATAGGATAATATTCGTACATCTACAAAGAATACCACTTACTACCACTATTATTAAAATTTATACACCAACAACTAAAACCAGTGATGATGAGATTGAAAAAATCATACCAAATTCATCAGTTTGAAATTGAACATACTATGAAAATGGGTTGATAATAACTGGTGATTGGGATGCAAAGGTTGGAAACAAAGAGGAAGGATCAGTAGTTGGAAAATATGAACTTGGTGATAGAAATGATCTTGGATATCACATGATAGGATTTTACAAGATCAGCGATTTATTCATTTTAAATACTTTTTTGGTCAATTTATTTTATTGTCCAGAATAGGTCTATTTTTATTAATATAACATTTTCACATGAAAAGACCACACATTCAGTAGTTGTTAGATATAGTGTCTATAAGCTTCTTTGGATCAAGGAAGTTCATAGTGGTATTCTGATCTTTTATGTCTTCTATGATTCTTTTTTTCTAGTTGTTCTAGCAACAAGAAAGGACTGTTAAAATCTCCTAGTATGGTTGCAAAAATATCTATTTCTAACTCAATTTTTGCTTTATATATTTTTATGCTATTGTTAGATCATACGCATTTATAATCACACCTTTTTTGATGAAATCTCCCTTTTTATGAATATCCCTCTTTATCCCTGATAATACATTTTCTGTTTTCAAAGCTATATAATGTGATATTAAACTATACATTCCAAACATTTTATGTTATGTCTTTGGTACAGTCTTTTCTATCCATTTATCTTAAATATATCTATGCATTTACATCTAAAGTATATCGCTCACAGGTGGCATATAGTTTATCCATTTGATAAATTTTGCCTTTTAATTGGAGTGTGTGGACCTTTAATACTTAACGTAACTTTTGTTATCATTAGGTCCCCATGTCACTGTTTATTTATCGTTAGTCTTGTTTGTCCCTTCTGCTTGCTGTTACCATTGTTGCTTCTGCTGTTCATCGTTTCCTGTCATTTCTGATGCTCTTCATTTACTTCTGAAGATCCACGTTTTCTGCTGATATAATTTCCTTTTCACTTGAAGAACATCCATTAGAGTTTCTTGTATTACAGGTCTCTGATGATATAGTCAGTGCTGGCTGGGGGTAAAGCCACAATCTGCCATAATCAACATCATCTTTGCCAGGTTGTGGGGGTCTGTGGAGAAATTATAACTATCAGGTCTTACTGCCACAGCTCAGGAAAATGGTGCAGTCATTCCTCATAGTGCAGGATAAACTTGAGATGTTGAAGAGATCCGTGGTGGTGCCTTGCTGCCTCCCAGGGGGCAGCCTTTCACAGGTTGCCGCAGTTAGAGTACTACCCTGCAGTGGGGTACATCTAGCCAGCTGCAGTTTTCATATCCCTGCCACAAATACATTTTTTTAAAGTACGTTTTCATTGTGAAGTGAGTGAACATGGGAGAACATCAGCCTTACACTATCATTTCATTACAATGATTACAATCTCCTCCGTGCATGATCATTCAACAGTATTTGTTTCCTATTTTGTTTTGGGAAGGGGGAGAATATATACAAAAACACTCAGGAATATATAATAATGTAAACAACCAAAGGGCACATTCTGCAAGCCTGCCTCCTGGCCACCAGCACCCAGTCCCTCTCTTTCCATGAGTCCAAAGTCCTCAGCTGCTCCCTCTCTCCATGTCTTCATCTCTGCCTCCATCTCTGGTGTCGATGCTTCTCTGGATAGGGTCCTGCACTCCATTTGTGCTCTTTTCCCTTAATGGTCCTAGGGTCCTCTGTTTCTGTGCTGTAAGATTAACTACTCTCCCAATTTTGTTACAAAACTTCTACCTTGACAGTTGTGACAGACACAATTAATCATGATAACAATTATTATTGAATCATAAGAATCTTATCCCCATCTCTTTTCACCAGACCCATCTAGACAAGATGAAAACTATTCACTAGGGACTCTATCTTCCCCTGCACACTCTTAAACTAACTTCGTTCTTGAAAAGTTGTAAGTCAGTCATTTCATGCCTTTATCACTCTCTCATTTTAGCCAATGCATAATTTGCCCATCCTTATCTACCCTATATACAGAGGGGATAGGATTGACACTTGATGTGAAAACTCCTTCCCTTTCAGTATTTTGAGCTACTACTACATAATTTTGTAAAATTGTAGTAATTTACACTTGTTTCCTTTATAAAAAAAAATTTTTTTTTTTTTAAATCTTCCACTAATTGAGTTCTGAATATCAAACCATCAAGGCTAGGTCAAATAGGTACTATCTGCAAGTTTGGACATTCTTGTGCCTCTCCCCTCACTTCATATCAGCTGGATGTTTCACTCTCAGCTCAAGCCCTCCATGGCTATGTCCTTGTCCATGGTCTCTGGAATGTCCAGGTCTTACCACACTTTGGACCAACCAGCCCTTCCTTTTTCTCTCTTTTCCAGGTCAATGTGAGTCAATGGACCATGGTTGAACTTAGCCCAATTCTTCATTGCTTCCCTTTACCCTCTTCCACTCACCAATAGACCAACATGGTCACCAGCAAGCTTACATGGTTGCTCATGTGTTCCCTTTGAGTTTGAGTCTTGGAGTGGGGGTTTGTCCTGAAGGGACTTGATTGTTCTCCTTGATGGCTTCCTAGTGAACAACTTGCTTGTTCTTGTAGTAGCCAATCATGCTGCCATTTTTGCTTTTGATATTTTCTGCTGATCTTTCTTTGAAGATGTATCTTGTATTGCTCTAGCTATTTCAGGCTGGTCTGCTTGACCTTTCTAGTGGGAATATCCCTTCTCAGAAGGTTCTGGATGGGGCTCAGAATTCCACCTAAGGTCCTATACACTGTAAAAGCTCTGCAAGGAAGCCTATTTCACTGGGCAAGTTGTAGAACACCTTTTAGGTATTCCAATCAGTTATAGGCTGAAGACAGGCTTACAAGCTTTCTGTAATTATGTTTCTCAACATTCCTTTCTATCTCACTCAAGTGTCTGTTTTATAATAGTAGGTAAAGGAAACCAATATTCATAAGTCAGTCAAGCATCTTAACATTATTTCCCCCTTTTAGACTATGACTCAATCTCTTTATCACAGAGCCCTGTTGTTCCAAGGTTGAGCATCCATCACTATTTATCTTTGTCTCATTATGTCCATGCTAACCTGCCTCAGGGTTCCCCTATGTCCCTTGCTCTTCCATCCCCTCCTCTTTCTTGTGTATTGCCCTCCCCAACACCTGAACTATTATGTGTCTACCCACAATCCTGTGGTCTATTGTCCCATCCCTGGATCCCTCAATCTCCACACTCCAGCCCCACCAGTAACCAACAAAGATTCCCCCCACCTTTTAGTATGCTTATCTTTTCTTAAGCATTTACAATGATGATCTTATGCAGTATTTGTCCTTTTGTGACTGACTAATTTCACTCAGTATAATGTCCTCAAGGTTCATCCCTGTTATGTGGTGGCTTACAGCTTCCTTGTTATTCTTCAAGGTAGTATCATATTCCATTGTGGGTATGTACCAAAGTTTATTTATCCAATCTTCCATTGATGGGCACTTAGGCTATCTCCATATTTTTGCTATTGTGAATAGTGCTGTTATGAACATTGGTGTGTCATGGCTCATATTTCTTGTGGATATATACCAAGTAGAGGAATTGCTAGATCATAAGGTATTTCTATTGCCAACTTTCTGAGGATGCTCCATATTGTTTTCCAGAGTGGTTGGACCATTTTGCATTCCCACCAGCAATGTATGAGGGTCCCAGTCTCTTCACATCCTCGCCAGTATTTGTTGTCCTCTGCTTTTTTGAATTTCACTGTTATTGCTGGTGTGAGATGATATCTCATTGTTGTTTCAATATGCATCCCTCTAATCTGCTCCTGTAAAGATTTACAGTCTCAGAAACCCTGTACAGGGTTGCTATGAGTTGGAACCGACTCCACGGCACATAACAACAACAACAACAACAATGGAGTCCTGGTGTGGCACTGTGGGTTAATGTGCCAGACTGCAAAG
>NW_006408675.1:6811777-6812880 GCF_000296735.1 Chrysochloris asiatica | reverse complement strand
ATGTGGTTGTCAGATTCAAAATGGCCAATACCAGTCCATTTCAGCTCACTAATGCCTAAGATATTGATGTTTATGCATTCCATTTCATTTTTGATAATTTCCAATTTTCCTAGACTCATACTTCATACATTCCATGTTCTGATTATTAATGGATGTTTCCAGTTGTTTCTCTTCATTTTGAGTTGTGCCCCATCAGCAAATGAAGGTCCCACGGGCTTTACTCTATTTATGTCATCATGGTCAACTTTGCTTTGAGGAGGCAGCTCATTCCCAGTCATATTTTGAGTACCTTCCAAACTGAGGGGCTCATTTTTTGGCACTATAACTGACAGTGTTTCTCTACTATTCATAAGATTTTCAATAACTAAATATTTGGAAGTAGTTTGTCACTCCTTCCTAGTCTGTCTTCATCTGGAAGCTCATCTGAAACCTGTCCACCATGGGTGACCCTGCTGATATTTAAAATACCAGTAGCATAGCTTCCAGAATCACAGCAACTCACAAGCCATCACAGTATGACAGACTGACAGACGAGTGGTGGTTGACCAAGATTAGCACTATACAAACTACCACAAATAGCTCACTTTTCGGCAAATAGGAACAAGACAGCATAGTGCCTGTCATATAATATGTGCTCAGCACAGATGTGGTGATGTGCTTAGTGAATATGTTGTTGTCAGGTGCCATCGAGTCAGAACTGACTCATAGCGACCCCATGCAAAATAGAACGAAACAATATCCGATCCTGGGCCAACCTCACTACTGCTGCCACACTTGACGCCATCAATGGTGGATGTTTCTAACCTGTTCTATATATTAGCCAGTTCCTTTTTTTTTTTAAGTTTTTTTTATTGTGAATTGAGTGATAGTTTACATGGGAGAACATCAGCTTTACATTCATCCTATCATATTTTGTTTAATTGTAATGATTACAATCCCCTCCATACATCATCATTCAACAGCATTTGCTTCCATTCCCTCTGTTTTTTTTTTTTTTTTTTTTTTTTTGATGTACACCAAAGCATTCAGGAATATATAACCATTTAAACAACCAAAGGGCATACCCTGCAAGCCTGCCCCCTGGCCACCAGCACACAGCCCCT
>NW_006408675.1:6778915-6811677 GCF_000296735.1 Chrysochloris asiatica | reverse complement strand
ACTCCACGGCACATAACAACAACAACAACAACAATGGAGTCCTGGTGTGGCACTGTGGGTTAATGTGCCAGACTGCAAAGCTGTTTGAACTGCAAGGTCAGCGGTTCAAGCTCAACAGCTGCTCAGAAACCCATACAGGGTCGCTATAGGTCAGAACTGAATCAATGGCACATCACAACAACAACAAATGGCTAATGATCATGAATATTTCTTCATACGTTTGTTGGCTATCCGAATCTCTTCCTTGGGAAGTGTCTGTGTTCATTTCCTGTGCCCATTTTTTTATTTTTTATTTTTTAACTTGGGTTATTTGTCTTTCTCTTGTAGAAATGTTGTAGTTTCCTATAGAATTTAGAAATTAGTCCCTTGTCTGATTTGTCATTGCAAAATATTTTTTTCCCATTCTGTGGGCTCCTTTTGTATTCTTTTGGTGAAATCCTTTGATGCACATACGTTTCTAATTTTTAGAGTGTCCCAACCATCTATTTTGTCTTCTTTTGTTTGTGTAATTTTCAAAATGTTTTGGTAGTCTGTCTGTGCCCTGTATCAGAGCCCTTAAATTTGTCCTTATTTTTTTCACTGATGACTCAAATAAATACAGTTGTAAACAACATAAAAGGCAACTATACACATGGAACAAATAATCATACTTTGGACATATTGTCAGGAAGGACTAGTCACTGGAGAAGTATATCATGTTTGGTAAAGTTCAGGGTCAGAGAAAAAGAGGAAGACCCCGGTGAGATGGACTGGCACAATGGCAGCCTCAATGAGTTCAAACATAGCGATGACAGTGAGGTTGGCCCAGGACTGGCTGTTGTTTCATTCTGTTGTGCATAGCATCCCTATGAGTTGGTACAGACACAATGACACATAACAACAACAATAAACATGGGCTTCATCAGATAGAATATACTGGAATCAAATTTATTACATTTGTGGGAAGAGATGGTGGAAAAGCTCACTATCAGCAGCCAAAACAATGTCAGGGGCAAACTATGGAATAGACCATCAATTGTTCATATCCAAGTTCAGGTTGAGTTGAAGAAAATTAAAACAAGTATATGGAGCAAAAATATGACCTTGAATATATCCTATCTCAATGTATAAACCATCTTTAGAACAGATTTGATATGTTAGACACTGATGAATGAAAACCAGAAGAGTTCTGGGATGACATCAGGACATCATAAAGGAAGAAAGAAAAAGGTCATTAAAAAGAAAGGAAAGGAAAACCAAAATGGGTGTCAGAGCACAATATCATACTTGCTCTTGAGTGGGAGATACTAAAGGAAATGGAAGAAATGAGGACGTCAAAGAACTGAACAGAAAATTTCAAAGGGTAACTCGAGGAGACAAAGCATTATAATGAAATGTGCAAGGACCTGGAGTTGAAAGAACTACAGAAAAAATTCAAGCTTTAACTTTCAATATTGAAAAACTTCATGGGCAAAGTGCTGAATGATGCAGAAAGTATCAAGTGATGAAGGAAGAATCACACAGAGTCACTGTACCAAATAGAAATGGTTAGTGTTCAACCATTTCAAGAGGTAGCATATGATCAAGAACTAGTGATACTGAAGTCATTAGTGGATAACAAGAATGGACAGAATACAAATGAAAATCTTTCAACAAACTGATGCAGCATTGGTGGTGTTGTTAGGTGTCATCGAGTTGGTATCAACTCATAGTGACCCAATGCACAACAGAATGAAACACTGCCCAGTCCTGGGCCAACCTCATTATTGTTGCCATGCTTGAGCCCATTGATGCTGACACTTTGTTAATCCATCTCGCTGGGGGTCTTCCTCTTTTTCTCTGACTCTCCACCTTACCAAACATAATATCCTTCTCCAGCGACTGGTGCCTCCTGACAATATGTCCGAAGTATGAGAGATGAAGTTTGGCCATCCTGGCCTCCAAGGAGCACTCTGACTGCACTTCTTCCAACACAGATCTGTTGGTTCTTTTGGCAGCCCATGACACTTTAAATATTCTCCTCCAACACCACAACTCAAAAACATCAATTCTACAGTCTTCCTTATTCATATACAGCTTTCATATGCATATGAGGTTATTGAAATTACCATGGCTTGGGTCAGGTGCACCTTAGTCCTCAAGCTGACATCTTTGCTCTTCAACACTTTAAAAAGGTCTTGTATGGTAGATTTGCCTAATGCAATACATTATTTGATTTCTTGACTGCTGCTTCTATGAGTGTTGATGGTTGACCCAAGAAGAATGCAGCATTGGAGGTGCTCATTTATTGATTCCAAGAAAATTGGAAGACAGCTATATGGCCAACTGATTTAAAGAGATCCATATTTGTGCCCATTCCAAAGAAAGGTGACCCAACAAAAAAAGATATCATTGCTGACATCAGATATATCTTGGCTTAAAGCAGAGGATACCAGAGATTTCCTTACTTGTGTTTTATTGACCATGCAAATGTTTTGATCATGACAAGCTATGGATAACATTGTGAAGAATTAATATCCCAGAACACTTAATTGTGCTCATGAGGACCCTGTTCATAGGTAAAAAGGCAGTTGTTCAAACAGAACAATGGGACACTGAATGGTTTAAATTAGAAAAGGTGTGTACCATGGCTATATTCTTTCACCATGCTTATTTAATCTATATGTTGTTGGTTCTGATTCATAACGATCCTGTATAGGGTTGCCAAGGAGAAGCTCATGGGTTTGAACTGTTTGCCCTGTGGTTTGCAGTCCAATGCTGATCTTACATTGCTACACTAGGAGTCTGAGCAAATAATCAGGGAAGCTAGATTATATGAAGAGGAACATGGCATCAGGATTGGAGGAAGACTCTTTAACAACCTGCAATATGCAGATGATACAACCTTGTTTGCTGAAAGTGAAGAGGACTTAAAATACTTGTTGATGAAGATCAAAGACCACAGCCTCAATATAAAGAAGACAAAAATCCTCACAAGTGGACCAGTAAATAACGCCATGATGGTGGTGGTGGTTATGTGCTGTGGAGTCACTTCTGACTCATAGCGACCCTGTACAGGGATTCCGAGGCTGTAAATCTTTATGGGAGCAGAAAGCCTCATCTTTCTCCCATGGAACACCTGGTAGTTTCAAACTGCTGACCTTAAGGTTTGCAGGCCGATTTGTAACCACTACGCTACCAGAGCTCCTTAACAGCATGAAAAATGGAGTAAAAAGAGAAGTTGCCAAAGACTTCATCTTACTTGGATTCACAATCAACACTCATGGAAGCAGCAGTCAAGAAATCAAATGCCCTGTTGCTTAAGAACTCTGTTGCATAAGAGGTCTTTAAAGTTTACAAAAGCAAAAATGTCAGTTTGAGGACTAAGGTGTGCTTGACTCAAGCCATGGTATTTGCATTTACCTCATATGTATGTGAAAGATGAACAATGAATAAGGCCAACCCCACAGAAGAATTGGTGCATTTGAATTGTGGTGTTTGAGAAGAATGTTAAAAGTACCAGGGACTGTCAGAAGAATAAACACATCTGTGTGGGAAGAGGCACAGCCAGAATGTTCTTTAGATGTCATAATGATGTCTCATACTTCAGACTCGTTATCAGGAGGGACCTGTTCCTGTAAAAGGACACCATATTTAGTAAAGTGAAGGGAAAGTGAAAAAGAGGAAGCCCCCTAATGAGATGTATTGATACAGTGGCAGCAGCAATGGGCTCAAGCAAATCAAGAACTATGAAGTTAGCACATGATTGGGCAATGTTTCATTCTGTTGTGGATCGGGTTGCTATGAGTTGGAACTGACTCAAGGGCACTTAACAACACAATTTATGATTATCAGAAATATGACTTCAAGAACCCATAGGCTTTCAATTTACCACCGGTTATTTGAGGGCATGATTATGTCTTGTTAATTTTTACATTACTTGTAGGATCTTGTACAGAGCAGGCTCTCAGTTCTTTGATTATTATTGAATAATTTCTTTGTTTTGGCATAACAAGCAGTCAGAGTTAAAGCTAGAATGAGTGTTTAGGGGCTTGATGTCCAGGCAACACTCTGTTTTTTCTACTATGATCATATCCATTTTTGAGACAGCTACTAGGAGCCCTGATATGGCACTGTAGGGTAACTACTGACTGCTAACTGCAAGGTCAATGGTTCAAACCCACCACCACTCCTTGGAAACCCTATACATGAGTCAGAAGTGACTTGACAGCATTTAACAACAACAAGAAGCTATGTGCTAGGGCTTCCTAGACTCGGGAGTTCCACTGATACTAAGGATTCCTTGGCTTGGGCCAGATTTACCTATTTTCTTGCCTCCCAGAACTTCTTTAGAGGCTACACTAAGTTCATTCTAGCCAAATGCATCTTCCAGGTGAATATCCTCTACCTATATCTGATTTCCCTTCCACCCTGGGAGATGTGCCATCAACATAAAAACTCATGTAACTTACTCTTTCCTCTTTTCCCAAAGACTCAACCAAGCAAACTATGATCAGCCTTCTTTTCGCTCTCTTTCCCAGAGGGGATGTCTCAAGCAGAAAACAAGACTAGTCCTGTCATCTCTCCAGGAAAGAGAGTGAAGAGCGAGTGGACACACTGACAAATAAATTGTTTGTAAATGATGCCTTTATTCCTCTCACCAATGGTTTCACTACCCACTCTTCTTGGAAGTGAGAGGATTTTAGGTGAGGCCACTGTGTATGGTGGATGCTTCATTTTATATTTGATCCTCATTTATGCTTGATGTGTACCCAGAGCCCCTTCTTGGAGCTGGCAGGAAATTGGAAGGGCAGGTTGGACCAACACTGTAGAGAATTCATATAAAACAAAGCCTCAGTGACCTCCTGCTTGCTAAAGCAAGACTTGCATGCACACGTCACTGTTCTTAACATCCACACACACCTGGTAATAGACAGGTAATGTGACCCAAGAGCCTTTACCTTGCAAGATTCTTGTTGTCTCCCAGGCTACTGCCTGGCCATTTCATTAGACCTGGCTCTCTCTAACTTTGAACTGATTGTTACCCTGACTAGCTAAGATCCCCAGAGGCATTGTTTGCCCACTATTTAAGAATCCCTGGCTCAACCTCTCCTCTCTGCTTTGTTTTTCTTTGGGTTGGATTAGGTTAGTGCCGTTGTGCAGCTTGGGGTCTCACTTAGCTGAGTTCCTTTCCCACTGGCTTATGATAAAGAATAAATTGAGAGGGCTGATAAGGGTATTCTGCTGATTCTTACTGTTTGGGGAAAAGGGGGCTGTGTTGGCAAATCTCATTTTGAAACTGTCACTTTCCCATCCAGAATATTCAACAGGACAGATTTTTACATAAATAATGTGGAAAATTGATTATATGTGCCTGCTGGGCCATAGGGGAGTTCCCCTTTGGAATCACAATTTAAGTGATGAGATTCCGAGAACACGGCAGCTCACTGAAGTTTCTATTTGGAAGATCCTATTCTCTTGAGTCCTCCTGCGTGAGCTGGTTCAGGCTACATGCTGTTTTGCTCATCTCTGTTATTGTATTTAGTAGCAGCAGATGAGGAAAAAACCCCACCAAAAACACTAAAACACCAAACCTGACTTTCTGATGTTTATTTGAATTTTGAGGCTAAATGTTCATTTGTTGAAAAGAACAAAAGCAAAGACCAAGGGTCTCTGAAGTATTGCTCTGTGTGTATGTGTGCGTGCATGCAAGTGCATATGTGTACACATGTATAAATATTTTTGTGTGTACACTGTGTGTGCATGTTAGAAAATGAGATGTGAACACCAAGCTAACAATAAAGAAAAGAACATTTTATAAAGCATATCTCCCCCTCTTTCTACCCCCAAAGGTGCTGTCTTTCAGCTGTAATTACACCCTCTATTTATCACTTGCTGAGAATCAGTTACACCTGTCCAGGTATATGGTTGCATCATCATATTGCTCTTTCCATAATATCATTGTGGTAGAAGGACAAAAATGATCAATTTTCAGGGTAGGGAGGAAGACAGAAGCAAGCTGAAATTTGAGATCACGTCTCTCTATAAATGTCTGACTAGGGAAAGAGAATTCAATGCTCTAGACTGGGTACTCAGACAATGCCTCAAAACACAGCCAGCCTCTGCAGACCATTAGAAAAACCATTTCCCCAGAATAGGTGTCCATCTCGGGAGGATGAAGAGAAGGTGGTAAAAGACTGCCTGAGATTGTAGCCACCAGAGACGGCTGATGAAAATTGTGCATAGCTGAAAGAGCAAATTGCACTCGTTTTTCAGTGATTGCGCTAGATTTTGAAATTAAACCCAGCAGGGAGAGTATACCTGCTTGAGCTTCGAGAGTGGCGGCGGGCTTGTGGGCTTGTGAACTGAGAGCATCTATTTTTCAAGCTCTGGAGTTCTGTGCCTGCTCTGCTGTAACTCCCAAGTGACAAGTTTCAAGATTGGTGATCCCTTTTAGGCCTACTTTAAGCAGAGAGGGAAGCAGATTTTACTAGGCTTGGGGAGAAAAGGGGTGGTGGTTCAAGTAGTAAATTGTAGCCTCCTCTTCTAGTTTTCCACATCTAGAAGCTTTAATCCAACTCCTCAGGCTAAGTTTAGGGGTGTTCAAAGTAAATAGCAGCTCTCAGAAAGTCTTACTTGTTGCAGTCAAGTGAATTTCAACGCATACTAACCCTATAGAACGGCCCCAGAGGGGTCTGGAGGCTTAAATCTTTATGGAAACAGACTGCCACATCTTTCATGATGGATTTGGATCTCCATCCTTTTGGTTAGCATCCAAATGTTTAACCATTGTGCCAAAGGGCTCCCAGAATATCTTAAAAGCTCTCTAATTTGATTCAAATTTACTCTGTCCTAAATCTACAAAGGTGCTTAGGTGTCTCTTTTTTGACAACAGTTGGGTTCCCAAGTCAGCATGGAGTGTGAATTTCACATATTATCAAAATTATGCTGGAAAATCCCTTAACTTGCCTACAAAGAATGTTTCACCATGATGTATATGATTGAGGAGTAGTAGCACATTTGGAAAGAAGCACTCATATCTCCCTCTCCCCTTAGCTCATTTTGAAGAATCTACCCTGGTGTGGCACTGTGCGTTAAGGTGCTAGACTGCAAAGTCTGTTTGAACTGCAAGGTTGGTGGTTCAAGCTCACCAGTCGCTCCTTGGAAAGCATCTAGAGGGTCACTATGGGTTGGAACCGACTCAATGGCACTTAATAACAATAATAAGCTTTGCAAATGGTTATTGCAACCAGCTGTTAACCATACAGTTTGAGGTTCCAGTGCATCCAGAGGCAACTTGGACAAAAATGTCTGGCTTCCCTGTTTTTGTTGTTAGTTGTTGGTGAGCCAGTTCCTTGTCATAATGACTCTATGTGCAACAGAATAAAACGTTACCTAGTAGCGGAGTGGTTACTAATCGGGCTGCAAACCTCAGGGTCAGCAGTTCGAAACTACCAGCTGTTCTGCGGGACAAAGATGAGGTTTTCTGCTCCCGTAAAGATTTACACAGCCTTGGACACCCTGTACAGGATTGCTATGGGTCAGAACCGACTCCATGGCACATAGCAACAACAACAAGTCCTTTACCATTCACACAACCCTTTCTATATGGAGCCCATTGTTGCAGTCCCTGTGTCATCCATTTTGCTGAGGGTCTTTCTCTTTGTGGCATTGCAGGATCATGCACTGGACCTCAAGGCTGGCTTGAATTGGTTTGGTTCAAACTCACCAACCGCTCCTCGGAAACCCTATACAGGGTCTCTACGAGTTGGAACTGACTTGATGGCACTTAACAACAACTGTTTTACCTTCTTGATAATTTGTCCGAAGTACGTAAAACAAGATCTCACCATCCTTGCTTCTAAGATGCATTTAGACTACCTTCTTCTAAAATAGATTTGTTCCTTCTTCTGGCGCTATATTCAATAGTTTTCACCAATGCCATAATTCAAATGCATCAATTCTTCTTCAGTCTTCCATAGTCACTGTCCAGTTATCATATGCATATGAGGTGACTGAAAATATCATGGCTTGGGTCAGGTGTACCCTGCTCCTCAAAGTGACAGCTTTGCCTTTTAATCCTTTAAAGAGGTCTTTGCAGCAGATTTGCTCAATACAATATGTCATTTGATTTCATGACTGCCTATTTTATGGCTGTTGATTGCGGATCCAAATAATGAAATCCTTGACAACTTCAGTCTTTTCTCTGTTTTTCATAGTGTTTATTGGCTCAGTTGTAAGGACTTTTGTCTTCTATTTTTTACAACGACTCTATAATGAAGACTGTATTCTTTGATTTAGTAAGTGCTTCAAGTCCTCTTCACTTTTCAGCAAGCAAGATTGTGTCATCTGCATATTGCAGGCTGCTAACTAGTGGTCCTCCAATCCTGATGCTGTGCTCTTCTTATAGTCCAGCTTCTTGGGTTATTTGCTCAGCATATAGACTAAATAAGTGTGGTGAAAGGATATAATTCTGGCATATATCTTTCCTGATTTTAAGCTATTCAATACCCCCTTACTCTGTTCGAAAGACTGACTCTTGTTCTATGTACAGGGTCTGCATGAATACAATTAAGTGTTCTAGAATTTCCATTCTTTGCAATGTTATCCATCATTTGTTATAATCCACACAGTCAAATGCCTTTGTATAGTAAATGAAACACCGGTAAACATCTTTCTGGTATTATCTGACTTTAACCAAGATCCATCTGATGTCAGCAATGATATTTCTCATTCCATATTCTCCTCTGAATCTAGCTTGGATTTTTGGTAGTTCCCTGTTGATGTATTGCTGCAACTGTTTTTCAGTTATCTTCAGCAAAATTTTACTTATGTGTAATATTAATGATATTAGATAATTTCTGCATTCTGTTGGATCACCTTTCCTTGGAATGGGCAACCAGTCAGCTGGCCAGGTAGTGATCTTCCAAATTTCTTGGCATAGATGAATGAATGCTTCCAGCATTGCATTGTTCCTTAAAACAATTGGTAGTTTCTTGTTTTCCACCAATGCTTTCAGTGTAACTTGTATGTATTCCTTCAGTACCACTGGTTCTTGATCATATATTACCTTCTGAAATGGTTGAATGTCAGCCAATTCTTCTTGGTACAGTAGCTCTATAGACTTCCCATCTTCTTTTGATGCCTCCTGTATCATTCAGTATTTTGCCCATAGAATCCTTCAATATTGCATGGCAAGGCTTGAATTTTTTCCTTCAGTTCTTTAAGCTTGAGAAATGCTGAGTATATTCTTCCCCCTTTGTTTTCTAACTCTAGGTCTTTGCACATTCCACTATCATACTGTCTTCTCAAGCAGTCTTTTGAATCCTTCTGCTTAGTTCTTTTATTTAATTATTTCTTCCTTTTGCATCAGCTTCTCTACTTTCAAGAATAGGTTTCAGAGTCTCTCTGACATCCATTTTGGTCTTTCCTTTCTTTCCTGTCTTTTTAATGATCTTTTGCTTTTGTCCTGTATGATGTTCTTGATGTCATCCTACTACTCTTCTGGTATTTCGTTGTTTGTTGTTAGGTGCCGTTGAGTTGGTTCTGTCTCATAGCAATCCTATGCACAACAAAACAAAGCTCTATGTAGTCCTGCATCAGCCTCACAATTGTTGATTCACTTGAGTCCACTGCTGCTATTACTGTGCCAATCCATTTTTTTGGGGGTTCTTCCTCTTTTTTGCTGACCATCCACTTTACCAAGTATGATGTCCTTTTCCAGGGACAGATCCCTCCTGATAATATGTCCAAAATGTGAGAAAAAAATTCTCATCATTCTTGCTTCTGAGGAACATTCTGGCTATACTTCCAACAAAGATTTTTTTTTTTTTTTTTCTGACAGTTCATGGTATTTTTAATATTCTTACTCAGCATCAATGGTCTTTGGTCATTAGTACTCAATGTGTCAATTTATTTTTTAAAGTGTTTATTATGATTTGAGTGGAAGTTTACATGGGCGAACATCAGTTTTACACTCATCCTATCATATTTCATTTCATTACAATGATTACAATCTACTCCGTGCAGCATCATTCAACAGCATTTGCTTCTATTCTCTCAGGTGTTTTTTTTTTAATGTACACAAAAACACTGAGGAAAATATAATCATTTAAACAACCAAAGGACACATTCTGCAAGCCTGCCTCCTGGCCACCAGCACACAGCCTTTCTCATTCCATGAGTCTAAAGTCCTCAGTTACTCTATCTCTCCATGTCATTATCTCTGCCTCCATCGCTAGTGTCACTGCTTCTCTGGATAGGGTCCCATGTTCTGCTTGTGCTCTTTTTACCGTGATGGTCCTAGGGTCCTCTGTTTCTGGAATGTAAGATTAACTACTCCCCTTGTATGTTACAAAACTTCTAACGTTAAAGTTGTGATGATCGCAATTGGTCATGATAACAATTTATCTTCTTGAGCTGACCTTTGAAATTTTCTGTTCAGCTCTTGTACCTCTTCATTTCTCCCATTTGCTTTAGCATCTCTATGCTGGAGAGCAAGTTTCAATGTCTCTTCTGCCATCCATTTTGACCTTTTCCTTCTTTCTTGTCTTCTTAATGACTTTTTGCTTTCTTCCTGTATGATGTTCTTGATGTCACCCCACAACTCTTCTGGTCTTCGGTCTTTAAGTGTTTAATGTATCAAATCTGTCCTTCAGATGATCTCTAAATTCAGGTGGGATAAATTCAAGTTCATATTTGGCTCTTGTGGGCTTGTTTTCATTTTCTTCAGCTTCAGTCTCAATTTGCATATGAGCAATTGATGGTCTGTTCCACAATTTGCCCCTGGCCTTGTTTTGAATGATGATATGGAGCTTTTCCATCATCTCTTTCCACAGATATAGTCAGTCTGATTTCTGTGTATTCTGTCTGGTGAGGTCCGTATGTATAATCGTCTCTTATGCTATCTGAAGAAGGTTTTTGAAATGAACAAATCACTGGTTTTGCAGAATTCTATCATGCGTTCTCCAGCATCATTTCTATCACCAAGGCTACATTTTCCAACTACTGATTCTTCCTCTTTGTTCCCAACCTTTGCATTCCAATCACCAGTAATGATCAATACATCTTGATTGCATGTTTGATTGATTTCAGATTGAAGAAGTTGGTAGAATTCTTTTATTTCATCCTCGCTGGCTTTAGTGGTTGGTGTGTAAATTTGAATAATAGTGGTGTTAACTGGGCTTCTCTATTGGCGCATGGATATTATCCTATCACAGACAGTGTTGTACCTCATGACTGATCTGGATATGTTCTTTTTGACAATGAATGCAACACCATTCCTCTTCAATTTGTCATTCTCAGCATAGTAAACCATGTGGTTGTCAGATTCAAAATGGCCAATACCAGTCCATTTCAGCTCACTAATGCCTAAGATATTGATGTTTATGCATTCCATTTCATTTTTGATAATTTCCAATTTTCCTAGACTCATACTTCATACATTCCATGTTCTGATTATTAATGGATGTTTCCAGTTGTTTCTCTTCATTTTGAGTTGTGCCCCATCAGCAAATGAAGGTCCCACGGGCTTTACTCTATTTATGTCATCATGGTCAACTTTGCTTTGAGGAGGCAGCTCATTCCCAGTCATATTTTGAGTACCTTCCAAACTGAGGGGCTCATTTTTTGGCACTATAACTGACAGTGTTTCTCTACTATTCATAAGATTTTCAATAACTAAATATTTGGAAGTAGTTTGTCACTCCTTCCTAGTCTGTCTTCATCTGGAAGCTCATCTGAAACCTGTCCACCATGGGTGACCCTGCTGATATTTAAAATACCAGTAGCATAGCTTCCAGAATCACAGCAACTCACAAGCCATCACAGTATGACAGACTGACAGACGAGTGGTGGTTGACCAAGATTAGCACTATACAAACTACCACAAATAGCTCACTTTTCGGCAAATAGGAACAAGACAGCATAGTGCCTGTCATATAATATGTGCTCAGCACAGATGTGGTGATGTGCTTAGTGAATATGTTGTTGTCAGGTGCCATCGAGTCAGAACTGACTCATAGCGACCCCATGCAAAATAGAACGAAACAATATCCGATCCTGGGCCAACCTCACTACTGCTGCCACACTTGACGCCATCAATGGTGGATGTTTCTAACCTGTTCTATATATTAGCCAGTTCCTTTTTTTTTTAAGTTTTTTTTATTGTGAATTGAGTGATAGTTTACATGGGAGAACATCAGCTTTACATTCATCCTATCATATTTTGTTTAATTGTAATGATTACAATCCCCTCCATACATCATCATTCAACAGCATTTGCTTCCATTCCCTCTGTTTTTTTTTTTTTTTTGATGTACACCAAAGCATTCAGGAATATATAACCATTTAAACAACCAAAGGGCATACCCTGCAAGCCTGCCCCCTGGCCACCAGCACACAGCCCCTCTCCCTCCTTGAGTCTAGAGTCCCCAGCCATTCCATTTTTCCACATCATTGTCTCCGTCTCCACCTCTGGCATCGCTGCTTCTTTGGATAGGGTCCCACACTCTACTCCCTTGATGTTCCCAGGGTCCTCTGCTCCTGGACTGCAAGATCAACTTCTCCTCTCCTTTTGTTACAAAATGTGTACCTTTATAATTGCAACATTCACAATAAGTCCTAATAGCAACATTCACTATTGAACCCACATCCTTTCACTGGCCCCGTCTAGACAGGTTGGAAACCACTCTGTGGAGATTCTACCTTCCCCTGCACCATCTGAAACTAAGCTCCCCCTCGAAAACTTGTAAGCCAGTCACTTTGTGCCTTTGTAGCCCCCTCATTTTGGGTAGCCAATGTCTAAGTTGCCCATCCCTGTCAAGTCTGTGTACAGAGGGGGTGGTAATGATTCTTGCTGTAAAGATTCGTTCCCTCTTTTAAGCAACTACAACCATAAGTATAGGTCAAGTTCATCAAACTGTAGTGGATTACACTTTTTACTCCCCTCTTTCTTCCTCTAGTTGAATTCTGATCATCTAGACATTGAAGCTAGGTCATTGAAGTATGCAGCCAGTTCCTTTTAAAAATGTATTCATTGAACTACAGCTTATATTATCAAATAAAGTAAAATAAATTCATTCATTGTATAGTAAGATGTGAGTATGTATAGTTTGTATAGTAAGTATGTATAGTAAGACGTCTTGGGCTAACAACCTTTTCTCACACAGGATAAACTGGACTGGACCTCATTTTAAACCTTCCAAGGTGAAAGTTGGATAATGAATAAGGAAGACCAGAGAAGAATTGATGCATTTAAGTTATAGTATTGAAGAAGAATATTTATCCAATGTTCCTGGACAATGACACCATGCTGGGTAAAGTGGAGGGTCAACAAAAAAGAGGAAGACCTCCAATGAAATGGATTGGCATAGTGGCAGCAGCAATGGACTCAAGTGTAACAATGATTGTGAGGATGGTACAGGACTGGGCAGTGTTTCACTCTGTTGTGCATAAGGTCGCTGAGTTGGAACTAACTATTCCATGGCAAACAATGGTCTGTTACCAGGAAGTGCAGGAGTTCTCTGATGTTAATTTCCTTGCACCTGGTGTAGGCTGCCTTGAACTTTGCTTTTGATAGAATCAGACTTTGGGGTAAACTCACCCTCTAGACAAATAACTTATTAAGCAAGGTAAGCACAAGCTTATTTAATTATACTTACTTACTTACTTTTGTGTAGTAAACAATTTCACAGTTGTTTTTATTTTCCCCCAACTTCTAGTAATGGTTGGCATCTGCCTCTCTCCTAACCCCACAGCACCTTCCTACAGGATCAAGGCCTCTTTTCAAATTTACTATCCTTGACAGAAATGGAAGGATCCCTGGTGGCATGGCAAGTTAAGCTTTGGGATGCTCATGGCTACATCAGTGATTCTAACTGTGTTAGAGAGATGAGGCTTTCTGCTCCAGAAAAGATTTACCGCCTTGGAAACCCTGAAAAGCAGTCTACTCTGTCATATAGGGTTGCTCTGAGTTAGAATAGACTCCATAGCAGTGGGTGGTACAAGGAGGGAATATCCAGTCAGCAAGGTAAGTATAGGCTTATTTGTGCTGTCTTGCTAATCTGTCATGGACAGCTTCATATGTTTTTGTGATAAAACCCATGTGAAAGTGTTCAAAACATATTAGTAAATAAGTACAAATAAACTCAAGTTACCTTGCTTAGTGGGTACTCCAAACCTGCCTCCTGCACACTGGCTCCGGCCAAGGCATGAGATGAGTCTGATGCTAGTCAGCACAGACTCCTAAGCAGCTTGCCTACATCCTTAGCACTCTGTCCTTGGATTTTTATCTTTTTGATTTGGCAAAAAAATCACAAGGACGTAGGGACCTAACAGCATTGATTGTCTTGATAGTTTTTTGATTAAGTCCAGGAGATGCTGGCATCTGCAAATACATCTTATTAGGTGTTATCAGGCAAGTAAATTGTCCCTGCCCTCCAGCATGCTACAATAATTAACTCTAATACTAACAACTAAAAGTTAATCACAGCACGTGCAAAGCCAGCCTCTTTGTCTGCATGCAAAACCTCCTTCCCACATGGCTACAAGCTCTGAGACGGGGAACAGGTTCTTTGAAAAAGCACCTTTCCTTCAAGTAAAATTGTTCCCCAAATTATTATTTTAAATTAATTAGGTTTTAAAAAGGTTAACCATGACATTTTAATAGCTTAAGCACACATTAATATTCTGAGAACACTGTTTAGTCCAGTCACTTGTGATTCAAAAGGATGGTTTATTTTTTTAAAGCGAAGGAATTAGCTTTTAGGACAATTACTGAAAAACAGCTTTCATTTGATTAAGATGAGTATCTTGCTATTAAAAAAACACTGTTAGTCGAATAAAATACATATAAGATGTTGAAACATGTTAAAGACCTTAGTTTAGTACAATTTATCAAGAAAGGGGGAAGTGGGTAGTATGTTTACGGTGATTGCCCCAAAGGCAGCTAATGTCCTTCAGCAATGAGCAAATTAGTGGACTGGGCTTGTGATGTGATGTGTGTTGTCAACCTAATGTTTTATTTATTTTCCTGAGAGCTGCTATCTTCATTAGAGCGTTTAGAGAGCAAAGCAAGATGATATTTACTAGCATGGCAAACTAATAAATTCTGCTCATGTTTCTTCCTTTGCTCTCATGGCTAATCGTTGTTACTTTAAAAATAGCCATTCACGATGCTAATGGTTCCTGTGGGAAGAGGAGTTCACCACAACTTCCTGTAAAGAGCCGCAGAAAGGAATCATTCCATGTGTGTATGCTTAGTCTGTCTCAGGCATGGTGCTAGCTTTGGTGGTACAGAGTTGTGGAAGCCATGGTCCAGCCCTCCAGCTGTTCAAATGTTTTGAAGCCCTGAGTCAAACTCCAGCTCATAATTAGTTGGGAAGCTGGGATTGATTATACATCTAGCTCTCATTATACAGAGTAATAGGTGCTGTTCTCACCCTAAAGCAGCACAGGGGACAATTAGGTAAGCCTGGGGGAATGGAGAGGACTGCAAAACATGATTTATAAGCTGCACGTGCAGCAAGTGAAGGTGATTGTGATGAAAAATTTGTTGCTAGTAAGGGTTGGTTTGAGGAGCCGTGATGGTTCGAACCCATCAACTGCTTTGAAGGGAACGATGTATCAGTTTGCTAAAGTAAATTTACAGTCTTGGAGACTCTATGGGGCAGTCTTGGCCTGTCCTGCAGGGTCATTCGGAGTCAGAGTTCACTGGACACCAGTGGGTTTTGTTTGGTTTAGGTGTTGGTTCAGTTATCTCACAGTGAGGGCTAATTTACATAATATTAAAGGGTAAGTCGGCCCTTTGTAACCTGGGTACTGCCTGTTACTACAGCTTTATTTCACCCAAAGTTAGAGTAAATTCCTCTGGTCTCTCATCACTCTCACACCTGCACTATGGACCATGTGCCCCACCAGTACCAGATTCTTCCTCTAAAACACCACTCTTATAATGGCCCCTCACTACACAAGGAATACCAGGACCCCACCTGCCTTCTCATGGTATTAAAGACCTCTCTTCATAGGCCTCACCTACCTCAAATCAAACCAGGACTTCAAACTGGTTCATTCCGTCGACCCATCCTGAGAATTTGCATTTCCACCTGAGATAAAGATCAGAATCTGCATTTTAACAAGATTTATAAGAATCACCTGGGGGTCTTATTAACCTGTAGATTCTGATTCAGTATATCTGGGGTGCAAGTGCAATTTCTCAGCATGAGGTGGGACTAGAATGAAATGTTTTGAAGCCCTGAGTCAAACTCCTTGCCATCCAGCTGATTGTGACTCACGGTGACCCCGTGCATTAGAGTAAACAACTCCATATGGTTTTCTTGGTTGTAGTTTTATTGAAGCAGATCACCAGGTCTTCCTGTTGTGAGGCTTTGGGGTGGATTTGAACCACCAACCTTTAGGTTAGTTGTCAGTTGCGTTCTATTCTGGCTCATGGAGAATCCATGTGTGGAGAGTACAAGTGTACTCCATAGCATTATTACTTTTTCGAATCAGGACCTTAGACATGTCTTCTGAGGTGCCTCTGGGTGGGTTTGAATTGCTAACCTTTCAGATAGGAATGGAGC
Organism: Chrysochloris asiatica; assembly: GCF_000296735.1. Classification (NCBI taxonomy): domain Eukaryota; kingdom Metazoa; phylum Chordata; class Mammalia; order Afrosoricida; family Chrysochloridae; genus Chrysochloris; species Chrysochloris asiatica. The sequence goes on along the minus strand of NW_006408675.1, from coordinate 6,795,139 downwards.
ACTTAACCATATGTATCACCCAGGAAAGCTTTATACTACTGAATTAAAACAGAAGTGGTGTGTGTCCAGGTACATGTGTTTGAACCAGCTTGCCACAGGATTCTGCTGCTCACTAAATTTTATTTTATTATATTTTTTTACTGTGCTTTAGGTGAAAGGCTATAGAGCACATTAATTTCCTTCTCAATGTTGTTATTAGGTGCCTTTGAGTCAATTCCATCTCATAGTGATCCTGTGTACAAAGCACTGCCCAGTTCTGTGCCTTCCACACACTCGGTGCTATGCTTAAACGTACTGCTGCAGCCACCGTGTCCCAGTCACTACTTTGCACACAAGTGTTCCATGACGTTGGTTATATTCCCCACAAGGTCTCAGCATCCTCCTCATTTCCTTCCTGGGGTCCCCATTTCCTTTTGTCTGGATTTTCTACCCCTTCTTGTCTTCTCTTTTACCCAAATCTTTTTGATCTATATAATTTTTGCAAAATATCCTTTTGATCTATATAATTGATCATTTTATCGATCATGTTCCTCTTAACTAGTATTGTTTATTTTAATGGTCTGGTTATTGTTTTTCCAAAAGGTGGTCTCTGGGAATGACTTCATTTCCAGGTCAAGATGGGTATCTTAGAGCCATAGTCTCAGAAGTCATTAAAGTTTAAGAACACCACCATAAAAAACAAAACAAAAAGAAAAACAAAATACTGCCCCTGTGTGAGTTCATGGCCCCTCTGGCCAACTGTGACATTTGATTTGATGAGAACTTTGAGGTTAATGGGGAGGTGGACACAGAGTACTGCGTGGTGAGGTATGTGAATTGGGAGTCCCCTCCTTACCTTGCTTCCGTCCCACTTCTGGGGCCCATTCCCACTCTTCCAACTGGCCTCCCCTCCATCTTCCCACAGAGAAACTGGAGCTGGATGTGGGAGGGGTGCTGGCAAGAGAAGGAGCCCTTTCCTGCAGCATTAGAAGGGGGAGGGACAGTTGGAAGTCCCCCTATACCTTTGATTCTAAACTCCTGACCTCACCTGAATCAGTGTTGGCGTCTCCTCATGCCCCTTACATACGCCTCAGTAGATTCTTGGTAATGATTTTGGCAACTTAGGTGATAAATGGTAATTCTCTTGGGTATAACTTGTTCCCCCACCCCCATGCACACACACAAAAGTTGATTATGAGGAAGATAGGGGAGGATATTAATATTTGTATTAGCTATCTCTATGTGTGAGTGTATTTGTAATAATAGCAATTCCATTTGCTGGTAACAGAAGCCAACTTGAGCTAGCTTAAGCAAAGAGGAGATTTATTAAAAAGATACCATAATATCTTGTGGCTATTCAAGGGAGAATTTAAAAACCAGGCCTTAGGAAGCTTTTTTTTTAAAAAAAAAACTCTTTTCTCTATTTTGCATTATTTCCTTAGGATGGATTCCCAGAAGTAAAATTACTGGATCAGAGAGTGTGAACAATTTCATGGCTCTTGATGTGTATGGCCAAACAGCTTCTAAAAAAGCTTGTAGTAGTATACAAGGGCACTATTGTTGAACATAAACTCTGGTATTATTGCATCATTAAAAAATATGTTTATCTATCAATTGTATATCTTACTTGCAAAGGATTTTTGGTCCTTATTTTTTCCAGGAGGTGTTCTACTCTCCAGAGCTTCAGGATTAAAGTAACACTAGCAAAATAAAGAGAAAATCACAAAAGGGCATCAGCTTAAAATTGGAATACCTTCTTTACTGTCTGCAACAATGATTGAAACATTTGAGGAGTCAAGACAATTGTCCTCAAATCCCAGTTCTGCTGACTGTGATTTGCTACCACTTTATGAACTTCTCTTAACCCCAATTTACTCATATGGAAAACGAAAATAGCCTTCCCTACTTGATATTTTGAGCATTGGAATGAGATAAAATAGGCATGTGCCCATGTGGGTGCAAACCCCACGCCTAGTACCAAATGTTTTAAGCTAGGTTCTCTAGAGAATCATAATCAGTGAAGCTTATATACAAAGGGCTTTCAAATTGTTCATGGAAAAATTCCATTGTCTTTTAATTCAAGGATTCCATGATTTTTTTTGTTGTTCTTTAAAGTTTTAATTGTGAATTATGTGATAGTTTACATGGGAAAATACTAGCTTTACATTCATCCTATCGTATATCATTTTATTGAATGATTATAATCCCTTCCATGTATCATCAAACAACCAAAGGGTACACCCCACAAGCCTGCCCCCTGGCCATCTCCACACAGCCCCTATCCCTCCCTGAGTCCAGAGTCCCCAGTCGCTCCATCTCTCCAGGTCATCATCTCTGCCTCCATCTCTGGCATCACTGTTTCTCTGGGTAGGGTCTTGCACACTACTCTTCTCCCTTGATGGTCCCAGGGACCTCTGCTCCTGTACTGCAACGTCAACCACTCCCCTCCTTTTACATTTACCTTTTACATTTACAAAACATCTACCTTTACATTTCCAACCCTCACAGTCAGTCCTGATGGCAATTATTCGCTATTGTGCCACAAGAGTCCTATCCCCATCTCCTTTCATCATCCCCACCCAGACAGACTGGATACTACTTCACAGGAGTCTATTGAACGTGGTCAGACTTAGCTCACAGCTTCATTGCTGCTTTTCCCTCACCTTCCCTTATCGGTGACCAACGTGGTCACCAGTTAGAGCACGTGTCTGCTTGTGTATTCCCCTTGAGTCTTAGTCTTGGAAGGGGGTTTTCCCTGAGGGGACCTGACCACTTGCCTTGATGTCTCCTGGGTGAGCAACTTGCTTATTCTTGTAGTAGTCAGTCAGACTGCTGTTATTGTTTTTTTATTTTTCCTGTTGGTCTTTCTTTCAAGAAGTACCTTCTGTTCTTCTAGCCACTCCAGGCTGGTCAGCTTGTCCTTTCAAGTGGAAATTTCCCACCTTAGAAGATTCTGGATGGGGTTCAGGAGTCCACCTATAGTCTTATGAAATGCAAAGGTTCTGCAGGAAGCCTCCTTCACTGGGCAAGTTGTAGCCCCAATCAGTTTTAGACAGAAGACGGACTTACAAATTTTCCATGGTGATATTTCTGGCTATTCCTTTTTCTTCCCCCTCAAGTGTCTATTTTATAATACTAGGTAAGGGGAACCAAGATTCAAAAGCCAAGCATCTTAACATTCCCCCTCTCCCTGCCCCCCACCCCTTTACACTTTCAAACCATGCCTCAACCCCTGTATCCTAGAGCCTGGTTGTTCCAAGGTTGTCCATGAATTTTTGAAGCTCTTTCATATGTACAGAGATTTATCAAAAGCGAATGGTTCATGCAATGACCCCAAGATGCCATTCTTTGCACTCACGTAGCTGCAGAGGCTGATGAACCCAAGATTGGCACGTCAGACAGCAGGCTGAGGTGAATGAATCCAAGGTCAGCAGGTAAGATGGTAGGCTGCTGATTCACAGGCCACAGAGGCTAATGACTCCCAGGATCAGCAGACAATATGGTAGACCACTGGAGCAAGTCTACAAAACTAGAAGGTAGATGATGATGAGCCAGGTGCAGGATCCAGATCCAGCAAAAAACTGGCGAGTTTTGCTAGAACATCCATATATACAGTTGTTGTTGTGTTATCAAGATGGTCATAAGTCATAGCGACCCTGTATAGGTTTTCTAAGGAGTGGCTGGTAAGCTTGAACTGCCAACCTTGTGGTTCAAACCAATTTTGCAGTCCAGCATACTAACCTACAGCACCACACCAGGACTCCTACGTATATATTGGAATCAGCTACATTTCCGAGGAAACTCCCTTTTAGTTGATGGGTTGCTCATATCAGATCTCATCATGAGGGTAGTTATATTATATCAAATCTTATTATGGGTGATAGTTATATTATAACTACCAAACCACTGAGAATTATGACTCAGCCAAATTGACAAACAACTCTAAACATCACAGGTGCCCTACTTGAAAACAACTGATAAACTATGTTGTTGTTGTTAGTTGCCATCAAGCTGGCTCCAACTCATGATGACACCATGTATAATTTTCCTAGATTCATACTTTATACAGTTCATGTTGCAATTTTCAATGGATGTTTACAGCTGTTTCTCTTCATTTTGAGTTGTGCCCCATCAACAAATGAAGTTCCGGGGGCTTTTCTCCCACAGGCTTTACTCCATTCGCGTCATCACAGTCAACTCTACTTTGGGAAGGCAGCTCTTCCCCAGTCACATTTTGAGTGCCTTCCAACCTGAGGGGCTCATTTTCTGGCACTATATCCAACAGTGTTTTTCTGCTATTCATAAGGTTTTCAGTGACTAAATATTTGGAAGTATTTTGTCACTCCTTCTTCCTAGTCTGTCTTCATCTGGTAGCTCATCTGAAACCTGTCCACCATAGGTGACCCTGCTGGTATTTAAAATACCGGTGACATAGCTTTCAGAATCACAGTAACTCACAAGCCACTACAGTACAACAAACTGACAGACAAGTGGTGGATTGTTGTTGTTAGGTGCCATAAAGTTGGTAATGACTCAGTGAACCTGTTCTCAACAGAATGAAACACTGGCTGGTCCTGTGCATCCTCACAATTATTGTTACATTTAATCCAAATGCTGCTACCACTGTATCAATCCATCTTGTTGGGGATCTTTGTTGCTGTTCCTCCACTTAGGGTCATCTACTTCCAGAAATAGTCTCTCCTAACAACATGTACAAAGTTCAAGAGATAGTCTCACCATCCTCACTTCTGAGGACCATTTCAGCTGTACTTCTTCCAAGACAAATTTGTTTGTTCTTCTGACATCCATGGCAATTTCAATAGTCTTCTCCAACACCTTAATTATGATCCATCAATTCTTCTATGGTTTGACTTATTCATTGCCCAACTTTCACATGCATATGAGGTGATTGAAAATACCGTGGCTTAAGTCAGGTACACCTCAGTCCTAAAAGTGACACCTTTGCTCTTGAACACTTTTCTCCTGATGTTAGCATGATGTTATTTATTGGTACAATTTTGAGAGTTTTGCATTTTGTTTACATTGATATTCTATCCATACTGAAGGCTATAGTCTTTTGAACTTCATCAGTAGACATTTCAACTCTTCTTCTCTTTCAGCAAGCAAGGTTGTGCTATCTGCATACCACAGGTTTTTAATGAGTTTTCCTCCAATCCTGATGCCACATTCTTCTTCATATAATCCAGCTTCTTGGATTATTTGTTCAGTGTACAGATGGAATATGTATGGTAAAAGGACACAACACTAACACACACCGTTCCTTATTTTAAACCTTTCAATGTCCCCTTGTTTGAACAAATACCTCTTGGTCTATGTACAGGTTCATCATGAGTACAGTTAAGTATTCCAGAATACTGACTCTCTGCAATGTTGTCCATAGCCTGTCATGATCCACTCAATTGAAAGCCTTTGTGTAGTCAATAAAGCACAGGTAGACATCTCTCTGATAGTCTCTGCTTTCAGCCAAAATCCATCTCATTTTCAGCAATAATATCCCTCATTCAGCATCCTTGTCTGGATCCAGCTTGAGCCTCTAGCAGGTCAATGTACTCTTTCAGCCATTTGAAAATTATTTTTAGCAAAATTTTACTTTTATGCAATAATAATGATATTGTTCAATGATTTCCATAGTCCATTGGGTCACCTCTCTTTGGAATGGGCACAAATATGGATCTCTTCCATCAGTTGATCAGATAGCTCTCTTCCAAATTTCTTGGCAAAGATGAATGAGTGCCTATGGTGCTGTATCAGTTTATTGAAATATTTCAATTTGTATTCAATCAATTCCCGGTGCCTTGTTCTTCGTTAACGTCTTAAATGAACCTTGAACTTCTTCCTTCAGTGCCATTGTCTCTTGATCATATGCTACCTCTTGAAATGGTTGAGCATCAAACATTTCTTTTTGATACAGTGACTCTGTGTATTCCTTCCAACTCTTTTGATGCTTTCTGCATTACTTAATATTTTGCCATTCAATATAGCATGTCAAGTCTTGAATTTTTGCGTCAGAAATGCTGAATGTGTTCTTCCCTTTTGGTTTTCTAACTCCAGATCTTCGCAGAGTTCATTATAATATTTGACTTTGTCTTCTTGAGATGTCCTTTGAAATTTTCTGTTCAGCTCTTTCACTCCTTGTTTTTCCATTTGCCTCAGCATTTCTACGCTTGAGAGCAAATTTCACAGTCTCTACTGACATGTATTTTGATCTTTTTCTTCTTTCTTAATGAGCTTTAGCTTTCTTCCTGTATGATTTTCTTGTTGTCATTTCACAACTCTTCTGGGTTTTGGTCATTAGTGTCGAATGCATCAAAACTGTTATTCAGATGATCTCTAGATTCAGGTGGGATATATTCAAGGCCATATTTTGGCTCTTGTGGACTTGTTTTAATTTTCTTCAGCTTCAGTGTGAACTTGCATATGAACAATTGATGGTCTATTCCACAGTTTGCCTCTGGTCTTGTTTTGGCGGATGATATGGTACTTTTCCACCATCTCTTTCTATTTGAATTCTGTGTTTTCCATCTGGTAAGGTCCATGTGTATAGTCACCTTTTGTGTTGGTTAAAAATGGTATTTGCAATGAAGAAATGGTTGGTCTTGCAAAATTCTATCATGTGATCTTTAGCATTGTTTCTTTCAAGGCCATATTTCCCAATGACTAATTGTTCCTGTTTATTTTGAACCTTTGCATTACAATTGCCAGTAATTATCAATACATCTTGATTGCATGTTTGATAAATTTTGAACTGAAAAAGTTGGTAGAATTCTTCAATTTCATCATCACTGAATTTAGTGGTTGGTGCATAAATAGTGGTATTAACTGGTTTTCCTTGTAGAGGTATGGATAGTATCCTATCACAGACAGCATTATACTTCCAAGATAGATCTTGAAACGTTCTTTTTGATGATGAATATGACACCATTCCTCTTTAATTTGCCATTCCAGCATATTAAGTTGTGTGATTGTAAGGTTCAAAATGGCCCTTACCAGTCCATATCAGCTTACTCAGTGCCTAGGATATCGATCTATATATGTTCCATTTCATTTTTTACTGCATTCAATTTTCCTAGATTCATACTTTGTACATTCCATGTTATAATCATTAATGGATGTTTGCAGCTGTTTCTCCTTAGTTTGAATTGTACCATCAACAAATTAAGTTTCTGGAAGCTTTACTCCATTAGTGTCATCATGGTCAAATCTACTTTGAGGAGACAGCTCATTCCCAGGCATATTTTGAGTGCCTTCCAACCTGAAGGGTTCATCTTCTGGCACTGTATCTGACAATATGCTAGTGCTCTTTATCATGTTTCAATAGTCAATATTCTGGTGATATTTGACAGTGTTCCTCTTTTATTCATAAGGTTTTCAGTGACTAAATATATGGAGATAGTCTCTATCTCTTTCTTCCTAATTTGTCTTAGTCTGGAAGCTCAGTTGAAATCTGTCCACCATGTATGACCCTGTTGTTGTAGTTGTTAATTGCCATCAAGTCAATTCTGACTAATAGCGACTCTGTATAGGTTTTCTGAGGAGTGGCTGGTGAGTTTGAACCACCAACCTTGGTTCAAACCAACCTTTCAACCCATTGCTTTATCCTATAGCACCACACCATGACCCTACTGGTATTTAAAATATGGGTGGCATAGCTTCCAGAATCAGAGCAACACCACAGTGTAACAAACTGACTGACTAGTTGTGGATTTTGCTCATAGGATCCTTCAATATGGCCACTGCAGGCTTGAATTTTCTTCTTCAGTTCTTTCAGTTTGAGAAATGTTGAACATGTTCTTCCCCTTTGGTTTTCTAACTCCAGGTCTTTGCACATTTCATTATAATATTTGACTTTATGTTTTGGAGCTACCCTTTGAAATTTTCTGTTCAGCTCTTTTACTTCTTCATTTCTTCCATTTGCTTCAGCTTCTCTATGCTCAAGGGCAAGTTTTAGAGTCTCTTTTGAAGAAGAGATAGAGACATTAGCTTAGATAAATGTACTGTTTCCTTGAGGCATAAGAACTTTTGCTATAAGCAAAAACAGCTCTTGTGTAGTTCAAGTTTTTCATTTTTAATGCAAATGGGATTTAATTCATAGATTCAAATTCAGGAAAGACATGTATGGTTTGCTTCTATTTTTACTCACACCAGTGTTTCACAAATATGGGGAAGGATTTCATACCTCCTGGATGTAAAATACTATTAGTTCATTTGTTCACTCACTGACTCACTCATTCATTTAACATGCCAAGTGTTGTGAATAAATAGTAAGAGTCCACCCAACTCCTGATTTCTATGTTTATAGAGAAAAGCATACCTCCTGTGTGTCTCTAACTTATCATGTATCGTTAGTAAAAGCCTTTGACTGAACAGTACTTTACAGTCTATAAGGTGTGTCTATAGAAATGAATGCACTTGATTCGGTTAGTTATAGCATGGGGCAGGTTGAAAGGGATAATATTTTGGAATCAGAGAGATTAAATGACTTGTCTAAGACCACTTGGAAGCTGTGTTTAGATTCCGTTGTCTGGTTCTGTGCCTTTCCCAAAGCACTGCATACATCAGTCTTTTTCATTCTCCATATTTTCAGTGGGTTAGACCTCACTTAGAGTCCCTGGGTTGTATAAATGTTTTAAGTGCTCCATTGCTAACAGAAATGTTGGAGGTTAAAATCTACACAGGTAGGCACTAGAATAAAGGCCTGGCAATTCATTTCCAAGAATATCAGTCATGGAAAACGCTCTGGAGCAGTTCTATTCAGACACACATTGGGTCTCCATGAATCAAAAACCACTATTTTTTGAATTCCTGGTGGTGCAAATGGTTAATATACTCAGATGCTAACTGAAAGACTGGACGTTCACCCAGAGATGCCACAGAAGAAAGGTTTGGTGATCTACTTCTGAATAATCAAGCATTGTTGTGTTTTGACACAGATAAGCCATCATGAATTAGTATTGAATCCATGATCTCTTGTAAATGTAGCTCTGCACTGCTGAGAAAATCAACATGATGGGATTCACCTCCAGAATCCTAACTCATCTACCCCTTAAAGTTGGGTTGGCTTCTGTTATGTGAAATGTAGTTCCAAACATAATTAAGTAAAGAAAGCCTGGCAGGTAGAAATTAAAAGTCTAAGGGAAAAAGAGGTACTGTCTGAAAAGTCCCTATAGTCCTCAAAAGCCAGACAGTGGATCCACAGGGGTCAGAGGAACTGCGGGTCTGAGGAGGGGCTGTAGTATTACAGCTGCTCAGCTCTGCTTGGATAGAAAAAATTCCCTGATGGTCAATGGAATCACTGGAGATGGTTCTGAGGGATAAAGGAAGATAAGTGAGCCAGATAGAAAGCTTGCAGAAAATTGAACAAGACCAGAAGATGAAATGGGCTAAAATAAGAAGCTAGGGAACCCATGTAAGAGAAGCAGGTTGCATTTGTTTGTATCTCTTCATTGAGGGAGGAGGGAAATTGCAGTGTTATTACTGGTCATCTACACAGCTGGTCAGAGGGGGAGGGTCATTTGGAAACCTGGGCTCAGAAACAGCACACGCCCTTTTCTGAATTCCCTGCACTTGTTGGTTGCACAGCAGAAGGATGTGATCCCTCGATGATCTCCTCCAGTGGGATGTGAAGCTTCTGAGGGCCAAGTTGTCATACTCAGCTTTTCTCTCTTGCACCTGACAGCATGCCTCTGGCACATGCCTGCTATCAAACCAGCATCATGGGATTGTGCTACAGTTCTTGATTCATTTCTGTTTAGTATATTATAATTTTCAAGCCATTGAGATCTATTTAGAACATGCTGTTAGTATCAAATAGTCCCTGTTTCAAGTAAGGTAAGGAGCTTGAACTGGTCCCTGGAAATCATTCTTTAGCATGAATCCACAGGTGAAAGAGAGATGAGCAATTACATATGCTACAATTTAGGCAGAAGTAACTTTATTAGAAATCCATGTATCTGGAAAAGTGCTTCATTCTCTGCTTCACTCAAGAAAGGAAGAATGGTTTGGTTATTGGCTTTCAATCAGAAGTACATTATGCCATCTGGCCTGGTAGAAATAGCTCTGGCCTCACCTTCCCGACACCTGAAAAAAGAGAATAAAGGACGATTTTTTCAGACCCTGACTCCCTCTATACTCTTCTGCCTGCTGCCTTCTGGAGCCTCATCCACATACTTGAGATTAAAAGACTTTCTAGACCCTATCCTAGATGTCAGTTGGTGGAATGTCTCTGATTTATCTGGCTTTTGGGGACCACCCTTCCAGTTGGAATTTCAGTAGAATGACTATTGGAAAGCCCAATTTCCCTCCAGTGTCTGCAGGGATTATGGACAACCCTTTGTTTCTTTTCTGGCTCCAAGTTCCTGCTTTTAGCAAACTGTTTCCCTATCTCTACTCCCCTCCAGTACACACATTCCTCTTCCACACATCATCTCCTTAGATGACCAGGACATCCTCTCACATAGCCGTGATGTATACGTTTTTGAAAGACCAGAGCTGGTTACACTGCCATATTGCATACCAGACAATTTTATTTAAAAAATCATAAAGCTGTCATTATTACAGTTTGCTGTTGTTAGAACTTTCTAATTCTCACATCTTCATCCTTCCTTATATCTCTTTTTATTCCCCCATCCACAGTCTCTTTACCGTTGCCTTATAAATCACCATTGGAAAATGATTCACAGGAGAAAAAAAGTGAGGAGCTAAGGTGTCCCAGCTAGTTATTCTATTATAATTTACCAATCATGGTGAATATTTGGGAAAAAATAACTTTCAGGGGCAAGACTGAGTACCTGGGTGGAGAGAGAGGCCAGGAATATCCCTCCTCTTGGGTCCTGGTGCTTTTGTTGTTGGGCATGCTGTAGTTGATTCTGACTCCTAGAGACCTTGAAGCACTACCTGGTCCTATGCCAGTTTCATACTTGTTACTATGCTTGAATTGATTATTGAGGCTACTGTGTTGGTCCATCTCATTGAGGATCTTCCTCTCTTTCACTGACCCTCTACTTTTCTCAGCATGATGGCCTTCCCCAGAGACGGATAACATGTCCAAAATTTGAGAGATGAAGTCTTGCCATCCTCACTTCTAAGGAGTATTCTCACTGTACAAGACAGATACGTTTGTTCTTCTTACAGTCCATTGTATTTTCAGTATTTTTTTTTTTTTTTTACCAGCACCATAACTGAAAGGCAATAATTCTTCTTCAGCCTTTCTTACTTATTGTCCAGCTTCCATATGAATATAAGGCAGATGAAAATACCACGGCTAGGATCAAGTGTATCTTAATTCTCAATTCTTTACTTTTTAACACTTTGAAGAAGTATTTTGCATCAGATTTGTCCAATGTAATACATCATTTAATTCCTTGACTGCACTGTCCATGTATGTTGATTATGGATCCAAGTAAAATGAAATTCTTGCCAACTTCAAACTTTTTTTCTGTTTATCATGATATTGGTCTAATTGTGAGGATGGTTATTTTCTTTCTGTTGCAGTACAATCCACGCTAAAGGCTGAAGTCTTGGCTCTTTATCTTCCTGTCCTCTTCATTTTTAGCAAGTAAGTTTGTGTTATACGCATATCACAGTGGGATCCTAAGCCTGTTGATATTTGTTAAGCAGTCATTCTTTATTCTCAATCTAGCCTGACTAAGGAGTTCTAGTGTGTTGCTGTGGGTTAATGCACTGGACTGCAAAGTCAGTTTGAACTGCAAGATTGGCGGTTCAAGCTTACCAGCTGCTCCTCAGTTGCTATGGGTTGGAACCAACTTAATGGCATGTAACAACAACAAGCCTGACTAGATTTGACATCTAAATGCAAAGCAGTGGCTGGAATGTTGTTGTTGTTATGTTCCGACTCAGAGCCACCCTTTATAGGGTTACTGAGGCTGTAAATCTTTACAGGAGCAGAAAGCCTCATCTTTCTCCTGTGGAACAGCTGGTAGTTTCGAGCTGCTAACCCTGAGGTTAGCAGCCCGATTTGTAACCACTACACTACCAGAGCTCCTTAGTGGCCAGAATAGAACCTGTGATTTCCAATGCATCATTGCTCATTTACTTTCATAGAGCAGATTTTTATAACCTTTAAAGTACTTTTGAAAATATTACCCTTATTCTTCGAATACCTTGTGAAGTAGGGAGGCAGATAATGATCTGACCTGAAGAAATAAACCCGGAGCTATGATGTGACTAGTCCAGAGTCTCACAATTAGTAAGTGAACTAGAATCAGAACAAGAAATTGGGACATTGACTCTTGGCCCTCTCACCTTCCTGGTAAACCTTATGCAACACTGATGCATGACTCCCATCTTAATCACATTCCCAGGAAGAGAACATGAGGCTGTTTTGAAAATGAGAATTGGCTCTATATACAAAGGATACTCACCAGCTCTTGGGAAGAAAAATATGTTGTAACAGGCAGTAACTTCCTCTTTATATTTTTTCTTGAGGGTAGTGTCCAAATTCATGTCAGCCTCAAAAAGCAGATAAGAAAGGTTGGTAGGAGTATTATACTCCAAAAGCCATTTAGGATAGCTAGATGTGAATTTTTGTTTTATGAAAATCATTGTCGTATCATATTCATGGGCAGATTTTTAAACAAGTATTCCTTGTCAGAGCTAAATAATTATCAACATCCTAGAATGCAATAAATGTTTACAACTACTTACAGTTAGGCAAATTTTATGATAAAGTCTGTTTTGACATAATTCACTATTTAAAAACTTTTGTGTTTATTTTTATTGGTAGGAGAAAACCTAAGCAGAAAGATTTGAAGCAAGAATATATTAAGCAGGACTACCAATTTGGGCTATAGCAGTGAAAACCAGGTAGGGTATGATCCAGTGAGAAGGGAGGGGGATCTCACGAAGGAAGCACTCAGAACAACTCCAGAGCTCTAGATCTACCATAAGATCCAGGACATCAGTTTCCCGCACTTGCAAGTGAAAAAATCATGATGTTAAAGAAAATACAGCGAGTTAGGAATCTGGAGACAGGTCTCCCTTGGCAACTACCCAGCCCTGGCAGAGTCTAGAGGGCGGGGCTAAAGCCAGTCTGGCTTAGAAAACTGCGCTAAAAGTGGTGCAGAGGCATGTGTAAAAAAAAAAAAAAGAGAGAGAGAGAAACACAGGAGACTACACATTTCTTTCTCTTTCTCCCTGTTCCACCTTCACTGCTCAGCCCGGACATCAGCAGGGCTAGTTTACCCACGGTACAGAAAGAGGGAGCTTGACGCGACTTATTACTATGACGTTATCCGTGGAGCCACAGACCCAAAAGTTTCCCCAGCAGGACCCTTTTCAGTGATGCACCGTGGAGTAGGTTCTCACTCCAGATGACACTGTGCGGGGTTTCCGGGGCTGTGGGTCTGTGAGGCAGCGGAACACCTTGCCTTTCTCCCACGGTGTGGCTGGTGGTTTCAAGCTGCTGTCCTTGAAGTTTGCAGCCCCATTCCTGGCTGCTGTGCTGCTTGAGCTCCCTGTGCAGGACCAATTTAAAGCAATCTGTAAAACTCCAGCATAAAAGGACTCAACCATCCTGAGAATTGCACTGTGCACATGTAGATACCTAACTGACCTTCAGAGACAAAAATAGTGGACAATCTTTCTCCCATTAACTCCCAAATATTTACCTGTGCACATCTACTATAGTGACTAGAGGAGGAGCCTGAGAGAGTGGACACCCCTACCCCCTGCTGGAGGCTTCTAATTGCACACACACTGACGGTGTAGCTCCAGACAGTTGACCACAGCTTCATTTCTGTTCCAAAGAGGTGATTTTTGTCTATGCATTTATATTACTTCTGATTTTGGTCCTTTTGGTCACACACCTTTCTTGGAGGTGGGAGTTTTTCCTCCCTACGTTACCCAAGAAGAGACAGCAATCGTGGCCATATAGCCAAGCAATAAGCATACCCCATAATATTCCAACACTGAGACAAGAGCCAACAACACCCACAAAGCATTCCATGTGAAAACGGAAGCCTATCTCCTGATCCTATTCATAAGGCGACACCCAGTAAGCTTGAACAACAAACAACAAACATTCACTTAAGCTTTAAAAAACAAACAAAAAAACCCACATAACTATCATCATGAATAAAAAGCAACAAACAATATCAAAACACATCCCAAAACAGAAGAGAGTAGCTGATGCAAATGAGCTGGAGACAGACAAAGGCTTTCTAGAGGAGGAAGAGCAGGTTTTGGATATGCCTGAGAAAGAATTCAAAAGAATGACATGGAAACAAATTCAAATGCTCTGAAAAGTGGTAGAAAAAAAATAAGGAAGAAGTCAGGAAAGTACTACAGTAACAATCAAATAAGATTGATACAACATTAGAAACAATTCAAAATTTGCAAAAAGATGTCCAGATGATCAACAATAAGAGATCAGAAATGGACAATACGTTGACAGGGGAAAGGAGAAGAATAGAAGAGATGGAAGCCAGAACTAGCGAGCTGGAAGACAAATCTCTCAATACTGCTAAGATAGAAGAGCAAGCGGAAAAAAAGCATAAAAAAAATCTGAAGAGAGTCTATGATTCATGCTGGATAACATGAAGAGGAACAATTTAAGAATTATTGGTATTTCGGAACAGGAAGAATCAGAGAATTCCACAGAAGAGATAGTTGAAGAGCTTCTGGAAGAAAATTTCTCTAACATCTTGAAAGATGAGAAGATAAACATTCAAGAAGCTGAACGTACCCCTGGAAGGATAAACCCCAAAAGAAAGTCACCAAGATATATAATAATCAAGCTCTCTAAAATCAAAGGCAAGAAAAGAATACTGAAAGTGGCCAGGGAGAAGAGAAATGTCACTTATAAAGGCAAGCAAATTAAGTTAAGCTCTGACTATTCTGAACAACCATGCAGGCAAGAAGGCAATGGGCAGACATATACAAAGCCCTACAAGAAAAAAACTGTCAACCAAGAATTGCCTATCCAGCAAAACTAGAAATCAAATACAATGATGCGATCAAGACATTCAACAATAAACAGAATCTGAGAGATTTTATCAAAACCAACCCAACACTTCAAAACATCATAAAGGGAGTTCTGTGGACTGAAAACCAACAAGAACAGACAACATACTGAGATTCACTGCCGTGGCAACACCACCTGGAACTCAGTCAATGAATAGCAGAGTCCAGAACAGAACAAGACTACAACAACAAAATGAGCTGGGAGGTCAACCGAAGATCAAAATTACATCAATGTCAGAGAAGGTTCAAACGTAGCAACAGAGACCCAGGTGGTGAGGCTGTCAGGTAAATTACAAGATACAATGGATTATCTTAAATGGGGAAAAAATTTAGTAGACTATGAGGTAACCCCAAATAAAGTTAATACTTCACAACTTATCATAAAAATGAATTTCCAAACAGAACAAGCTAACATGAAAACTAAAAAGAAACCGACAAGAAATAGCACAAAAAACACAAACCCAACACAAGAAGGCATGCAGAACAAAAGAACGAACAGCACCACCAAAAAAGCAACACAATGGCAGCAATTAATTTATACCTATTGATAATTACATTGAATGTCAATGGATTGAATGCACCAGTGAAGAGGCAGAGAGTGGCAGAATGGATAAGAAAACAAGACCTTTCAATATACTGCCTGCAAGAGACATACCTTACACACAACGGCAAAAACAGACAAAAGTTAAAGGATGGATAAAAATATACCAAGCTAACTTCAACAATAAACAAGCAAGAGTGGCAATACTAATTTCTGACAAAGTAAACTTTAAGATAAAAACCAGCATAAAGAGGCAAAGAAGGACACTATCTCATGATCAAAGGGTCAATTGAGCAAGATGACATAACCATAATAAATATCTACACTCCCAATGAAAGAGTACCAAGATACATGATGAAAACTTTACTGGAATTGAAGAAATAAATAGATAAATCCACAATTATAGTGGAAAATTTTAACACACCACTCTCGAAAAGGGACAGAACAACCAGAAAGAAATTCGACAAAGTTACAGAGGAACTAAACTATACATTCTACCAACTTGACCTCATAGATGTATACAGAGCATTTAATCCAACAACAGCACAATATACATTCTTCTCCAGTGCTCATGGAACATTTTCCAGAATTGACCATGTGTTAGGTCAAAAAGCAGGGCCTTCATAAATTTACAAACATTAAAATTCTACAAAGCATCTTCTCAGACCACAATGCTATAAAACTAAAAATCAACAATAAGAAGA
>NW_006408675.1:6775968-6776924 GCF_000296735.1 Chrysochloris asiatica | reverse complement strand
CTGGTACTGGTACAATGAAAGATACATTGATCAATGGAACAGAATCGAGAATCCAGAAATTAACCCAACCAAATACAGCCAAATGATTTTCGACAAAGAGCCTAGGCATATTGCATGGGGAGGAGACAGTCTCTTTAACAAATGATGCTGGCAGAACTGGAAAGAGGTATGTAAAAGACTGAAACAAGACCTTTGCCTCACGCCCTATACAGAAATGAACTCAACATGGATTAAAGATCTAAATGTGATTCCTAAAATTATGAAGGTCATCAGTGAAAAAATAGGGACAAATGTGAGGGCACTAATTCAGGACATATACAAACTACCAAACGTTTTGAAAAGTATGCAAACAAAAATAGATGAGTGGGACATACTAAAAATTAAAAACTTACGTGCATCAAAAGACTTCACCAAAAGAGTAAAAACGGAACCCATAGAATAGGGAAAAAATCTTTTGCAATGACGCATCAGATAAAGGACTAATTTCTAAAATATATGGGAAACAATACCTCTATAAGAAAAAGACAAATAACCCAATTAAATAATGGGCACAGGACATGAACAGACACTTCACCAAGGAAGAGATCCAGGCAGCCAACAAATATATGAAGAAATGTTCATGATCACTAGCCATCAGAGAATTGCAAATCAAAACAACAATGAAATAGTATCTCACACCAGCAATAACAGCAAAGATTAAAAAAAAATAGACGACAACAAATGCTGGTGAGGATGCGGAAAGACTGGGACCTCCTAATTGTTGGTGGGAATGCAAAATGGTCTAAGCACTCTGGAAAGCAATATGGTGCTTCCTCAGAAGGTTGGAGATAGAAATAGCTTATGATACAGAAATTCCTCTACTTGGTATTTACCCACAAGAAATACGAGCCATAACACTAGTAGATATATGCACACCAATGTTCATAGCAGCAGTATTTACAATCTCAAAAAAAAAA
>NW_006408675.1:6774257-6774768 GCF_000296735.1 Chrysochloris asiatica | reverse complement strand
GGATCAAGGTGAAGCTGATGTCCTCCCATGTAAACTATCACATAATTCACAATAAAGCATTAAAAAAGAAAAAGAAAAAGAAATTATAGCCTTGGAAACCCTATGCAGGGTCACTATGAGTCGGAATGGACTCCACGGCACATAACAACAACCTAAATCTAAGGTCTTTCGTACTCTAAATGTCAACAATTTATCCTACTGTAATTGACAAAACATGAAGCAAATGGTTTTCTTTTGTGAAGGTTAATCATTTATTAATTTGAGGTTAAGTTTTGATTACAGGTGACTACAAAATAGAATTCATTTGCTCTGGTCTACTGAAAAGAAACTAACTACATTTTGAGATACTTGTAACTGTGGAGATGGTGGTGTGCCGGTGAAATCAGTTCCAACTCATAATGACCCTGTTTCCAAGGCTGTAAATCTTTCTCCCACGCAGCAGATGGTAGATTCGAGCTACTGACCTTGAGGTTAGCAGCCCAACTTGTAAAACACAATGCTACCAGAACTC
>NW_006408675.1:6768032-6772617 GCF_000296735.1 Chrysochloris asiatica | reverse complement strand
GGCTCCAGTGTATTAATTTAATATATATACCTGAATATTAATATGAAAGCAATTTGCCATTAACTGCCAGTGGCCTCATTTGTTACACTCGGCCCTAGAGGGCCTCGAACCTCTGACTAGTCTTACACGGTCTGCAACGAGGGTGGGCCCTAATCTAGTTTGAAGTGTATCCTCATAAAAAAGGAGACAGACATCGAAAGACAGACAGAAGGAAGCTGACAATGTGAGGATGGAGGCAGAGGTTAAAGCTATGCTTCAGTTGCTAGTCAAGTGGTACCAGAAACCGAGAGATAGGAGAGGATCTTCCACAATAGCCTTGTGAGAGAACTTGGTCCTCTCATTCAGGTGTTGAGCTGAGACTTTCTACCCCCAGAACTGAGAGACAAAATAAATTTCTATTCTTATGAGATACCCAATTTGTGATACTTTGTTATGATGGACCTAGGAAACACATACACTATTGGGATATTTGTTGTGAAGCTTCATTTTATTTTAGTCAAGGCTTTGTGTATTTCAGACAGCATTCTGCCTTGTTGAAGTGTACATGTACTCTAGCACCCAGAGCCAGAGAGAGCAGAGAAATGGAGAGAAAAGGGCGTTTAGGACATTTTGAGCTGCTGAGCATACAACTCCTGATGGTTGCTCTACTTCTAGTCTTACTTCCTTACTGTTAGCCCAGGTTGGTTTGAAGTTTTGATTATTTGAAATAAACAAGTAAATCTAAATGAGAGAATACTTATCTAACTTTTTAATTTGTTCTTCCATTAGCACAAATAATTGTGAGTTGCACTGTTCTAAGATTTCTGTCCCTGACAAAGCCAAAGTTTTTCTGTAGTGTCATTTATAGATTGTCACAATATGTCCTCTTTCTGCTCTGGAATTTTTGATAAATGTATGAAAGTTGTATATGCATTGTTTCTATTTACCCATGATTTGGCTCTGTCTTACGGCAATGCCTCATGTACAACAGAAAGAAGCATTGTCCTGCACTATCTTCACAGTTATTGGTACGCTCGTCCATTGTAGTTGCTATTGATGCTGTTAAGTGCCATTGAGTTGGTTCTGACTCAGAGCGACCCAGGGTTTCTGAGGAGCGGCTGGTGAACTTGACCCATCGACCTTGTGTTTCAAACTGAACTTGTTTGTGCATTATCCCATACTGCCATACCAGGACTCCATCTATTGTAGCAGCCACTGTATATTTTGAATGTCTTCCAATCTAGGGGGTCATCTTCCAGCCCTGTATCAGACAGCACTCTGTTGGATTCACAAGGTTTTCATTGGCTGATTTTTAGAAGCAGATTATCAGGTCTTTCTTTCTAGACTATCTTATTCTCGAAGCTCTGTGAAATCTATTTACCACTGGGGACTTTACTGGTGTTTGAAATATTGGCAGCATAGCTTTCAGCATTATATCAATACACAACTCACCATGGTACAATAAACTGATATATAGGTGTAAATATGTTAGAATACTTGATTATCAACTAAAACACCCCCAAAAATTGAACTCACTGATGTCAAGTTGATTCTAGTTTATAGCAATCCTATAGGACAGAGTATAACTAACTACTTGTTAGGATTTCCAAGGTGGTAACTTTTTTTTTTTCCTTAAAAGACAAAACACAACAAAACAAAATAGCTGTATTAAGGCGTAATCAACAGAATAAACTGTGCATATTTTAATTATAAGGAGCTCTGTTAGCATAGTGGTTACGAATCAGGTTGTGAACTGCAAGGTCAGCAGTTCGAAACTACCAGCTGTTCAGCAGGAGAAAGATGAGGCTTCCTGCTCCCGTAAATATTTACAGCCTTGATAACTCTGTACAGGGTTGCTATGAGTTGGAACAACTCCACGGCACATAACAACAACAATTGTAATTATACAATTTGATAAACCAAACCAAACCTGTTGCCACTGAATCAATTCTGACTCATGGCAATCCTATATAGGAGTTCTGAGACTGTAAATCTTTCCTGTGGAAGTGCGCTGCTTGATCTTTCCTTCACAGAGTGACTGTTGGGTTTGAACCACCAGTCTTTTGATTAGCAGCCCAATGCTTAACCCACTGCTAGAAGAAAATACATTCGACAGTTTCTCAATATGTAAGAACTTGTCACCTGAAATGGGCAACAATAAAGTAGGAAGACAAAAAGTATTTATTTTAACAATAATCGTGGTGCTATAGGACAATGCACTGGACTGCAAGGTTGGTTTGAACCACAAGGTTGGTGTTTCAAACTCACTAGTAACTCCTTGGAAACCCTATACAGGGTCGCTATGAGTCAGAACCAACTTGAAGGCACTTAACGACAACATAGTAGCTGTGGCTATATAGCAGCTATATTGTTATATTAAAGGTGCCAGACTAGTGATATGAAAGTGAAGCAAGCTAAGTCCAGTGCCATAAGGAGAAAGTACAGAAAAGTAACAGGAGACAGAGCACAGAATTGTCATTGCTAGTTGCCATCAAGTTGGCTCCAATTCATGGTAACCCCATGTACAAAAGACTAAAATACTTCCTGGTTCTGCACTATCCTCATGACCAAGGGTGTGACTGAGTCCATTATTGTAAGCACTGTATATTTTGAGTGTCTTTCAACTTAGGTGGCTCATCTTCCACTATTGCATCAGACAACATTCTATTGTAATCCATAAGGTTTTCATTGGCTGAGTCTCAGAAGTAGATCACTAGTCCTTTCTTCCTTATCTGTTTTTGTCTTGAAGCTGTGCTGAAACCTGTCCATCTGGGGTAATCTTCCTAGCATTTGAAATACCAGTGGCATAGCTTCTAGAAACACACAAGCCACTACAATACAACAAACTGACAGATGAATCCTAGGTGTATACATTGTTGTTGTTGTTAAGTACTGTGGAGTCAGTTCTGACTCACAGTGACCCTGCACAGGGTTTCCGAGGCTGTAAATCTTTACGGGAGCAGAAAGCCTCATCTTTCTCCTACGGAACAGCTGGTAGTTTCGAACTGCTGACCCTGAGGTTTGCAGCTTGATTCATAACCACTACACTACCAGACTATGGCAAAAACCAAACAAAAGAAAGACATGGTAATTGATATAAATTAACTGGAACTTGGCACATAGTCTAGCATGCCTGTTCAATAAGGTTTGTTGATTGTATGAATCCGGTCCTCTGATAAATGTAGCACATGTTGTCATTTTTCTCTTGAAACCATTCCTGTGTTATTAAATATTTGTTTTTTAACCTCACAGCCTTGAAAACCCTATAGAGCAGTTCTCCTTTGTACATATAGGGACACATTGAGTGAGAATCAACTTGATGACAACTAGAAATATAAACATCAGGATTGCCTGGTTAAAATATACCTTGTTAGATAAATAAGAACTTTGATATTTGAGAATAGTCATGGTTTCTATGTGTTAAGACCTATTATAGTTGTTGTTAAGTGCCGTCTAGTTGGTTCTGACTCATAATGACCCTGTATAGGATTTCCAAGGTTCTAAATCTTCATTGGAGCAGAAAGTCTCATTGTCCTGCGGAGTGGCTGGTGGGCTCAAACCACTGACTTTGTCGTTTCCAGTCCAGTACTTATCATATAGACCTAAAGTAAGTGATTTATATGTTTTTACATTTGAGCTTATTGGAATTTGACAAGGTAAGTATTGTTATCTGCATTTTATGAATGAGAAAATTGAGACTCTCTTTTGCAGAAAAAGCTCTAAATTTGAATATATTCAAGTTTAACAGTTTGGTTGTTTATAATCAGTGATACATGTGTGTTCTTTAAGAAATTGTAAAGGTTTAAAATATAATTACTAAACTTTTCTTCTAAAATTACTAATGTTTTGTTTTTGATAAGTAAGACCTGAAATTCTACCACTTATCTGTCAGCTTGTCGAACTGTGGTGACTTGTGTGTTCCTATAATTCTGGAAGCAATGCCATGGGTATTTTGGATACCAGCAGGGTTGCTCAATGTAGATAGATATCAACTGAACTTCCAGACATTAAAAGTTAGCAATGAGATAAAAGAGTTGAATAGAAAATTTCAAAAAGCAGCTCGAGAAGACAAAGTCAAATATTATAATGAAATGTGCAAAAGATCTGGAGTTAGAAAACCAGATGGGAAGAACATGCTTAGTGTTTCTCATACTGAGGGAGCTGAAGGAAAATTCAAGCCTCAATTTGCAATATTTAAGGTTTCTATAGGAGTCCTCATGTGGTGTTGTGGGTTAAGGTGCTGGACTTCCAGGTCAGTTTGAACTGGAAAGTTGGCACTTCAAGTTTACCAACTTCTCCTTGGAAACCCTACTATACAGGGTCACTGAGTTGGAACCAACTTAACAACACCATGGGCAAAATATTGAATGATGCAGAAAGCATCAAAAGAAGATGGAAAGAATACACAGAATCACTGTACCAAAAAAGAAATGGTCAACGTTCAACCATTTCAAGAGGTGGCATATGATCAAGAGCCATTGATTCTGAAGGAAGAAGTACAAGGTGCATTGAAGGCATTGACAAAGAACAAGGCTCCAGGAATTAATGAAATACAAACTGATATATTTCAACAAACTGATGCAACACTAGGGGCATTCACTCATCT
>NW_006408675.1:6765534-6767255 GCF_000296735.1 Chrysochloris asiatica | reverse complement strand
TCGGGCTGCGAACCTTAAGGTCAGCGGTTCGAAACTACCAGCTGCTCCATGGGAGAAAGATGAGGCTTTCTACTCCTGTAAAGATTTACACCCTCGGAAATCCTATGCAGGGTCGCTATGGGTCGGAACCGACTCGATGGCACACAACAACAACAACATGTTGAGCACATAATCTGAGAAGTGGGATTATATGGAAAAAACCGTGGCATCAAAATTGGAAGAAGATTCATTAATAACCTGTGATATGCAGTCAAGAGGACTTAAAATACTTACTGATGAAGATCAAAGACCACAACCTTTTGTATGTAAGCCTCAATGTAAAGAAAACAAAAATCCTCACCAATGGACCAATAAACAACATCCATATAAATGGAGAAAAGATTGAAGTTCTCAGAGACTACGTTTTTTTTTTTTTTTTCTCAGATCAACTATCAACATCATGGGATAGATGTATGACATTAGGCAAATTTGGTGCACAAGGCCTCTTTAAAGTGTTCAAGAGCAAAGATGTCATTTTGAGGACTAAGGTGTGGTTGACCCAAGCCAAGTTATTTTCTTTTTGTTTTTTTAAATTTTAATTGAGAATTGCATGAAAGTTTACAGGGCAGATCATCAGTTTTATATTCAACAAATCATATACTTTATTTCATTACAATGATTATAATCCCCTCCATGTACCATCAGTTAACAGTATTTCTCTCTATTCATTTCAGCTCTCTCTCTCTTTTTTTTTTAAACTCTCAGGCATGTATAATAATTTATACCACCAAAGGGCACGTTCTGCAAGTCTGCCTCCTGGCCACCAGCTCTCAGTCCCTCTCTTTCCATGAATCTAGAGTTCTCAGCTGCTCTCTATCTCCATGTCCCCATCTCTGCTTCTATCTTTGTGTTAACTGCGTCTCTGGATGAGGTTCCACATTCCACTTGTGCTCTTCTCCCTTGTTTGTCCTAGGTTCCTCTGTTTATGGACTGTAAGATCAATTTTTGTTACTCACCCATTTTTGTTACAAAACTTTTAACTTTACAATTATTACAGTCACAATTAGTCATGATAACAATTACCCACTATTGAATCATAAGAATCTTATCCCCATCTCTTTTACCAGACTCATCTAGACAAGAGAAAACTATTCATGGGGACTCTTTCTTTCCCCACACACTCTTAAACTAAACTCCGTCTTGAAACCTTGTAAGCCAGTCACTTTGTTCCTTATTGCCCCCTAATTTTAGGTAGCCATTGTCTAAGTTGCCCATCCCTATCTACCCTATGTACAGAGGGGATAGCATTGATACTTGATGTGAAGACTTCTTCCCTCTTGGTAGTCCTGGTGTGGCGCTGTGGGTTAATGCGCCAGATTGCAAAGCCATTTGAATTGCAAGGTTGGAGGTTCAAGCTCACCAGCTGCTCCACACAAACCCTATACAGGATCACTATGGGTCAGATATAACTCAATGGCACTTAACAACAATAACACCTCCATGAGTATAGGTTGAGTTCATCAAATTGTAGCAATTTACCCTTGTTTCCGTTATCAAAAATTGTTTTCTTTTTATCTTCCTCTATTCGAGTTCTGATAATCAAGCCATTGAGGCTAGGTCATATGGGTACTGTCTGCAAGTTTGGGTGTTCTTGTGCATCTCCCCTCACTTCATATCAGCTGAATGCTTCGCTCTCAGCTCTAGCCCTCTGGGACTATGTCCTTGTCCATGGGCTCAGGAGT
>NW_006408675.1:6762339-6765144 GCF_000296735.1 Chrysochloris asiatica | reverse complement strand
GACAGACTGAAGAAGAATTGATGCATTTAAGTTATGGTGTTGGAGGAGAATATTTAAACTATCATAAAATTTCAAAAGAACAAACCAGTCTGTGTTGGAAGAAGTACAGCCATATGTTATTGGAAGCCAGGATGGCCAGACTTTGTCTCTCGTACTTCGGACTTACTGTCAGGAGGGACCAGTCCTTGGAGAAGGATATCATATTTGGTAAAAATGAGGGTCAGAGAAAAAGAGGAATACTCCCAACAAGATGGATTGGCACGGTGGCAGCAGCATTCGGCTCAGGCATAGCAACAATCATAAGGTTGATACAGTATCAGACAGTGTTTTGTTCTGTTATATATAGGGTTGTTATGAGTCAGTACTGGCTCAACGACATCTAAGAACAATAACAATAACAAAATCCTAATTTATTTGGAATTTATGTTAATGTATGGGATCATTTGTTAAAAGAACCAATAGATCCATTTTGAAAAAGTGCAGCCAGAGTGCTCCTTGGAGGCCAGGATGGCCAGGCTTCATCTCTCATACTTCGGACATGTTGTCAGGAGTATGTTGTCACGTAGTGATAGGCAGCAATGTAAATGGATCTTTGCAATATGGTGGGCTAGTGATGAGAATGTATCATGAAACAAGGATTAGGAAAAGGCAAATTCTGTTAATCTAAAGTCCTTGAAGGTGGGTGGGAGGTGAGGGTGGAGGAATCAAACAAATCCAAAACTGAAGGAGTTAGACCTTTCAGCCTCCCTTAGCTGGGAAAATGTTAGAGCTGGGACTCATGATCTCAAATCTATTTCTTCTAACTCCAAACACCAAACTTCTCCATTAGTCCTGTACAACCAATTTACAATCTTTCTAGAAGCCTATTATTCTGTATTAAGATGTTAGCACTTGACATACACTTTAAATTCCTACTGATAAACAGAATGCCGCACCAAATTAGATGCTTTGGTTGGGAGGTGATGTGCTGTGGAGTCGGTTCTGACTCACAGTGACCCTGCATAGGGTTTCCAAGGCTGTGAATCTTTATGGGAGCAGAAAGCCTCATCTTTCTCCTGTGGAACTGCTGGTAGTTTCGAACTGCTGATCTTAAAATTAGCAGGCCGATTCGTAACCACTATGCTACCAGAGCTCCTTAAATTAGATGCTAGATTCCTCTAACTTTATGGATCTTCTAGGTCCTCAATCCATCATTAATCCTTCTCTCACCAGTATATTCTACCTCCTCATCCTCTAGGTGTCTTTCCTTTAGTATTTAAATATGACCGCATCTTTTCATCTTGATAAAAGAAGCACAAAAACTCTTTAATCGCATTCACACACCCTCTCAGCATTTGACAACAACAACATTGTATTTCTCACTTGTTTGTATCCCTTTTAATAATAACTTCCAAGGGAGCCGGGTCAGCTGTCTTATTCACTGTTGTACCTAGTTCCTAGCACAGTGACTGGCACGCACATGGTGCTCAATAATATTTGTTATATGAGTAAATAAACATGTATTTCCATGTTTCTCGTCCACTAGTTCTAGTTTCTGCCTCATCCCTGGCTTTCAGAAGTATCTTGTTCTGAGGTGAGAGAATTTAAAGACACGCTAGATGGGTGGCTGATGATTTAATAAGCCAGCATTGTTGTTAGGTACACTGTGACCATGTGCTTCAGTTCTAGTAACTGGGTTCTTGCTTCATTCCAGGTGAATAAACTTCTGCCTGTTAGCTCAGTTCTAGAAATTGGTCTTGATTCTGTACTTGCCTAGTAGCTCAGTTCCTCTGGCAGTCTTCCAGGAGACACAAGACTTGCCCAAGAGCTTTGGTCCTCTTTGTGAGTCCCTGCCACTTTTGACATATTCTGTTGATGCAGTTCTGTCACTAACCCTCTCCCTGTGACCTGAGCCCAGACTCCCTGATACACCAACCTCATTCTCATTCTGGCCTCCTGCTGGAGCCCTCCAGACAACAGTTGTATCCCACAGGTCTCCAGTCTCTGAGGGCTCTCATTCTTCTCCATGCCAATGTATACTCTTATAAGCTGTTGAGTCTCAGAAGACTCTAGCCATTGTCCATGATGTCCTTAGAGTTACCTTAGCCTAAGATATTAATCCTTAGGTAATTGTCCTCTGTGATGGAGGGGAGGGCATAGACAGGAAGTCAGGAGGATAACACAGAGGAGAGCCCCTAAGAAAGTGGCAGTGGCCACAGTGTTATTTTAGGTTTCACACCCTGATGGGAGTAGAGATTCCACCACAGTAGAACAGGATGGTGTAAGCTGAGGTGTAGGTGTGTTATTTTCATACCCTAGCACCTACCACACAGCCTGAGATAAACAGATATTCAGTAGACATTAGAGGAATGGCATGAACACATTCTAGCCCACTCTAACGCTCTGGGTGACATTGTTGTTGGTGTTATTGTTAAGTGCTGTCAAGTTGGTTCTGACCCATAGTGACCCCAAATAGGGTTTCTGAGGAATGACTGGTAAGCTTGAACAGCCAACCTTGCAGTCCAAACCAACTGCAGTCCAGCGCATTAAACCACAGTGCCACATGCCATTGAACTAGTCAATTTACTTCTGACCTCAATTTCTCATCTGTTAAGTACAGATCAGAGTGACTCTCAGAGGATTGTTTCAAGGATGAAATTATTTACTACATATGAATGTACTTGTAAATGCTACAACAATGGCCACCAGTGTTTTTCTTAGTATATTCACACATCAGTTGTTGTTGTGGTTAAGCGCTGTTGAGTTGGTTTTAATTCATGGCCACCAGTACAGGGTTTCCAAGGAGTGGCCAGTGAGTTTGAATTG
>NW_006408675.1:6727606-6762025 GCF_000296735.1 Chrysochloris asiatica | reverse complement strand
AGCAACTGGTCCCTCCTAACAATATGTCTGAAGTATGAGAGACGAAGTTTGGCCATCTTGGCCTCTAAGGAGCACTCTGGCTGCACTTCTTCCAAAACGGATCTATTGGTTCTTTTGGCACCCCCATGGCACTTCCAATATTCTTCTCCAACACCATAACTCAAAAGCATCAATTTTTCTACAGTCTTCCTTATTCACTGTCCAGCTTTCGTATGTATGTGAGGTTATTGAAAATACCATGGCTTGGGTCAGGCGCATCTTATTCCTCAAGCTAACATCTTTGCTCTTCAACACTTGAAAAAGGTCTTGTGCAGCAGATTTGCTTAATGCAATACATATTGTATATTTATGCAAATATATATTTTAGAAAAATGAAGTAAAAAATAAACAGAAGTAAGGAATATCCTTTCTATAACCCAATTAATAATCTTGAGTACCTTAGGGTATGTTTATCTTTGGAAATCACAATTTTAAATTTCATAAAGGCTAAAAGAGAAGATGCCTGTGAATTGCTATTCATATTAGCATTTTAGTGGCTAAAAAGTAATGTACATCATCTCATTGATATTTGTGTGATCAATAACACACGTAATTTTAATGGTAAGATTACAACAATCTTCCATGTTGTTGTTATTGTTGTCAGATGCCACTGAGCCAGTACTGACTCATAGTGACCTTGTATACAACAGAAGAAAACACTGCCCAATCCTGTTCCCACCTCACAATCACCGCTGTTTGAGTCTATTGCTGCTGTCACTGTGTCAATCCATCTCGTTGGGGGCCTCCCTCTTTTTCACTGACCCTCCAGTTCTCCAGGGACTGGTCCCTCTTTTATTTATTTATTTTTTAAGGTTTTATTGTGAATTGAGTGATAGTTTACATGGGAGAACATCAGCTTTACATTCATCCTATTATATTTCATTTTATTGCAATGATTACAGTCCCCTCCATGCATCATCAAACAACCAAAGGGTACACTCTACAAGTCTGCCCCCAGCTGTCAGCACATAGCCTCTCTCCCTCCCTGAGTCCAGAGTCCCCAGCTGCTCCATCTCTCCATGTCATCGTCTCTGCCTCCATCTCTGGTGTCACTGCTTCTCTGGACAGGGTCCCACACTCTGCTTTCTCCCTTGATGGTCCCAGGGTTCTCCGTTCCCACACTGCAAAATCAACCACTCCCCTCCTTTTGTTACAAAACATTTACTTTTACATTTGCAACACTCACAGTCAGTCCTGATAACAATTATTCACCATTGAACCACAAGAGTCTTACCCCCATCTCCTTTAATTAGCCCTGTCCAGACAAGTTGGAAACCACTCAGTGGAGATTCTACCTTTTCCTGTGCTCTCTGGAACTAGGTTCCCTCTTGAAAGCTTGTAAGCCAAACACTTCTTGTAGCCAATGTCTAAGTTGCCCATCCCTGTCAACCCTGTGTACTGAGGGGGTAGGAATGATCCTCACTGTA
Organism: Chrysochloris asiatica; assembly: GCF_000296735.1. Classification (NCBI taxonomy): domain Eukaryota; kingdom Metazoa; phylum Chordata; class Mammalia; order Afrosoricida; family Chrysochloridae; genus Chrysochloris; species Chrysochloris asiatica. Next base: position 6,760,559 of record NW_006408675.1, on the reverse strand, counting down.
AAGATTTGTTTCCTCTTTTGAGCTACTACATACATAAGTATAGGTCAAGTTCATCAAATTATAGCGGATTACTCTTCCCCCCCCCCCCTCTTATTTCTTCCTCTCTTCGAGTTCTGATCATCCAGCCATTGGAGCCAGGTCAAGTGGATACTATCTATAAGTATGGGTGTTCTTGTGCAGCTCCCCTCACTTCATATCAACTAGACACTTCACTCTCCACTCTGGGACTGATCCCTCTTGATAATATGTCTGAAATATCAAACCCATTGCTGTTGAGTTGATTCCAACTAAAGTGACTCTTTAGGGCAGATTGGAGCTACTCCCATAGGGTTTTCAAGACTATAAATCTTGATGGAAGCAGACTGCCACCTCTTTTCCCCAAGGGTGACTAGTAGGTTCAAATTGCTGATATTTTGGTTGACAGCCTAGTGCTTTAACCATTGTACTACAGAAGGGCTCCTACCCCTTCTATAGGATTCAATAAAATTACTGTCATGTTGAATTTTAAAATGCTGATTATAAACATTTCTGTTTTTCCTGAATAGGCTCTCAAGCTAAGAAGGTTGATCACCACTAGTTTAATGTCACTTGAAACCATGTGTGTTTCTTGGTGATGTAAATTCTTGGGCTTGTTAAAACAAAATGCTCGCCTAGGGTCCTATAAACAGATGTTGTGGAGGCATTACCCACACCAACAGTGAAAACTTCACTCTTCTTGCTCCATCAGAAGAACAAGGGGTTCACTAATTATTCATTCAACAAATATTTATTGAGGAGTGGACACTGGGCCAGTCCCTAGGAATAAAAGATTAAACAAGAATGACATGGCCCTTGTTAACATGGAGTAATTACCTAGCTGGGGTGGAAGAGAACAACTGTGAAATAATTACATACGGTGGGATCTATAATGGAAATTCTCTCAGTGTTGAGACAGAGAACTGTGGAAATGAAAATGGGCATGGAACATTCTCTGGAGACTTGACTTTTCAGTTCTGTTAGAAGGACTTATTCAGTGTCCCAGCAGTCATGAGGCAGATAGTTGGCAAATTTGAGTGTTGGAAGCAGACTAATTAGAGAACTGAGCTACAATTTTAAGTTGGAGAAAAAGGTCAAGACCATACCATGCAAAAAGACAGAGGTCACAAGGATTGGGATTTTATTGTAAGGGCATTTAAGATATCATTACTGGGCAGAATGCTCCTTGGAAACCAGAATGGTGAAACTTTGTCTCTCATACTTCAGATATATCAGGAGAGACGAGTTTCTGGAGAAGAACATCATGCTAGGTAAAGTGGAGGGTCAGATAAAAAGATGAAGACCTCCAATGAGATGGGCTGGCATAGTGGCAGCAGCAATGGGCTCAAGCTTAACAATGATTTTGAGGATGATGCAGGACTGGACAGTGTTTCATTCTTTGAGCATAATGTCACTGTGAGTTGGAACTAACAACAACGAAGGGCAATAGAAGGACATGGTGTAGGAAATAAAAATCATAGAAAGGACTGAATGGGACAAGCATGGAATTGTGTGTGTGTGGCCTGATGGATAGTATGGGAGTCCTTAAGTGGTACAAATGGTTAACACACTTGGCTGATAACCAAAAGTTTGGAGATTCAAGTTCATCCAAATGCTCCTCTAAAGAAATGCTTCAGGATCTATTTTAGAAAACCCAGGCATTAAAAATCCTATGGAGGGCTTCCAGTTTGATAGCAGGATAAGTGGAGGGGATGAGCAGAGTCTCCTCAATGAAAGCATGGAAAACCAGGTAAAAACAGATTGCTGGGACAGTCTTGGAGCTCTGAATTTAATGTAAAGTAAAAGGGCAATGTTTCAGGGCTTACCAGCAGAAAGCTCTGAAGGGGCAACAATAAAGACACCAAAAAAGTGTCTTTTGAACTGAGAAGGCCAACAGGCTGTGGGTTTTGTGAAAGTCAGAAGGCAGGTACAGCAACAAGTCTGTTCCCAATGCAGAAACCACCCAGAAATTTATGGAAACAGAGATATAAAGGTCTTTTTTCTTGTTTGATTGGGCTTTTTTCTTTCCTTCAGCTGTCCCTGTTGCTCTGCCCTATCACATCTTCTCTGTCTGGTCTGGTCTGGGAGTGCACCCCCAGAGAAGGTCCAGCATTGCACCCACAGGGTTTGTGGCACACAGAAAAATTGGCATTGACATCCTAAGTTGCCCAGGGGAAGGATTTTCCTATCGCTCAAACAGGAAACATCCAGAAGTCTCAGATGGCTTTGGAGGTTAATCCTTGGTGGATTTTTATGATGTTTGACTTTAGGATTTAGTCCTGAATTGGCCCTCCTCCTACTCTGGTGGGAGTTTTTATTGGTGCCTTACCTAACAAGAGACAGCAACTATGGTCATACAGTCAAGCTATGTTTGCACCCTGTAAAACACCAACAAAAAGGCAAAAACCATACCAGATGCTGTATATCAGAACAGTGCATACAGCCAACACCTGTTAAAAATACTCTAAAGGGAACCACAGGAACAGTGAACAGAAAAGCCCATCTCCTGATCACACCCAGCAGTAGGCAATTTGGAGTGAGCTTAAGAGCACACCATTACACATTCATCTAATTAACACAAATACAACAGCAGCACAATACCTAAAAAGCAGAAAATTTCTGCTCTTGTGCAGAAGCAAGACAGAGTAGTTCAGACAAATGACCAAGAGGAAGAGCTAGGATTGGTGTTAGAGGGTGAAGAGGCTCTGGAATAGGTTGAAGGGGAATTTAGAAGGATAATTATTAAGGCGCATCCAAATGTTTCACAGAAAAGACAAAGAAAACAAGGAAGTAGTCAGAAAAGCACTACAGGAACAGGAAAGAAAAATCATTACAGCTTTCAAAACAATAACGACCCTGCTGAAAGAGGTCCAGATGATTCATGCCAAAATATCAGAAAGGGCAAAGGAGTAGAATTGAAGAGATGGAAGCCATAATCAGTGAGCTTGAAGACAAATCTCTCAATAATGTTTAGATAGAAGAATAAGCACAAAAAAAAGCGTAAAAAAGAATCTGAAGAAAGCCTAAGATTCATGTGGGACAACATGAAGAGGAATAACTTGAGGCTTATTGGAATTCCAGAACAGGAAGGGTCAAAAAAAGAAAACTACTGAAGAATTATCAAAGAGCTTCTGGAAGAGAACTTCTTTAACATCTTGAAGAATGAGACGATAAGCATCCAAGTTGCTGAATGAACCCCAGGAAGAACAGACCCCAAAAGGAAATCACCAAGACATAATCAAATTTTCCACAAATCAAATACAAGGAGAGAATCCTGAAAGCAGCTAGGGAAAAAAGAAATGATACATACAAAGGCAAGCAAAGAAGATTAAGCTCTGACCTTTCAGCAGAAACCATACAGGCAAGAAGACAATGGGGAGATATATGAAAAACTCTGAAAGGAAAACCCCCAAAAAACTGCCAAAAAAGAGTCATATACCCAGGAAAACTGTCAATCAAATATAACAGTAAAATTAGAACAGTTTAGGATAAACAGAAATTAAGGGATCTTATAAAGGCCAAACTAGCACTCTAAAATATACTAAAGAGAATTCTTTGGAGTGAGATTAACAAGATCAGACAATAACCACAGGCTGACATATGTGGCAACACCAGCAAGACCTCTGTCCAGAGATGGAAGAGTCCAGGGCAGAACAAAACTACAAAATTGAAATTAGGGGTTTTGGGAGGTCAGCCCATGAAAGAGACTGACATAAAGCAAAAAAAGGGGAAAGTACAGTAAGAGAGACCTAGATGGGTAGGAGGTCAGGTTGATCTCAGAATAAAACAATCTGTCACAAAAAGAAAGAACTTAATAAAATATAGGGTAATCTCTAAGAAACTGGATACATCTCCAAATCAAATCAAGAAAAGAAATATCCAAAACCAGTATGGAAACATTAATACTTTGAACAAATTGACAAGAAAAAAACAAGTAAAAACCATGAACTCAGCATAGGAAGATCTATGGACCAAAGGAACCAACAGCACCACAAAAACAAACATCATAGTGTCAGCAACTAATCCATACCTATCAATAATTACACTAAACATCAAGGGATTAAATGTACCAGTCAAGAGGCAGAGAGTGGCAGAATTGATAAGAAAGCAAGATCATACAGTATGCTGTCTCCAAAAGACTCATCTAACACACAAAGACAAAAACAGATTTAAAAGTAAAGGATGGCAAAATGTATACCAAGCTAATTGCAATAAAAAACGAGCAGGAGTGACAATATTAATATCAGACAAAATAAACTTTAAAGACTAGTATCAGAGATAAAGAAGGTCATTATCTCATGGTTAAAGGGCCAATTGAATAAGGGGACTTAACCATAATAAATACCTATGCTCCTAACATAGGAAGAACCCCACAATACATAAAGCAAACCCTAATACAATGAAGAAAGAAATAGACACCTCTACAATAACAGTGGGAGATTTTAATACACCACTTGTGAAAAAGACAGAACACCCAGAAAGAAGCTCAGCAGAGACACAGAGGAACTGAACAACCCAATCAACCAACTTGACCTCACAGATCTGTACAGAGCTTTCTATCCAACAGCAGCACAACACACATTCTTTTCCAGTGCCCACAGATCATTGTCCAGAATAGACCATGTGTTAGGTCACAAAGCAAATCTTCATAAAATTGTAAACATCAAAATATTACAAAGCATCTCTTCAGACCACAATGCTATAAAATTAGAAATCAACAATAGGAAGGTCCAGGAAACAAAATCATATACATGGAAACTGAATAACACCCTGCTTAAAAGCTACTGGGTAGTAGAACAAATAAAAAGCAAAAATTTAAAATTCCTAGAAATGAACAAGAATGAAAACACAATATACAAAAACCTTTATGACACAGCAAGAGCAGTGCTGAGAGGAAATTTTATTGTAATAAAGTCACACATACAAAAAGAAGAAAGAACCAAAATCAAAGATTAGAGCAGAAATAAATGAGATAGAAAACAGAAAACCAATAGAGAAAATCAACAAGGTTCTATGAAAAGCTGGTTCTATGAAAAGATTAATAAAATGGACAAACCTCTGGCAAACCTAACAAAAGAAGAGTGGAAGATGACACAAATAACACACATAAGAAATCACATGGAAGACATTACAACAGAACTAAATGGAAATAAAAAAGATAATAATAGAGTACTATGAAGAACTGTACTCAACATTTTTTGAAAATCTGGAGGAAATGAATACATTTTTAGAAAAACATAACCTGCTTAAACTTACACAGAGGGAAGTAGAAAACTTGAGCAGACCTGTAACAAAGATAGAAATTGACCAGGTCCTCAAAAAATCTACCAACCAAAAAGAGTTTAGGCCCAGATGGCTTCACCAGTGAATTTTACCAAACATTCAGAGAAGAACTAACACCTATTCTTCCAGAATATAGAAAAGAGTGGGAAATTTCCTAATGCATTTCACAAAGCAAGCATAACCCTCATACCAAAATCAGGGAAGGGCATCACTAAAAAAGAAAATTATAGACCAATATCCCTTATGAACATAGATGCAAAAATTCTCAACAAAATCCTAGCCAATAGAATTCAACACCATATAGAAAAAAATAACACATCATGACAAAGTGGGATTCATACCAGGGATGCAAGGATGGTTCAACATTAAAAAAAAAAAAATCAACATATTTCACCACATAAATTTTTAAAAAGGGATAAAACACATGATTATATCATTTGATACAGAAAAAGCATTTGACAAAATCCAGCACCCATTCCAATAGAAACACTAAACAAAGCAGGAACTGAAGGAAAAATTCCTCGACATAATTAAGAGCACATATATAAATTAGATGACTGGGACATACTATAAATTAGAAATTTTGGTGTATCAAAAGAATTCACTAAAAGAGTTAAAAGGGAGCCCACAGACTGGGAAAAAATATTTTTCAATGACACATATTACAAGGGACTAATCTTTAAAATTTATAGGAAGTTACAACACATCTACAAAAAAAGACAAATAACCCAGTTAAAAAAATGGGCACAGGACAGGAACAGACATTCACCAAGGAAGACATTCTGGTAGCCAATAAACATACAAAGAAATGTTCAAGATCATTAACTATCAGAGAGATGCAAATCAAAACAACAATGAGCTATGATCTCACACCAGTGGTGACAGTGAGGTTCAAAAAAGCAGAGGACAACAAATGCTGGTGAGGGTGTGAAGAGATTGGGACTCTCCTACATTGCTGGTGGGACTGAAAATTGGTTCAACTACTCTGAAGAATGGTTTGGTGCTTCCTCAGAAAGCTGGAACCAGAAATACCTTATTATCCAGCAATTCCTCTCTCTACTTGGTATATATCCACAAAAATTACGAGTCAGAAAGCAAGTAGATATATGCACATCAATGTTCATTACAGCACTATTCACAATAGCAGAAAACTGGAGAATACCCAAATGCCATTAATGGAAGAATGGATTAAAAAAAACACCTCTGGTACATACATAAAACACTGCATATGATGGATGAGCCTTGAGGACATAATGCTGAGTGAAACTAGGCAGGCACAAAAGGACAGATATTGCATAAGGCCATTATTGTAAAAATTTAGGAAACAATTTCCATACTAAAAGACTAGTTCTTCGAGGGTTACCAGGGACAGGAGGGAGAGGACAGTAATTCATAGGTCAGGGGATGAACAAATGTTGACTCAGGGGACAGAGAGGACAGTAAATAGGAGGGGGGCAATATACAAGGCGGGGAGGAGAATAGGGGAGAGGATGGGGTGGGAAAAGACTCTGAGAAGTATGCATAGGCTGAATGGAATAGATTGTACTGTGTCATTTTCACAGCCTTGGAATACCAAGGTTCAATGATATAAGGATTGAGACACAGTCTGAAAGGGTAATGGAGAGGAAATAAGGTTTAGATATTTGTTCACAAAAGGACAGATATTCCATAAGACCATATTGTCAAAGCTTAAGAAAAGATGTCCATACTAAAGAAAAAAAAAAACAACAAAACTCTGTTGGTTACCACAGGTGGGAGGGAGAGGACAGTAAGGCACATGTTGGGGATAATAACATCATAGCTTGGGTGAGGAAGGGACGATAGATGATAGAAGAATACAGAAGATAACAGAACACTGAGGCAGGTTTGAATGGGCTAAATGGGACACAGGTGAATAGGGATGTATGCTCAACTTTGGAACAACAGGGCTCTGAGATACAGGGATCAAAGCATAATCTGAATGGGTAAAAGAGGAGACATAATGTTAAGGTGATTGATTGTATTATGGATATTGGTTTCCCCTCCCTACTAATGTAAAATAGACATGAGTGGATAGAAAGGAATATCAGGAAATATGATTACAGAAAGATTGTAAGCCCATCTTCAGTTTATAACTGATTGGAATACATAAAAGGGGTTCTAGAACTTGCCCAGTGAAACAGGCTTCTTGTGGAGCTTTTGTAGAGTATAGGACCTTAGTGGAATCCTGAACCCTAAACAGAACCTTCTGAGGTGTGACATTCCCACTTGAAAGGACATGCAGACCAACCCAGAGTGTCTAGAGGAACAGAAGATACTACTTGAAAAAAAGACCAACTGGAGGTGGGGGTTAGGGGAGGGAAGCAGACTGTTTGGCTATTACAAGAACAAACAAGCTGTTTGCCTGGGAGCCATCAACTTCCTTCAGGACAAACCCCCCTTCAAGAATGAAACGCAAATGGAACACACAAATAGTATTGTAAGCTCGATGGTGACCACATTGGTCTACTTGTGAGTGGAAGTGGGGGAAGGGGAGTAATGAGAACATGGGCTGAACTTGACAATGTTCTATAGACTCCTGGAGACCTTGAGGTGAGAGAAGAGGAAGGGATGGTTGATCCAAAGTCTTGGGAGACTTGGGAACCCCTGAACCAATGTACACTTACCAAACCACTGGTGGCTAGAGCTGAGAGTGAAGCATCCAGCTGATATGAAGTGGGGGAGATGTGCAAGAACACCTAAATTTGCAGATAGTACCCATTTGACCTAGCTACGATGATTTGATGATCAGAACTCGACTAGAGGAAGATAAAGACATTCGATACAGGAGGAAAAAAAAGTAAATTGCTACAATTTGATGAACTTGACGTTAACTTACGGATCTAGTAGCTCAAAATACTAACCAAGAGGGAAGGAGTCTTCACATCAAGGATCAAGCCAATCCCCTCAAGTACACAGGGTTGATAGGATGGGCAACTTAGACACTGGATACCTAAAATGGGGGGGAGCAGGTTATAAAGGCAGGAAGTGACTGGCTTACAAGTTGTCAAGAGGGAGTTCGGTTTCAGAGTATGCGGGGGATGGTAGAATCCCCACTGTATAGTTTTCATCTTGTCTAGATGGGCCTGGTAAAAGGAGATAGGGATAGGATTCTTTTGATTCAATAGTGAGTAATTGTTATCATGACTAACTGTGATTGTCTCAAGTGTAAAGGTAGAAGTTGTGTGACAAAATGGAGGGTGGCATAGTTAATCTTGCATTCTAGGAATAGGGGACCCTAGGACCAGCAAGAGGGAAGAGCATGAGCGGAATGTGGGATGCTACCCAGAGAAGCAGCGACACCAGAGGCAGAGGCAGAGACGATGGCATGGAGAGAGAGAGTATCTGAGGACTCTAGACTCATGGAAAGAGAAAGACTGTGTGCTGATGTGCAGGGGACTGTTCTATAAAATGTGTTCTTTGGTTATTTAAATAATTATATATTTCTGTGTGTTTTTGTGTACATTAAAAACAACAACAACAAAACCCTATGGAGGACAGTTCTACTCTGACACAGTGGGGTTGTCATGAGTTAGAGTTGACTTGATGACAATTGGTCGTGGTGGTTTGAGGGTGTAGTTTGAATCAAACCACAAATGTGCTGCAGAAATATAACTTAAAATGTTTTTCTATATAATAGTTAGAGCTGTCAAGTATTCATACTTGTAGTGAGGACTTTGTTTAGAGTCTAGATTGTTTAGATTCTAGACAATTTAAGGTAAACACAGTCACTTCAGTCTTTTTTCTATCATTTCAGAATTTTCTTCCTCCTCCTCCTCTCTTCTGTATGAGTGATCTAAGTTCTGGAGTTTATTTACACACTCTCATGGCCCTGCCAAACTTGAGATTTCTCCATGGGCTTTCCTGATATGAACAGTCCTCATTGGAATTTGGTCATTTTTTCCTCATCTGCAAAGCCAAATTCTTGAAAATCAAAAATGTCTTGACTATTAAGATCACTAACTCTATCATGAATTAAAAAAAAATCTACTTACTCAGTTGAATTTTGTCTTTTCTCTTCACTGAGGGAAGTACAAATCTATTTCACTCAGTTATCAGTGAATGCTGTTGGATGTTGGGGTAAGGAGGCAGAAAGTTTATGGGAGGGATGCACGAAAAAACATTGGTTAATGGATCATAAGTGATGAAATGGCATATTTGGCTGCTAACCAAAAGATTGGGGGTTCAAGTAAACCCAGAGGTACCTCAAGAGAAAGGCTTGGGGAGTGATTGAAAATTATACAGAGCACACTTCTACTCCAACACGCACAAACACACACAAGGATGCCATGATTTGGTAGCTGGGTTGATTGGTAAATAATTCCAAAGCTCATCCCTTTACTTTTTTTTTTCTGGCAAAGCTTTGAATCTCTTCTTAGAACCCCTCTTCCACTTCCCCTCATCTCCCAACCCCATTGTGTAGCAACAGGGAGTTAGAGAAGAGAAAGAGTGCTGAGCACATTTGTTTTGTGTGTATGCATTCTTTTCATGAAATTCCTCAGAGGCATCTTTGCATCATGGGAGATCAGGATATTTTACTAGGAAAACAAAGAGAAAGAAGCTTTCCAGGTTTGCTTTTGAGTACCAAAATAAGATCTTGAATATCAAGACAATGACAATGTCTTGAGAGAAAAAAGTATTTTAACATTTATGAGCTAGGGTTCTGGCCTAAACAATAGGAAAAGAAGATGGGTCAAAACAAGCTTTCTCCACCCCCAGAGATTAGGTAAATGTTTCCTTGGCTACCAGAGCAACTGTGAAGAGGGGACTCACTCTCAGTTCACTTCTGAGAATATTATGAGTCATTCATTAGCTTCCAGAAGAGCATGAGTGGAAAGAACAAAGAAAAAGTCCTGGTTTTTCGTCAGGAGAAATTGTATTCCCTTTACACACCCCTCACATACTGAGGCAGCAGTGTGGGGAAAGAACGGAATCCAGTTGAAAGAGAAAGGGGTATTCTGGGGCAAAACTAGGTTTAGTTAAAAGCAAGAAGGCAGAGCAAGTATTTAGCAAAGAGGGTGAGGATTGAGGAGTTTGTTTTACATAGAATAGTTGTTTGGGGGAAATGTGGGAGTCAGTGTTGTAAGAGGAGATTAAGCCAAGAAAAATGAAGCATAAAGTAGGCAGAGAGGATAATCAGATGGACTTACACTTTGGACAGGGCATAATGAGTTATGTGACAGGCTTAAGGCTCCAGATGATGCCTTCAGCAGAGCTGATTCCTACCAGCAGACTCCATTGACTGAAGGAATAATTACAAGATTGTGGCCTTTGGGATGAACACAGTTGTCACAGACAATGCCAAGGTTTGTATCTCTCAGAGCACCTTGTTTGACCTAGTATCTATTAGTTACTTTGTTATTGTTGTTAAGTGCTGTTGAGTCAGTTCTGACTCACAGTGACCCTGAAGAGCTGGTGGGTTTGAACCGCTGACCTTATGGTTCGCAGTCCAGTGCTGATCCCACAGTGCCGCACCAAAGTCTATTGTTGTTCAGACTGCCCTCAACACTCGCTTGAACTACTATAGCCCAAACAGTTGTGTTCTTATTTCTCATGGACAGAAATGTAACTAGTTTTCTTTCCTTTTATCAAGTGCTGTGGAGTCAGTTCTGACTCATAGCAACCCTGAGTTTCCAAGAAACAGCTGGTGAGTTTGAATCGCCATCCTACAGTGCCTACTACACCAGGACACCATTTTCCTTTGTTGTTGTTAAGTGCCGAGTCGGTTCTGACCTGTAGCGACCCTGTATAGGGTTTCCGAGGAGCGGCTGGCCATTTTCCTTCATCTCTACTGAATTTCCATCTCAAGTCATCATAGTAACTGATGCAGGAAGATTAATCTAGTTGGTAAATTGTTAGTGTTGTCAAATTGGTTCAGCCTCATAGCAGCCTTGTATAGGGTTTCCAAGGCTTTTTGAATCTTTGCAGGAGCAGAAAGTCTCAACTTTCTCCTGCAGAGTGGTGGGATCAAACCACCCACCTGTGGTTCATAGTCCAGTGCTTATCCTATGGAATTACTGCACTCCCCTTAATCTATTTACAACAGATCAACTCAGTCACATTCGATGATTTCTCACTGTGTTTGCGTTTAAGCTCAGTCACATTCAGGGATTTCTCCCTCCCTCTCCTTGGGAGGAAAAGATTGTTCCAGTGGGTAGGTGGAAGGTGGGGAGGGTCATCATAGTGCAGTGGTGCTGAGGAGACCTCTGGATCTGTGTTCTCTTGGGCTGGCCTCCACAGTCTGTGGTCCTAATCTTGGTCATCAGCTCTGGTGAAGATCCCCATCACCCAGAATCACACTGAAACCACACCCAGGATCACACTGCCATCCATAACTGTACCTCATCCTCAAAACCATAGGGCTTCCTCAGGCACTTTCGCTGGAGCATAGACAGTTTTGTTGCTCTCTCTGCTGAGAAGTTTAGGACTCTGGAAGGCTGCCTTCTATGCCATGGGCTTGGACACTTTGAATCACAATGGACTTGCTGTGGGCTGATCCTCAGGGTTTGTCAATGTCCAGAGCTTCAGGAGGAAAGCCAGCACAGGACTATGAATTCCTCTAAATGTATTTGAGTGTTCAATTGTCTGTTTTCACAGGAAGTACTTTTTATCAATTATTGTTCTTTGTCTTTACTAGGTTATAAGCTTCCTGTTCACCTTGATACTCCCTGTACCTAGGATACTAGTAGGTCCCTGGGTAGCATAAATGTTTGTGCTTGACTGTGGCACTGTAGGATAAACAGTGAACTGCAAGGTCAGTTTGAAGCACAAGGTTGGAGTTTCAAACTCACCTATACAGTGCTGCTATGAGTCAGTACTGACTCAATGGCACTTAACACCAACATTAACCTAAAGGTTGGCAGTTCAAACCTACCCACTGACAATGAAGAAGAAAGGTCTGCTTGGCAATCTGCTTCCAAGAAAATTCTATGGAGAAATTCTCCTCGACATTACATAGGGTCACCGTGAGTCAGAATGAACTCAATGGCAACAGGTTTAGCATACCAGTATCAGTTGCTGCTAAGTCAACATGGTGACCCCATGTGTGTGAGAGTAGACTTCTGCTTCATAGGGTTTCTAAGTGCTGATAATTTGGAAGTAGGCTTCCAGGCCATTTTTTTTTTTTTTTTTTTTAAGGTACCTCTGGGTAGACTTGAGCCTGGAACCTTTTTGTTAGCAGCTGAGCATGATAACCATTTGTACCACTCTGACATTGTTGTTGTTGTTGTTGAGTACCATGGAGTCGGTTCCAACTCATAGTGACCCTGTATAGGGTTTCCGAGGCTGTAAATCTTTATGGGAGCAGAAAGCCTCATCTTTGTTGTGCGGAACAGCTGGTAGTTTCGAACTGCCGACCTTGAGGTTAGCAACCTGAATCGTAACCACTATGCTACCAGAGCTCCTTACTGTAAGTGTTTAATAAAATGTCTTAAGAGAAGATATACTTAAGTATTTACAATGTAGTGTATACATCGTGGGCTTTGGAGGCAGAGTGATACCTCATTCAGATAGATGTTTTGCCATTTGCTGACTTTTCCAGCCTTGGGCAAGTCACTTTTGCTCTATAAAACCTTAGTTTACTCAGGCATAGGTAGGAAACTACCACAAAGGCTGAGATTGATTATAAATTAGGTGATGTTTATAAAGCACTTATCGTGCCTCCTGCTGTAGAAGTAAGTGGCCTGTAAATGACTGCTTTTATTATTATAGTATATTTTAAAGTTTCTGTGAGCCTCTCAAAGCTGCAAATACAAAGATGATTCTGAGTTCCAAAGGTGGGCCAATGCTGCTTCGCTTCAGAACCACACTTAGCTCATGGTTGAGTTGTAGGCTCTAGAGCAGAAGCTATGAGAGAGTTGGTGACTGGCACTTGCACCATGGGCTCCCTGACAGCAACAGCCAATTTGGGTTTGATACTCACTTGTCAGCTGCAAGAATGTAAGATTCTGGAAGCTGTTCATGTGTTTAGATGCCCACTGCTGTCAACTCATGGGAACCCCATAGAACGAAGTAGAAGGACTTAGAGTTCCTGAAACTGTAAATCTTTACAGGAACAGACAGCTTCATCTTTCTCTTATGGAACAGCTGGTAGGTTTGAACTGATGATCTTGCACTTAGCAGCCCAATGCTTAACCCACTGTGCCATCAGGGATCCTTTGTGTTCAGATGCGGCTGCTGCTGCTGCTATGTGCCGTCGAGTCAGAACAAAATTCATAGTAAGGCTGTAAAGTAAAGCTGAAAGTCTCATCTTTCTCCCTCAGAGTAGCTGGTGGATTTGAACTGCTGACCTTGTAGTTAGCAGCCCCAAAGCATAACCCACTATGCTCCCAGGGCCACCAGGTCTCCTATGTTCATGGAAGGAAAAATTACCATGGTTGAAAAATGAAACTGTTTTTTTTCTACCTAGGAAGTATAGAAGATAGAGCTGGGCTTCATTTCAAGGTCCAGAAGTAGCAGAGATAGGTTAGGAGATTCTAGATCATGGGGAAGACAGAGGTGTATTTCCAAGTAAGAATTCCTTTTGAGATTTAGGGTGTGAGTTACTCTATGAGCATTGGTAATGTACTTTAAGTACCTTAACAAAACAGTGGGATCTTATTACCTTCTCCCCTGTCCTCCTCTGCCCTTCAATCTCCCACCTCTCCTTCCTTCCCCTTTCAGCACTCCTCCCCTTCCACCTCTATTCTCCCTTTCCTTCCCACCTCCCATCCCTTCCCCTCCACTACTGTCCCCATTATTTTCTTCACCAACTGTGTCAGAAGGGTAAGGGTGGTGTGGGAAGAGGTGATGAGTTGAAAGCCTGCTCCTATTTTCCACAATTAGGACTCACTTTGTTGGGGAGGTTTTCCAACGTGCTGTTCTATTCTGAGCACTACACTTTTATTTTTATGGAGGAAACTAAGAGGAGTCTAGCAAGTCTGAAATGCTAGGTGAGTTGGCAAGGAATACTGACCTCCTTGTTTCTAAAATGCACCGAGGAAAAAGAAAATCACACAGGAATAGTACCCACACACATCAAAAACCAATCTTATGTTCAGAATGGAGTTGGATGGGTCAGAAGTAATATAGAAGATTGAAATTCAGACTCAACTCTAGCAACAACTTGTTGTTTTGGTCTTCTTGTTTGTAAAATGGGACTGTAATCTCTATCAGACCATCATCATTAATTACTTGAGTTTCTAATAGTAATAATTGATAGCAGCTTTTCAGAATGATGTGCCTGGCTATTGTTTGTCACAGAAATACTAGGAAGTAGGTTTTATTATTTACATTTTACAGACAGAGGAAGCTGAGGCAAAAGGAACTTAAGCAATGTGCCTAAAGTCACATAGACAGGAAGTGGAGGTCCAAGACTTGGACCCAGCTCTTCTGACACCAAACATCTGATCCTAACAATATTTTCAACTGATACGAAAGCAAAAGAAAGTGATTATAGAAAAGACAATTTTCTTGGTAAGGGAAGCTTACTATATAAAGATCTAAATATAATTTTAGGCATTTGATAAAATATTTCCATAAAAATGTCTCTTTTCCTTTATTCTTAAAAAAATGTACCAAAAAAAAAAAAAAAATAGTACCATTTATGACCTAACCTAGTAGCCCTAGCATATTCTATATGCTAAAGCTATTCTAAGTGCTAATACATTGGGACAGATACAGCCACATTTCAGTCTCCTATCAACTTGAGTCCTGGTGTGGCACTGTAGGATAAGCACTGAACTGCTATCTACAAGGCCAATGGTTCAAACCCACTAGCCATTTCTTGGAAACCCTATCAAGAACAAAGATGTCAGTTTGATGACTATGGTGCACCTGACCCAAACCATGTATTTTCAACAACCTCATATGCATGTGAAAGTAACAATGAAAAAGGAAGACCATAGAAGAATTGATGCACTTACTCTATGGTGTTGGAGGAGAATATTGAAAAGTGCCATGGACTTCCAAAAGAACAAACCAATCTGTTGGAAGAAGTGCAGCCAGAATGCTCCTTGGAAGCCAGGATGACCAGACTTTGTCTCTCATACTTCAGACATGTTGTCAGGAGGGACCAGTCCCTGAGGAAGGATTTCAAGTTAGGTAAAGTGGAGGGACACAGATAAAGAGGAAGACACTCACCAAAATGGACTGGCACAATGGCACCAACAATGGGCTTAAACACAGCAACGATTGTGAGGTTGGTGTGGGACTGGGCAGTGTTTCGTTCTGTTGTGCAGGAGGTTGCTATGAGTCCGTATCTACTCGATGGCACCTAACAAAACCACAACAGGGTTGTTGTGAGTCATAATTGACTCAATGGCACTTAACAACACCAACTAACAAGAGAGGCACTGTGATTGACTCCTTTTTCTGATTATAAATCTGATGCTCAGAGAGTTTAAGTAACTGGCCTTGGGTCACACAGCCAGGGCTGTGGCTGGATTTGAACTCAGGCAGTTAGGTTCCAGCCTGTGCTCTTGGTTACCAAGAGCTCTCAATTGTATATAGTGGAGCACACAGCCATCCTGGCGACAACAACCATCATTGCTGCTCATCAAGCCCTGACTCTGTGTCATGCACTGTGTTAGGAGCTTGTTGGGCCTTATTTCACGCAACCCTTTTCATAAGCCTATGAGTTGGGTGCTGTTGTATAACCTTGCATTATAGCTGAGAGAACAAATAGGTTAAGTAACTTACCAACCGAACATACCTACTATTTTACAGAGTGGAGATTTCAATTCATGTCAATAGCACAAGAACTCATAAGCTCATATTATACAACCCTCTACCCTCCTTTTTGTACTGGTTTTAGTGATAAGGATGGAGTCCCGGTGTTGCACTGTGGGTTAATGTGCCAGACTGCAAAGCTGTTTGAACTGCAAGGTCAATGGTTCAAACTCACCAGTTGCTCCTCAGAAACCCTATACAGGCTCACTACGGGCCAGAATCGACTCGATGGCCCTTAACAACAACAACAACAACAACAACAACAGTGATAAGGACTTTCAAAGGTTGCTGGTGATTATTATAAAGTTGCCCTCCTGATGAGCTGAACCAAAGTTCCTCTGCTGCCATCTGCCTTCTCTGCTGCTTCGTTCTTCCCCCAGATTCAAGACTCTTAACCTTTCTTTCAGCTCAACTGAGACTAGACAGTGCTGGTAAGTGTTGGTTATATCTAACACATATTTGGCTGAGCCTGTCATTGGGACATGGTGAAACAGCAAAGAGCAGAAGGATTGGATTTGAAGTTTGATACAAGTTCAAAGAACGAGGCCAAAAGGAGTCATCGGACAGAAGGACAAGGTCTATCTAGGCACATGGAGACTCAGAGCTACCCAATAATCATCAGAGGCAGGCATTGAATGGCACTTTTAACTGCCCACCCACAGACATTCTATCCTGTGTTTTTCTTGCTGAGAAAACCCTCTTCCTATAGCAGAGACTGAAAATGTCAGAATATAACATTTCTGGGCTCCTTGCTGCGAAAGGACATAGGACCAGTCATTAAGAGATTGTTGTTGTGAAGAGCCGTCAAGTTGGTTCTGATTAGGGGAAGCCTATTGGAAAGATTTTTCTCCCTGATAAAAATAGGGAGATATTTTTATGTGAGGACTGCTTTCTCCTCATCCCTTCCTTTCTGCTCTGGATTTTATCGTGTAAGATCCTGGTGCCTGTAGCTATGATAACTATTTTGTGACCATGAAGGATGAGGCTTGGATTAAAAGCTGAAGATGGCATTATGGAATCACTGAAAATGTCTGAGTTCATGGTGACTTCAATAAACTACTGGAACAAAAATGGAACCACCTACTTTTGTATTTAATGTTCCTAAGGAGGAAAAAAGATATGTCCAAGTCACTTAACATATCCTAAGTGACACATTACTCTAGGCGGTTTCACAGGGTCACCTGTATTTTTTGTAGCAGTCAATGATACTACTGGACCACTGACACCAGCATAAGGTCCTGTTAACATATATGTGGAACTAGAGTTGTGCCTCTAGACACTCAGAAGGGAGACTTGAGGTGAGTGACTGGAAAAGGGCATGACCTGGTGTCTGGGGAGGAAAGATAAAGCCTCTGGATGGCAATGGTGCCACCAAAAGCTTGTGGTTTGAACCCATCCAGAGGAGAGCCAGAAGAAAGATCTGGAGCTCTCCTTCAGAAAGATCACAACACAACTCTACTCTGAAACACATGAGGTTGCCATGAGTTGGAATTGACTCACTGAACTGTGTGTTTTTTGGGGGTGGGCAGTGGGAAGAAGGGAATGGATGGATGGGCATGTTGTTGGCTTTTTCTTGTCTTAAAGCACTTATATTCCTTTTCTAATGAGTTGTGTTTCAAAAATTTTGGCTAAACCACACCATTTCTTTTGTTGCCTTTTTACCTTAAAGGTATGTCAGGTTTCAAAACAGTTTTCACTTCACAACTTGCTTTGCTTTGTGGTGACTGGCATGACTCACCACTGGGGAAGGACACCCTGCGTAAGCACTCAGCTGCTAACCAAAAGTTCAGTGGTTCAA
Organism: Chrysochloris asiatica; assembly: GCF_000296735.1. Taxonomy (NCBI): domain Eukaryota; kingdom Metazoa; phylum Chordata; class Mammalia; order Afrosoricida; family Chrysochloridae; genus Chrysochloris; species Chrysochloris asiatica. The sequence continues at coordinate 6,742,738 of NW_006408675.1, read as the reverse complement.
ACACGCCAGTGGCTTAAGGGAGTAGAGATGGGTAATCTATCACCATAACGATTACAACCTAGAAAACCTCATGGGGCAGTTTACTCTTGAACCTCAAAGTCAGTGGTTCAAGCTCACCAGTCACTCCTCGAAAACCTTATACAGGGTCACTGTGAGTTGGAACCAAACTAGATGGCACTTAAGAACAACAACAATAGGGTTGTCATGAGTTGGAATGGACTCAATGGCATACAACAACTACAACCACTGGGGAGGTGGCCTTAATGTTGGCTGACATCAAATAACTATTGCACAACTGCTGGTCATCCTTGTTGTTCTTGTTATGTGCCGTGGAGTTGGTTCCGACTGATAGAAACCCTGAAAGAGTTTCCAAGGCTGTAAATCTCTACAGGAGCAGAAAGCCTCATCTTTTTCCTGCTGAACAGCTGGTAGTTTCGAACTGCTGACTGTGAGATTAGCAGCCTGTTTCTTAACCACTATGCTACCAGAGCTCCTTGCTGGTCATCTTTAGCTGTGATCATCACATCACTTACAAGTTCCCCTTCTCCTTCCAGTGTCTAGTTCAAAGTTCAGCCCTCTGACAAGTTCTATGAATAGTATAGCTACCAACTGCTCAAGGGTAGAATTGGAATTTGGCAATTTTACAGATGACCTGAGACTCAGCCCTATCCCTACCCCCTTTCTCCCATGGGACAGCAGTTTGGTGCTCAAAGAAATCTTTCCAGAGCTATTATTCAATACCACAATTTACTGTTAAGGCAGGAGCCCCAAGAATAAATGCTCCTCATTTATCAATTTTTAATATCTGATGTTTCACATTTATGACAGTAGTAAACAAAATCTACCATTCAACTATTTTGTGTATAAATTACATACATCTGGCAGTAATGAAAGTTTAGGTGCAAGTCAGGAATGACAACACTGGTTGTGGTGGTTAAGGTTATATGTCAACTTGGGTCACCTGTGATTCTCCGGTTTGGCAGTTATAATGCATGATGTAATTTGATAGTTATGTAATGAAGCACCCATCTTCCATTTTTTATTATGAAGTGGTCCTCCAATTTTACATAATGCTGATTTTCATATAATGACCTGATCTTTGGAATGTAACTGTGTTGATAATTAGAACAGACTTGTGTGTTGGAAGAAGTGTAGCCACAATGCTCCTTGGAGGCTAGGATGGCCAAACTTCGTCTCTCATACTTCGGACATATTGTCAGGAGGGACCAGTCGCTGGAGAAGGATATCATGTTTAGTAAGATGGAGGGTCAGAGAAAAAGAGGCAGACCCTCAGAGAGATAGATTGGCAAAGTGGCAGCATCAGTTGGCTCGAGTGTGGCAACAATTATGAGGTTGTCCCAGGACTGGGCAGTGTTTCATTATGTTGTGCATAGGATGGCTAAGTCGGTATCCACTTGATGGCCCCTAACAAAAACAACAACATAGTTACATCTCCTTTGCACAGATATGACAGATTTTTTTCCCCCCAAAGAGCAAGTTCAAAGTCATGTTAAAGAAGGAACATGCATTCTTCATGTGGAATCAGACAATGTTGTCCTTGGAGGAAAATTAGTCCTCATGTAGCAGCCATGAGTTTCTATGCTTAAAGTGAGCAATTAATAAAACATTTAATTTTTAGAACATAACTTAATTTCTGTTTCTGAATCTTCTCTTCTCCCTATTTTCTTGCCCAGATGATACATAGTCCAGTGTTTCTCTCCTGGAAGATATGCCCTAAATCTAGAGCTCTGGTAGCGACGTGGTTACGAACTGGGCTGCTAAAATCTCACGGTCAGCAGTTTGACACTACCAGCTATTACGCTTTCTGCTCCCGTAAAAACGTGGAGACTCATAGCGACCCCTACAGGGTTTCCGAGGCTGTAAATCTTTACGGGAGCAGAAAGCCTCATCTTTCTCCTGTGAAACAGCTGGTAGTTTTGAACTGCTGACCGTGAAATTAGCAGCCCGATTCATAATCACTACATCACAGCAGTTGTTGTTAAGTACCGTGGAGTCGGTTCCAACTTATAGTGACCCTGCACAGGATTTTTGAGGCTGTAAATCTTTACGAGAGAAGAACGCCTCATCTTGCTCCCGCGGAACCGCTGGTAGTTTCCAACAGCCGACCTTCAGGTTAGCAGCCCAATTCATAACTACTACGCTACTCTCAGAGCTCCTTACAGCCTCGGAAACCCTGTACAGGGTCGCTATGAGTTGGAACCGACTCCACGGCACATAACACCACCACCATCTAGATATGAACTCATGTGGTGATCGGAGACTGGTCCACCCAGGTCCACGTCTGGTCCACATCTGTTATCCTGGTTGCCACCACCTCAGATATGGTGATTCTATTGCTTCTGTGCTGAGTTTGGCACATGGGCACCTTTAGCAAGGCTGAGTCTAATCTAATCTACCATAACACACCATGTAATCATTTTTCTCTGGAATCTCTTCTGCTTTTCCATTGTGGCTGCTAGGACATGTTACAGCCCACATAACAATCGGTCTCTCTCCTTTCCTATTTTCTCCCTTCCTCCTTCCCTTTTACCTTCCCTCTTCCTTTCTCTGTCCCTTCCACTCTTCTCCCTAAACCTGAAGGAAATATACTCTGGAGTAGAGGAAATTCTTTTTATTTCACATTCCTTCCAGGAACACTGTGTTTAACAAGTACTCCTTCCCTAAAGGATGCAGGCTTTTAAAAGAAAAGTCAGAAATATCTGCAGGCTACTTGTTTTCCATTCCACCACAGATTGTTACCAACTACTTAAATGCAAGGAGATGGAGAAGGAAGATAGGAAAAAATTATACACAGTAACTCGAATGTTATATAGCAATTCTCTTTGTTTAGGGGTGCTCCCTTGGAAGGTGACTAGTAAGCTGACAGCTTTAGTTGCTAGAATGACACAGTTATGTGGCTCTTCCCCACCCCAGGACCTAGACCATCAACTTCCCTCTTTTGAACCTGCAAATTCAGTGGTGCAAATAGAGTTTTCCAGAAGCCCTGGGGGGCTGGGCATTTTTGCTGACCTGGGGTGGTTAGAATTTCCTAAAGGAAATATGGGGATTTCAATCTACTAAATTTCAAAGGGTTTTTTTTTTTCTTTTTTATAGCATGTGATTAGAACTGAGGAATTTAGAAGAGCTGGTGACTCTACCAAACTTTCTGAGGAGACTCTTCATGCCAAGCTATGACTCTAATAGTGGAAGGAGGGAAAATTCAAAGCTCTTGTCTTTGTGAATTTCATTGTTCTGAAATCTGTATTCTGGAATAATTCCTGTGCATTTGGTCCCCAAAGAGAGTAGGTAGAGGGGCTCTGAGGTGAGGATGGTAACAGCTTCCCAGACACCTCTTGGGGGGGGGAGGGGGCGGGGGTCCATCTCTAACAGAGTTAAAAGCCCCTGGTCACCACTGGTTGACAGCAGATGTGAAGGGTTCTATGGCACAGACGTGGTCAAGATGATTTCTAATCCCTAAAGAACATGGTAAGAATTAAATCTATGGTTTATCTTCATCCTAAAGACTGACAAGCACCTAAAGGATAGAAGAGAGGAGCCTTGCCACGCTTGAGCTACACATTTATTTGTTAAGTCAACATCTATTGGATAAATTCTATGTGGCAGCCAGACAATTCCTTTTTCTTGTTATACAAAGAATAATAAAATAGTCTTTACCCTTGAGAAGCTCCAAGTCTGGTAGAGGAGATAGAATCCTATACAGGTGATTACAGTCCTTACAGTATGTATGCCTGTGTGTGTGCTGACCATTGTTTTACTTTTCTTATGTCTCTGCCCCAGTTTTTTCGAGAATATGGGAAATGCAGTTCTAGCCCTCCCTTACAACTTTCACTTGCTCCTTCCCAAACTTACATGTGTGCTGGGATGGGAAGAATCTGACATCCATTGCTTTTTACTACCCTATTGGTGGATTGATGAGTTAAGAGTAATTGTTCCCAAGTGATCTGCCCCTTTTTCTTCTCTTTCACAACAGTCTCTCTTAGCAGGTGTGCACATGAGCATCCTCCTCTGGATGGCAAGAGATCCGCTATGTTGGTGTAGGCTACACAGTGTGGCCAGGTGAATGAGTCAAGTTGATTGGGCTGTGTATATGGGGGTCACAAAGGCATATTAGGAAGGCCATTTGGCTTTAGGTCTTTTGCTTTGTCCCAGCTAAGTTGACCAGAAATGAATTTGATTTTGTGAGCTCCACCCCTTAGACTCCCATGTGTATTTCCAAATTCAAAAGGGAAGGGCATCATGCAGGCTAAGAACCTCAACAAAACTATTAACAGAGGGATGTGGGCTCAAACAGAAAGGAGAACTAGTAAGAGAGAAAATAGCATTTGACCTGGGACTTGAATGGAAATATATTTGCCAAGTGGAGACGCAGAGGCTTGGCAGCCTGAATCTGACTGGTCTTTGTACTCACCTCAGCTTTAGCATAGGGCAAAGATGCCCAGCAGGGTTTCCACACCTATGTGTGGGGTGAAGGATACTCTCTGGGACAGACAGAGGATTCTTTGAATATATGGGAGGTCTGTCTTCTGCCACATTCACTTCCTTCCTCCAACAACACACAATGGCCATGTGCAAACTGTAAGCCAAGGGCTCCAACTAATGACTAGCCTGCATGTAAGCATGGGCATGCACACAATGTGTGGAGAACTCAGAAAACGGAGATGGGTGATTGAATGTGAGGAAAATCTAGGACTGAAGGAGTAGAAGATAAGAAAACTCAGGGGTTTTACATGACCAGCTTTTGAAGGAAGATAGGCACTTGGAAGAAATGTGGGTAAGAGCTTGGCTGTGAACTGAAAGGTTGAAATTTAAATCCACTAGCTGCCCCACAGCAGAAAGATGTGACAGTTTGCTTTGGTAAGGATTTACAGCCTTGGAAACCCATGGGACAGTTCTACTCTGTCTTAGAGAGTGGCTATCGGTTGATACTCACTTAGTGGCAATGGGTTTGGTTTTATGTACTTAGAAGAGAAACCAAGAGAGCAATTCAGTTAGGTAACATGCACTCAAGACTTTTTCTTATATGGAGCACCAGTTTTTGCTGCAAGAGTTTTACTCTGAATTGAGGATAGGTAACCCTGGTGGTCCAGTAGGATTAGCTCTAGACTGCTAATCACAAAGTCAGCAGTTGGAAGCCCCCAGTCACTCCTCAGGAGACAGATGAGACTGTCTGCTTCTGTAAAGATTTTGCAGCCTTGGAGACTTTCTGTAGGGGTTGTTGGGTCAGAACTGGCTCAGTGGCAGTGGAGTTGGTTTGATTTTGAGTGAAAGCACTAAAAGACTCTGGGGGAAACCCCATTGCACAGGCTGAAAGCCAACTTTAGCTGAAAATAAAGGACTGGAAAATTACTATTGAAAAATTGTTTTTCTGTGGCTCATTCCACACCTGAGAGTTGGATTTTAAAAATTTATGTATTTAATGATTACATTTTCTTGAGGACATTTTTCATGTCAAGCAGACAATGGCTCCAAAGAATGGGAGGGTGAAGCTTCAAGGCAAAGAGAAAGGAGTGTCATGCTGATAGAGTGAAGAGATAAAATTGGAATAGACAAAGCACCCTGCTTGCACTATCAGTAACTCCTCAGAGCATCAGCAAGCATGAGCTACTCTTGGAAATGTAGCTGAAACCCTGGGATAACCTAGACTTTGAACTTGTCTAGCCTGGTTCAGTCATGGCTGACGAAATATTGGAATGGAGTCTTTTTTTTTTTTTTTAAATTGTGGGTGAAACAGGATACTAACCAGAAAGGAAAAATTATAGGTGGGAGCTCTACTAGAAATTTAATCTCCCTCTTAGAAAACAAGGGCAGCATACATGTTGCATAACAACCAAATTGCTTGGCTGGTTCAGTCGAAAATATTGGTGCCTGCCTCAAAGATGGCAGCTGGTGGCACCACTTTAAATCTGTATTCTCTCCACAGTTCTGGCATTAAATAATCCAATGTCATAAGACTCCTGAAAGGGTTTACTATACCTCTTCTGGAATTTTTCCTGTTCTAGTTAGCATTCCCACCAAATTAAAAAAAATCAAATCTGTGGGTTAATTCGCTAGACTGCAGAGTTGTTTGAACCTCAAAGTCAATGGTTCAAGCTCACCAGCTACTCCTTGGGAACCCTATACAGATAGCTATGGGTTGGGACTGACTGATTCAACAACCATCTTAGGTGGAGTCCTGTTGTGGGTCCGTAGGATAAACACTCGACCACAAGGTCAGTTTGAACCACACAGTCTGAAAGGGAAAAAACAAACCCTGGCGTCCCACTCATCAACCACACAGCACACCAAATGGCCCATCTAGAGACTTTTATTCAAGGTGAGGAAGGTAACCTCTGCCAGACAGAGAAGGCAGGAGGGAAGAGAGGAAGAAGAAGAGAGAAGTCAACAGGAAGGGAGGGGATTTATATAGGTTCAACAGGAAGGGAGTGGTCACTGCTGGGGTGATTTAGCTCTGGCCTATCAAAAGCCATGTTGCCCTTTAAACTACTCGCCTTGTAGCTTAGGGTGGGGAAACAGACAAAATGGAGTTGGAGGGAGGGGAGAGGGAAGAACCGGAAGGTATTGTAACATTGTAACACAGTCGGCAGTTCAAACTCACCAGAAACCCTACACAGAATCACTGTGAGTTGAGACTGACTCGCTGGCACTTAACAACAACGACAACATCTAAGGTGGTTATCTAAGGTGCAACTATTTGTCTTTTCCCATCTGGAGCAAAGAAGAGTGAATAAAATTAAAGACACATGGTAACAATCCAAGAGAACCCAACTTCCACCACCTTGGGACCCGTAGAACTAGATGATGCCCTTCTGATTTCTCTGAAAGCGCTCAAAATAAAAGTACGTGGATAGAATAGAAGAAAATGTGGAGCAAATGTCAAAATAATATCAAAGACCAGCGTAACTGGTTTTACAGCGATGGATGGATGCCCCGAGACTATGTCCCTTAGACACACTTTAGGCCTAGAACTAAACTCATTGTCCTGGCTCCACTGTCAGTCAAATGATAGTCCTATAAGATGAACCCTTTGTTGTTGTTGTTGTTGTTAGATGCCATCGAGTCTGTTCCCTATGTACAACAGAACGAAGTACTGCCCGTCCCTATGATATCTTCATAAATGTACGTTTGAGTCCGCTGTTGCTGCCACTCTGTCAATCCATCTTGTGGGGGTGTTCCTCTTTTTTTGTTAACCTCCACTTTACCATAAATCATGATGTCTTTCTCCAGTGACTGGTCCCTCCTGATAACATGTCTGAAGTAAGAGGAGAGATGAAGTTTCGCCATCCTGGCTTCCAAGGAGCATTCTGGTGGTTGCGTTTCTTCCAAGACAGATGTGTTTGTTCTTTTGGCAGTCTGTGGTACTTTTAGTATTCTACAATACCGTAACTCAAATGTATCAGTTCTTCTAAGGTCTTCCTTATTCATTTCCCAACTTTCATACACATATTAGGCAGTTGAAAATACCATGGTTTGGGTCAGGCACACCTTAGAACACTCTGTCACAGAAGATTAAGAGGGTAGTACTTGTCCAGAGATAAAGTTCAGAGGCAGGACGGGATAAGTGAGAAAGGCAAATGAAATCAGTAAATACAGGAAAACCAGTTTCCTGAAAACTTTAAGCCAAATCACAATAAAAAGTTTCAAAACAAAAATTACCTGGACGTGTGTAAGAATCAATTAGAGATCTTCTCAGAAAGTAGATTCTGATTCTGATTTATTATATCTGGTAGAAATGAAAACTCTTTTGAGAGGATCAAGCCAGAAAGAATCTTCTCTTTCCTCTGTACTGGGTCTGAAGAGACTGGGACATAGGACTAAAGCCGGCTTGGGTCTTATCTACAGTGTGAATCTGGCTTTCTGTGTAATGATTCATTAACATAGAAGAAAAAGAACCTAAGTAAATTAGTCCTTAAATAGATGAATACAATATTGACTATGCCACCAGCTTACCAGGTGTCTCCACCAGCTTACCAGGTGTCTAAAGAGAATGAATGACTTTTTAGACAACAACAAAACACATAACACTTCACATACTTGTGAGAGACTCACAACCTAGCAATTGCTAACAGCTACTTGAGACATCTGTCATTTGAAAGAGGCAGTCTAAGGGACATGCTCCACATCACTTACACTACATCCTCCAAGCACCATCTGTATATTAATTCAGGCTTCCAGAAAACAGCACACAACTGCTGTTGAGCTCCCTAAAGAAAAGTTAAAGCTACACCTTTGAAATTCCCAAGAGTTGATATAGCAAAAGGTCATTTTTCAAGTGTTTTCATATTTTTAAAAATCTATTTTTGAATGTTTGTGTCATTCATTATATAATTCATGTAACTTCCTGAAATTTATTGCTAGAAAAAAAGACTATCTGACCAGATTATTTAATCAGGTCTTCCAGAAAATGTCTACAGTGTGCTAGGCACTGGACTAGGTACTAGAACATGGTGAACTAGTATGTTTTATTTGAAATAAGCCCTGTGTAAACCAAGGTCTATTTATTTTTGCTAAATATGGCAATAGCACCAAATTAAATTGTGAATTCAAGTATGCCAACTATCTCTTTCCAGTTACAACTATTTCATAATTTTCTCATTTTTATTATTGATTTAAAGCTATATTGTGAAAAGATATTTCTTTTTTTTTTTTTAATTTCCAGAAAAGTTTAGAGTGAGAGATGTTTAAGTTCTCTGCTCTCCATAGATCCTGTAGTTCCACAATATGTGACCACAATTAGAAGTATGTTGTATATTATTATGGTTACTACACTCCAGACACTACACATACACAATTGAAGGAAATTTGGAGTAATCTACATTGTTAGAAGAAAATTGTAAAAAATAATAAAACCTCCAAAAAGCCAGTCTGTTATTTAAAATATACTAGACACCAACAATTCCAAACAATGTTGGAGATAAAATACTCCTTCCTACGTGGTGGACTTCTCTCACCAACCCTCTTGCTCACACATTTACACCTAGGAAAATGCATATATATGTGTATACAACCTACATCATTTATATAATCCAATTGGGATAATATTATGTTTTGTTCTTACAACATTTTTCTATTAATTTATCTTGAACCTTTTTTTCACAAGTTTCCCAATATGAAGCTAAGCCAAAAAGTATTGCTACAAAATTATCAAAACATTTATTAAAAGCATCAAAATGTGAAGTTATTATTGTTACTTAACAATCCTCCATTAGTTTTATACACTTCTCTAGGCTGTGTTTCCATCTCTCTAACTGAGGGGTGGGGAACCTTTTTCCTGCCAAGGACCATTTGGATATTTATAACATCATTTGTGAGCCATACAAAATTATCAACTTAAAAATTAGCCTGCTAAAGATTTAAAAAGTTGAGGACAATAAATGCTGGCAGGGATGTGGAGAGACTGGGACACTCCTGCACTGCTGGTGGGACTGCAAAATGGTCCAACCTCTCTGGAAAGCAATATGGCGTTTCCTCAGAAGATTGATTGAAAATAGAAATACCATATGATCCAGCAATTCCTCTACTTGGTATTTACCCACAAGAAAAACGGGCCACAACACGAGAAGATATATGCACACCAATGTTCATAGCAGCATTATTTACAACAGCAAAAAGATGGAGACAGCCAGAGTGCCCATCAACCGAAGAATGGATAAACAAACTGTGGTACATACACACAATGGAATATTATGCTACCCTGAAGAATAACAAGGAAGCTACAAACCACCAGTTAACATGGATGAACCTTGAGGGCATTATGTTGAGTGAAATTAGTCAGTCACAAAAAGAGAAATACTGCATAGGACCACTACTGTAAAAGACTAAGAAAACGAACCCATACTAAAGGGGGCTGGAGGGGCTTTTTTGCTGATTGCTGGGATGTGGAGGTGGGGTGAGGGGAGGGACAGAAAGGTAGAGAGCACAGGACAGGGAATAGACACAGGGTAGTTAGGGTGCTGGGGAGGGAGGCAATACACAAAAAGGGAGAGAGGAATGGAAGAACAAAGTGGAGGGGAGAATAAGTAGGCAGGTTCACATGGGCTAAGTAGGACAGAGGTAAATAATAATGTATACACAACCTTGGAATAACAGGGCTCAGGAGTACACAGATTGAGACGTGGTTGGAATAGGGAAAAAGGGGAAAATAATGTTAAGATGCTTGGCTGTCTATTGAATCTTGGTATTCCTTGCATTACATTATAAAATAGACACTGGAAGGGGAGAGAAAGGAAAAGCCAGACGTGTCACCATAGAAAGCTTGTAAGTCCATCTTCTGCTTATAATTAATTGGAATACCTAAAATGGGGATACAACATGCCCACTGAAGGAGGCTGCCTGCGGAGCCTCTGCATTACATAAGACTATGGGTGGAATCCTAAACAGCATCCAGAATCTTCAGAGGTGGGAAATTTCCACCTGACAGCCTGGAGTGGCTAGAACAGAAGATACCTCTTGAAAGAAAGACTGACAGGAAAAACACAAAACAATTGAAGCAGTTGCCCGCCCAGGAGACATCAAGGCAAGGGGTCGGGTCCCCTCAGAGTAAACTCCCTTCCAAAACTAAGACTCAATGGGAATACACGCTCTGATGGGTGACCACTTTCGCCACCGACAAGGGGAAATGAGGGGAAAACAGCTATGAGGCTGCTAGCTAAGCCCTACAATGGTCAATAGACTCCTGTGAACCCAGGTGGAGACCTGGCCACACCTGGGGACTCTTGGGTCCTGTGAACCCAGGTGGAGCAGTGTGGCCACACCTGGGGACTCTTGGGTCCATAGTCAGTGACATAGCCACAGGGGACTAGAGTGGAGAGTGAAGCATCCAGCTGATAAGAAGAGAGGGCATATGCATAAGAACACCCACACTTGCAGATAATACCCACTCAACCTGGCTTCAGTGAATGGATGATCAATCTTTCCTCCATTGATAAGAATGTTGCTTATTGGTCCAGTGGTGAGGATTTTTGTTTTCTTTACATTGAGATGTAATCCATACCAAAGGCTGTGCTCTTTGATCTTCATCAATAAATATTTTAAGTCCTCTTCATTTATAGCAAGCAAGGTTATATCATCTGCATATCACAGGTTGTTAATAAGTCTTCCTCCAATCCAGATGCCACGTTTTTCTTCATATAACTCAGCTTCTCAGATTATTTGCTCAGCACACAGGTTGAATAAGTATGGTGAAAGAATACAACCCTGTCTCACACCTCTCTTAATTTTAAACCATTCAGTGTTCCCATGTTCTGTTCGAACAACTGCCTCTTTGTCCAGGTACAGATTCCTCATGAGCACAATTATGTGTTCCGGAATACTCGTGCTTCGCAATGTTGTCCATAGCTTGTCATGATCCACACAATCAAAAGCTTTTGTGTAGTCAATAAAGCACAGGTAAACATCTTTCTGATATTCTCTGCTTTCAGCCAAGGTCCATCTGACATCAGCAGTGATATCCCTTGTTCCACATCCTTGTCTGAATCCAGCTTAAACCTCTGAAAGTTCTCTGTCAATGTATGGTTACAGCCATTTCTGTGTTACCTTTAGTAAAACTTTACTCCCATGGGATTTCAGAGATGTTTTCTGCATTCCGTTGGGTCACCTTTCTTTGAAATGGGAACAAATACATATCTCTTCCAATCAGTGGCTAGATAGTTGTCTTGCAAGTTTCTTGGCAGAGATGAGTGAGTGTCTCCAGTTCTGCCTCACTTTCTTGAAAGATTTCAATTCCCGGTGCCTTGTTCTTTGCAAATTCCTTCAATGAATCTTGGACTTCTTCCTTCAGTATCATTGGCTCTTGATCATATGCTACCTCTTGAAATGGTTGAACATCGACCTTTTCCTACAGTGACTTTGTGTATTCTTTCCATCTTCTTTTGATGCTTTCTGCATCATTCAATGACTTGCCCAGAGAATCCTTCAATAACTAAAGACAAGGCTTGAATTTCTTCTTTAGTTCCTCCAGCTTGAGATATGCTGAGCGTGTTCTTCCCTTTGGTTTTCTAACTCCAGTACTTGCACATTTCATTGTAATGTTTGCCTTTGTCTTCTTGAGTTGACCTTTGAAAATTTCTGTTCAGCCCTTTTATCTCCTCATTTCTTCCATTTACTTTAGTATCTCTATGCTGGAGAGCAAGTTTCAGAGTCTCTTCTGACATCCATTTTGATCTTTTCCTTCTTTCTTGTCTTTTTTCTGTTTTGCTTTTTTCCTGTATGATGTTCTTGCTGTCATCCCACAAATCTTCTGGTCTTCGGTCTTTAGTGTTTAATGCATCAAATCTGTTCTTCAGATGATCTCTAAATTCAGGTGGGATATATTCAAAGTCCTATTTTGGTTCTCGTGGATTTGTTCACATTTTCTTCAGCTTTAATCTGAATTTGCACATGAGCAATTGATGGTCTGTTCCACAATATGACCCTGGCTTTGTTTTGACTGATGATATGGAGCTTTTCCATTGTCTCTATCCACAGATGTAGTCAATTTGATTTCTGTGTATTCCATCTGGTGAGCCTAAAAAATACATTTTTAGGCTGCCTATTTTTCACTAGAACCCTGGTATGGCATTATGAGTTAATGCACTGGACTGCAAAGTCGGTTGAATCACAAGGTTGGCAGTTCAATCTCACCAGCTGCTCCTTGGATACCCTATACAGGGTTGCTATGGGTCAGAACCAACTCGACAGCACTTAACAACAACAACATTTTCACTAGGAGTATGACAAATATCTGGGTTCTGCCTATCCAGACTGAAAATACTTTTGCATGTGTGATGGTTTACAGAGGAGATCAATTTTCTATTCAATAATTCATACTCATTTTGTTTCATCTCATTGATTACAATCTTCATAATGTAACATCACTTTTCCAACTTCTTTCCAGCGCTTCCTATTTCCAGTTCTTCATTTTTTCCTAACCATAATGAACTTTGTCCTTGGGTAGATGCTGCCCTTTTGATCTAAAATGATTGATCGTTCTAAGGTGTATATATGTCACCAATGTTATTGTTCCCTTTATAGACCCGTCTATTGATTGGCTGAAAAGTGAGTCATGGGGTTGAATTCATTTCCAGACCTGAAGGGTGGACTACAGACTTTAGTTTAGGTGACTACACCAGTTTGAATCTGACTAGTAAGCCTGGTCTTTTTATCATTTTGAATTTTATTGCACATTTCTCCCTACTGTATCTAAAGTATTCTAATGTTTCTTTTCAGAGATATTGGTAGTGGTAGCTATGGACCATCTAGTTCTGGTCTCAGGGTCATGGGAACTGATGTTCACATGGCCCATTAGGCCTTTGGACTAGTTGTTTCCATGCATCTTCAATTTTCTTTACTCTTTTTTCTTATGGACAAGGAGAGATCAATAGTTGCATCTTAGATAGCTACTCACAAACTTTTAAGGTCCCAGTCACTTCTCACCAAATTAGTGTGTACAACATTGTCTTTGTGGACTACGGCATAACACTTTATCTTGTCCCAAGACTATGTTTACTAGCCCTTAGGTCTAGTGAGTCATTCTTTCAAGGTATTTGGTATGACTAAGAATTTTTTATTTTTATTTTTTTACTTGTGGAGGTTTTGTTTTACATTTTTATAACAAAAATTGATTGTATTTAACTTTGCTACTAAATTTATTTGAATATAATATATTTATAACATATCAGTTGTTATCAACTTGAGTGCAGTTCATGAAGTCCCCATGTGTATCAAAGTAACTGATTTTTCAGAAGTCTATCATGAGGCCTTTCCTCCAAGTTGTCTCTGGGTAATCTTGAACTTCTAACCTTTTGGCTAGCTGCTGAGTACTTTAATCCTTTGCACTGTTCTTTGGTGTTAAGTGCTGTCAAGTCAGTTCTGACTCATAGTGACCCTGTATAGGGATTCCAAGGAGCTGCTGGTGAGTTTGAACTGCTAACTGTGTGGTTCAAACTGATCCTGCAATCCAGTGCTTTATAACCACACCAGGACTCCATTAATTTAGTTTTGTTTTTTTTCTGTTTAAGCTATTAAAAAAATTTTTTTTTTGGCAATATATCCTTTAATCTATGACTTTCTCTCTTCCTCATGATTTCATTACTTTTAAATAATTTATCTTTGGTTTGGCTGGATTTTGCCATTAAATGTTTTTTGTTTTTCAAGAAGGACAAATAAGTGCTGTGTTATAAGAATTGTTGCCATATTTTAAAGACAATTAGTTGTCTTTCTGTTGCCTTTAAACATGAAGTACATTTCTTGGGCCAGATATTTTCCCTATCTGAATTCTTTATATATTGTTCCACCAACTCCTCACATTAAAGTTTGCTATAGAGAATTTTGGGGAAAATACTCTAATTCTTGAACACCCACAGAATTTATTCTTTACTTGAAATTTAGAGTCCCCAATAAAACAATGTCTCAAATTTGAGACCACAGCGTTCCTTGTATAAATATTTTGTGTTCTACAGATTTTAGTTAGTAGAATCAAATCTCTTACTTCAGAAATGTTTTAAAAAATATCTTTGAACATTTGTTCTCTTCTCCACTTTAGGAAAATCAAAGTAAAGAACCTCCTTTTTCTGATCTGTTACGTTTTCCATAATCACTACTATTTTTGTTCTTTCTTAATCTAGAACTCCATGTCCCTGAGTTTACATTATTATCTACTTTTCTTGCTGTCTCTAAGGGGAGTTTCATTTCTATGATGTTTTTATTGCTGTCTTAAATTTCTTCTCAAATGATTCAGTTTGTATTTTATTTCATTTTCTTTTTATTATTTTAACTTGAATAGAATTAAGTTTTATTTTAACTTTTTAGTTTCGTGGTTGACAAAGCAGTTATATGAAGGTTAGCCCTGGACTGCTAACTTCAGAGTTAGCAGTTCAAACCCACCATCCCCTCCTTAGAAATGTTATTCAAGTTGAAACTGACTTGATGGCACTTAAAAACAGCATCAATAGTACATAGGATCTCTATTGCAACTATTCAGTGCAACTACTCTATGGCAGTTGTTGTAGAACAAAAACCTCAATAGACAATGAGTAACTAAATGAATATATTTTTAGTTTTTATTATGACTTGAGTGATCATTTACATGGGAGAACATCAGTTTTTTACTCATCCTATTGTATTTTCGTATTTTGT
>NW_006408675.1:6724962-6726450 GCF_000296735.1 Chrysochloris asiatica | reverse complement strand
AACCCACAGTGGTTAGGTCAGTATGTATGGGCTCTGGAGTCTCCAGGTCTCACCATACTTCAGACCAACCAGTACTTCCTCTTATCTCTCTCATCTCCAGGTTGACAGGAGTCTATGTAATGTGGTCAAACTCAGCCCATATCTTCATTACTGACTTTCTCTCACCAATAGACCAATGTGGTCACCAGTAAGCTTACATGCCTGCTCATATGTTCTCCTGGTATTTCAGTCTTGAAGAGGGGTTTGTCCTGAAGGGATATGATTGCTTGCCTTGATGTCTTGCCAGTAAACAACTTGTTTGTTCTTGTAGTAGCCAATCAGACTGCCATTTTTGTTTTTAATTTTTCCTACTGGTCTTTTTTTCAAGAAGTATCTTCTATTTCTCTAGCTGCTCCAGACTGGGCTGCTTGTCCTTTTAGTGGGAATGTCTCACCTCAAAAGGTTCTGGATGGGGCCCAGGATTCCACGTAAGTTCCGATACACTACCAAGTCTCAAAGAAGACTATTTCAATGTGCAAGTTCTAGAACCCCTTTTAGGTATTTCAGTGAGTTATAGGACTCCTGGTGTGAGCTGCGGGCTAATGCATCAGACTGTAAAGTCGTTTGAACTGCATGGTTGGTGGTTCAAGCTCATCAGCTGCTCCTTGGAAACCATATACAGGGTTGCGATGGGTCTAAATCGACTCAACAGCACTTAACAACAACTATAATTAATTAGAGGCTGAAGACAGGCTTACAAGCTTACTGTAATCATGTTTCACAACATTGCTTTCTATCCCACTTGTATTTATTTTTCAATAGTAGGCAAGGAAAACCAATATTCATAAAGGAGTCAAGCATCTTAACATTATTTCTCCTGTTTTACCCATGCAGACTATGCCTCGATCCCTGTATCACAGAGTCCTGTTTTTCCAAGATTGAGCATACATTATTATTTACCTCTGTCCAATTTAGCCCATGCAAACCTGTCTAAATGTTTCCCTATCTACTTTGTTCATCCATTCCTCTCCTCCTTCTTGTGTATTGCCCTCCACAACACTTGAACTATGATATGTCTATACCTTAACCTGTGCTCTACTGTCCCCTGTACCAATACATTTTTACTTTAAAAAAATGGACTGGCTGAATTTGGCTGGTGGGCTATATGTAGTTTGCCAACCCTTGCTTTATTAATATAATTTTTATAGCATTTTATTGTGATTTGAGTGGATACAGAGTACATTGATTTTCCATGCAACAACTGATACACATTTTGTTTTGTCATGTTAGTTGCAATCCCCTGAATGTAACAACACTCTTCTCACTTCCTTCCTATGTTCTCCATTTCTATTTGTCCTTCTTTCCTGTCCCTTCTTGCTTTTGAATTTTGTTTGGGGCAAATAATGCTCTTTTGGCCATGTGTGGTTGATTGTTCTGAAGAATATATTCCTCACAGATATTATTTTTCACTTTATTTAGTTGTTATTGTTGTTAGATGCCATCAAGTCA
>NW_006408675.1:6719312-6722077 GCF_000296735.1 Chrysochloris asiatica | reverse complement strand
GGCAGATCATTCAAATAAGAGATCACCCTGACCTCCAGCTCACAATTGAATGCTTGCATTTTCCTTATAAAAACACAAACAACACAAAGAATGTAGATATAAAAAGAAGTCTAGCCCCACATTAACTCCTTTCCCTGAAGTTATCTATAATTCTAGTTCTTCGCCACTAAAAATCTTATGAATGGAAGTGGAATACTGTCTGATGTCGTGCAGGAATGGACTCAAAATATGACTGGGGAAGAGCTGCCTCCTGAAAGTAGAGTTGACCATAATGATGTGAATGGAGAAAAGCTTTCAGGACTTTCTTTTGTGGATGGCACAACTCAAAATGAGAAGAAACAGATGCAAATATCCATTAATAGTCAGAAGTTTGAATGTATGAAGTATGAATCTAGAAAAATGGAAAGTTGTCAAAAATGAAATGGAACACGTAAAGATCAATATCCTAGGCATAAGTGAGATGAAATGGACTAGTACTGACCATTTCTAATCTGGTTCATTATGCTGGGATCAACAAATTGAAGAAGAATGATATTACAGTTATCATCATAAAGAGAATTTCAAGATATATCTTTAAGTACAATGCTGTCTGCCACATGATAATATCCATATACCTACAAGGAAGACCAGTTAATACTACTGTTATTCAAGCCTATGCATCACACACTAAAGCCAGTGTTGATGAAACTGA
This sequence comes from Chrysochloris asiatica, assembly GCF_000296735.1. NCBI lineage: Eukaryota > Metazoa > Chordata > Mammalia > Afrosoricida > Chrysochloridae > Chrysochloris > Chrysochloris asiatica. Next base: position 6,721,386 of record NW_006408675.1, on the reverse strand, counting down.
AGAATTGTACCAACTTCTTCAATCTGAGCTGATCAGACATACAATCAAGATGCATTGAAAATTATTCGTGATTGTAATGCAAAAATTGAGAACAACAAGGAAGGATCAGTAGTTGGAAAATATGGCCTTGGTGATAGAAATGATGCTGGAGATCGCATGACAGAGTTTTGAAAGATCAGAGACATATTCATTGCAAATACCTTTTTAAAGTAACGTAAACGATGACTATACACATGGACCTCACCAAATGGAATACACAGGAATCATATTGACTATAGCTGTGAGAAGAGATGATGGAGATGCCTATATCATCAACCAAAACAAGGCCAGGGGCTGATGGTGGAACGGACCATCACTTGCTCATATTCAAGTTCAGACTGAAGCTGAAGAAAATTAAAAACAAGTTCAAGAGAACTAAAATGTGACCGTGAATATATCCCATCTGAATGTAGAGACCATCTCAAGAACAGATTTGATGAATTATACTCTAATAACTGAAAACCAGAAAACAAAAATCCTCACCACTGGACCAATAAACAACATTCTTATCAATGGAGAAAAGATTGAAATTGTCAAGGACTTCATTCATCTTGGATCAACCTTTCAACACTCATGGAAGCAGCAGCCAAGAAATCAAATGATGTATTGCCTTTAGGCAAATCTGCTGCACAAGACCTTTTTTTAAAGTGTTGAAGAGCAAAGATGTCAGTTTGAAGACTAAGATGCACCCGACCCAAGCCATGGTATTTTCAATAACCTCATACACAAACTAGACAGTGAATAAGGAAGAGCATAGAAGAATTGATGCTTTTGAGTTATGGTGTTGGAGGAGAATATTGAAAGTATCATGGGCTGCCAAAAGAATCAATAAATCTGTGTTGGAAGAAGTATAGCCAGAGTGCTTCTTGGAGGCCAGGATGGCCAAACTTCGTACTTGGACATATTGTCAAGAGGGACCAGTCGCTGGAGAAGGAAATCATGTTTGGTAAGATGGAGGGTCAGAGAAAAAGAGGATGACCCCCAGTGAGGTGGATTGGCAAAGTGTCAGCATCAATAGGCTCAAGCATGGCAACAATTGTGAGGTTGGCTCAGGACTGGGCAGTGTTTCATTCTGTTGTGCATAGGGTCACTATGAGTTGGTACCAACTCAATGACACCTAACAACAACAATAACTGAAGACCTGAAGAGTTGTGGGATGATGTCAAGAATGTCATATAGGAAGAAAGCAAAAGGTCACTAAAAAAACAGGATTGTTGTGTTGTTGTTAAGTGCCATCGAGTCGGGTCCGACCCATAGCGACCCTGTACAGGGTTTCCGAGGGTGTAAATCCTTACGGGAGTAGAAAGCCTCATCTTTCTCCCGCGGAGCAGCTGGTAGTTTCGAACCGCTGACCTTAAGGTTCGCAGCCCGATTCGTAACCACTACGCTACCAGAGCTCCTTAAAAAAAAAACAGGATAGAAAGACAAAAATGGATGTCAGAAGAGACTCTGAAACTTGCTGTTGAATATAGAGAAACTAAAACAACTGGAAAGAATGAGGAAATAAAAAAGCTGAATAGAAAATTTCAGAGGGTGGCTCAAGAAGACAAAATAAACTATAAGGAAATATGCAAAGACCTGGGGCTACAAAACCAAAATGGAAGAACATGATTAGTATTTCTAAGAACATGAGCTGAAAGAAAAACAAAATGAAGCCTTAGCTTGAAATAGTGAAGTATTCTACTGGCAAAATATTCAATGACTCAGAAAGCGTCAAAAGAAGATGGAAGGAATACACAGAGTCACTTTACCAAAAACAAATGGTAAATGTTCAAGCATTTCAAGAGAAGTATTATCTGATCAGGAACTGATGATACTGAAAGAAGAAGTCCAAGAAGGCATCAGCAAAATACAAGACACTACTAATTGGTGAAATACAAAATGAAATATTTTAACAAACTAATGCCACATTGGAAATGCTCACTCCTCTCTTTCAAGTAATTTGGAAGCTAGCTATGTGGCCAACTGATTAGAAGAGATCCATATTTGTGCCCATTTTAAATAGAGGTGACCCAGTGGAATGTGAAAACCATT
>NW_006408675.1:6704677-6718852 GCF_000296735.1 Chrysochloris asiatica | reverse complement strand
GAGCTTGAGCCACCGACCTTGCAGTTCAAACGACTTTGAAGTCTGATGCATTAGCCCACAGTGCCACACCAGGGTTCCTTAGCATAGCATATATATGCTTGAATTTTCTCACTTATGAATTCATGGTAATCATTCCATGTTAGCATATCTAGGTCCACTTCAGCCTTGTCAATGACTACAGAGTGTTGTTTGTGAGCTCACATTTTGCAATACTGTACAAATTTAGCTTTTCTCACCCATCACATACTTTCTAACAATTATGAGGAGTGAATTTTTTTTTTCTTTTTTTTTTCTTCCTTCTGTTTTCCAACCTCATGGGATGCTAAAGACCTCTTTTGTAAAGGACAGGGAGGCAGAACCATGAGTACCTTGTTTACAGAAAGCGAAAGGACAAGCAGTGATCCCACCTCATACCCGTATCTGTCCAACTTTGAAATGCTGTACTAAGACAAACTTGACCATAGTAACTTGGTAGAACAGGTATTAAAATGAAGAGAAGTTTATGTACATAAATATGATCATTTAGATGTCTTCATTTCCTCTCTAGTTTTCTTTCCTACAATGAGGGATGAAAACCCAGAAGATATAAAAATACGTGTTGTTTTAGCCCATCAGAACTTTGACTTACACAGCTGGCTTCCTTCTTTATCTAAAATGTTTTGTTTTTCATAAAAACAATATAGCAGTCTCAAGGATTGAGACAAAAAATAAGTTAACAATATCAGACAGATTAAATAAACAGATTCAAGGAGAGCTGAGATAAACCATTAGAAATTTTAACCACAACAGGGGAGAGGTTTTAAACATGAATCTGGTCTCCTAAGTTATATTTATCATCCTCATTTGTGAAGACAAATAGAACTTTCTCCAGAGGTTTATTGAAATGCTCTTCCAGGTAAGGTTAGACTCTTCCCTGTGCCTTTTTTGACTGGAGTAAAATTTAGTGTAAAAAGAGTCCCATGCAAATCTCTCTACACAGCCAGGATCATTTCTGTAGACCTGTTGACTATAGTAGGAATGGGGGAAGGGTGGGAAAATAGAGGACTTTTATTTAAACGCACGCTTTTAATATTTTATAATATGTGCTTATTACGTGCCTAAGCACTGCGCTAAGTATTTTGTATGCATTCTCATTTAACCTTTACAAGCAACAGGATGAGATAGCTAGAGTCAGACACCTGGGATCAAATTTTAACTGTCAGTTCTAATTTTGGAAAGATTGATTGTTTAACTTCTCTCTGCCTCCTCTTCTCATTTATGAGGAGAGTAATAGCACCCACTTCATAGAAGAGTTGTGAGGATCAAATGAGGTTTTGCATGGAGAGCACACAGCAGGGTGTCAGGCTCACAGTCAGTTTGAATAAAATGTCTGTTTCTATTCATATCATTACTCTTATCCCCACATTACAAATGAAGAAACTGAGGCCCACAGTTTCCACGGTCTTCGAGTTGATTCTGACTCAAGGTAAACCTATAAAGCTTGGGTGTGGAATCTTTTTTCTGCCAAGGGCCATTTGGATGTTTATAACATCATTTGTAGGTCATACAAAATTATCAATTTAAAAATTAGCCTTCTATATGTGATCAAACATTTAACTAAATCACCCCTAATGTGATGGCTGGAACTGCAGTTGCCTTGGCAGGACACACCAAATTATTTCATGGGCCTTATATGGCCCGTGGGCCAGATGTTCCCCTCCCCTGTTGTATAGGGTTTCTGAGGCTGTAAATCTTCGTAGGAGCAGACAGCCTCATCTTTCTCTCTTGGAGTGACTAGTGGGTTTGAACTGCTGACCTTGATGTTAGCATTCTACAGCATAATCGAGGTTCCTTTGAGGTCCCCAGAGTTGAGAAGGTATACCATTTGCCATGTCATCCAACCAGAAGAGTGGAGCATGGATGGGTCCCTACTTTGGTCTGTCTGTCTGCAGAGAGTGAGGTTTCCAAGATGATGCTGTTTGGCATCTTTAGCACACACAGCATCACCATTTTGGGGCTTAAAGTTTTTTGGAGACATGCTACACACTAGCAAAACAAAATGCCTTTGAACTTCCACAGATCATAGCTGTATTCTTGAAAACTGTATGTATGCTAAATCCTGTTTTTCTTTGGCTTTATCATTTGAATAGTTTGTATATGACTGTAACTTTCTTTCTTACTCATTATTTTCATTCAAAGAAGCCTAAACACATTTGAATCCTCTGTATCTTTATTGTTTTTTCAGAGTTGCCATCCATTTACCATAGAATTAATCCTCAATGTGACGCTGTGAGTTAATGCGCCAGACTGCAAAGCTGTTTGAACTGCAAGGTCAGCAGTTGAGGCTCACCAGCTGCTCCTTGGAAACCCTATACAGGGTCGCTGTGGGTTGGAATCAACTAGTTGGCACTTAACAACAACAATAACAGAGTTAATGCAAAAAACATGGAGGGACATGTCTGACTTCCTATAGCTTCTCAAGGGGGAAGAAGAATCAAACTCAAAACTCACCCGAGGCTATTCCTATGAAGTCAGACATGCCTCTATTCTACAACCTTCTTTATCCTATTCTGATACCAACCATCCCTCCCACAGCACTCTGTACTTCACATCTGGTTTGGATACTCCATTGCAGTGGCCACATAGAACTCATAACAATCTTCATGATTATGGGGCTTATTAGGGAAATGAACGGGGTACAGTCGGGATCAGAGATAACTCAGGATACAGCAGTTTTCCAATCAGAACTTACCGCTCTTGTCTTGGGCCTCTCAGCTCTGTGGCGCCTCAGCCTCTGCTCTGCTCTGCTCTGGCAAGTGTTACATAACTCCTTCAGCTAGCCTGCACATGCCAAAGAGCATATTTTCCAAGTCAGCCTCCTGCCCATAGGTGCTCAGCTTTACCTGGTCCCTGTTGCTCTGTCTCTCTATGCTGTCACCTCTGCCACTGCCTTTTCTGTCACTGTCTTTCTAGGTAGGTATCTCATGCTTGGCTCATATTCTTCTTTCCTGATGGTTCTGGGTTCATCTGTTGCTGGTTCTGAAATAGCACCTTTTAAACCAAGCAGAATGGCAAAACTAATGAATCCCAGCATTAGAGTCTGGTACACCCTATTTATATGATCCCACCTGTAGTGTAGTGGTTACGAATCAGGCTGCGAACCTTAAGGTCAGCAGTTTGAAACTACCAGCTGCTGTGTGGGAAAAAGATGGGGCTTTCTGCTCTCATAGGTTTACAGCCTCAGAAACCCTGTACAGGGTCGCTATGGGTCACAACCGACTCTACAGCACTTAACAACAACAACAACAACCCAATAACTTGGTGGGAATGACTTTGGATAGAAAAACCATATCAAGTAAATTCAAGGTACCACAGTTATTCATAGAGTTCTGATGTAGCACTGTAGGATAAGCATTGGACTGCTAAACACAAGGTCAGTGGTTCAAACCCAGCAGCCATTCCATTGGAAATGCTGAACCAACTCAAAGGCCCTTAACAACAAAGAGTGACTCATAGGAGGTGCTCAGGAGCCATTTGTTGAATGTTTCCAGGAATCTAATACGTGTCCCATCACCAATGAGTTACTGTATTCCTAAAAAAAACCCACAAATCTAGGGCTTTCTATCTTAGAAAAAAAGATTTTTTTTTGTAAAATCAGGTGCATGTTTGAGGAGTTGTTTTGGTTTTCCGTTGTAGAAGTGTGCAATTATATCTGGAGGCAAATACAGTTTTTATTTTTATTTTTCAGAAGATACTGCTTAAAATATATGAAAATATTTTACTGTCAAAATGTGCTCCTTTTTGGTTTGAGTTTTAGCACAACTTTAACTTTGAGGACTTTGGAAGGTTAATTGCATTAATGATTTGTACACGGGTCTTTCTGTATCGTGCTCTCTGCCTGTTAACTCTTGGCCCCTCCCACTTTAACTCTAGGCTTGGCCAGGTGACTTGAATTGGTCAAACCTGGGGCAAGCAGAAGCTTGAAAAGCACACTTGCATTTACTTTTGTCTCTTGGGTTCTTACCACAGTTATGAGAACATGTCAGTTTAGCTTGCAAGAGGGGTGTGAGAGATACGTGGAGGAGAACAGCGTTGAACTATACAAGGTTATTCTAGACCAGACAGTACTAAACCACCCCACTAACCAACCACAGACATGAATAAGCCCACCTCAGATCAGCCAAATCTGACTCATTTCAGTTGAATCACACACCTAATCCATAAAAAACCACGAACCCTGCTACCCTGGAGTAGATTCTTACTCATAGCAATCTCATGTGTTACAGAGTAGAATGCTCCATAGGGCTTAGTTGACTGTAGTCTTTACTGATGAAGATTGCCAGACCTTTCTTTCAAAGGTACCACTGAATGGATTCAAACCACAAGCGCCAACTGTGCCACTCAGGGACCTACCCAATTCATAAACAAAAAAAAAAGAAAAACAAACCTGTTGTCACTGAGTCAATTCTGACTCATGGTGACCGGATCCAGAGACCATGAGAAATGATCAATAGCTTTTGTTTGAAGGCACTACATTTTGGAGTGGTTTGCTATGTATCAAAGCTGGGCATCTCCAGGTTTAATTTGGGAAGTCTGGCATTCTCGAGACTCTAGAGGAGGATCAAGCAGCTACTTTAACTCCACATGGTTGCCTCTGTCTCTCTATCATGCTGAAGGGGGACAAGGAGATCAGTTATTTCAACATAGACCAGGGAAGATAGAAGGAAAAGAAAGGAAGGAAGGTTGTCATTTAGGGATGGAAAAGAGAGTGTGATTTTAACATCTAATACCTCAACTCTTGATGAGTAGTTGCTCAATAAATACTAATAACATGTCCTGTTATTGCAGCCCCAGTGTGGTGCTGTAGCATAAGCACTGGACTACTCAAGGTCAGCAGTTCAAACCCATCAGCTGTTCCTCAGGGAAAGCTGACACAGGGTCACTATGAGTTGGAATCAACTTGACGGCGCTTGACAACAACTGGGATACTTAAAGAGCTCTAGTAGTGCTCTAGGAGTCCTGGTGTGGCACTGTAGGATAAGCATGGATCGCAAGGCCAGTTGGAACTGCAAGGTTGGTGGTTCAAACTCACCAGTCACTCCTCAGAAACCCTATACAGGATCATTATGAGTCAGAATCAACTGGACAGCACTTAGCAACAACATAACCTACTTTTTAAAAAGAATGTTGTTGTTAGATGTTGTCAAGTTATTTCTGAATCATAGGATTTCTGAGACTACATTTTTACAAGAATAGAAATTCTCCTCTTTCTCCTCCTCTTCTTATAATGGTGATTATTTATTCGATGGACTCAAGCATGGCAACAGTAGTGAGGTTGGTCCAGGATCCGGCAGTGTTTCATTCTACTTTGCATAAGGTTGCTATGAGTTGGTACCAACTCGATGGCACATAACAACAGCAACAACATTTATTTTGCATTGAAAAAGACAGAAAAGGAAAGCAGCCAGAAAAATAAAAAGGAGGGGAAGAGGTGGGAAGAAGGGATTGAATTATGTACAGAAAATAATTTTTCTTATTTCAGTTGCAGAACATGAAGGGGAATTCACAAGGGGTACAATACATCAATAACTACAGTATATTCCTCTGGAAAAGCTGCTGGCCCCAAGGCATAATAAAAGTTATACTTAAAAATACCATAAACCCTTTAAAAGTCACATTTTGAATCAAAATAATTTTCTTATAAAATATTAATTCTCAAAATGAGTTGTAAAATATGAACACAAAATGGCCCAGGCTATTTTTATTTCTGCCAATAAGGCTTGAAGTTCTTTGAGAAAAAGAAAGTGACAAGAATATAGTTCTTCAAGTCAGTGAGTGAAAATATTAGTCTGATCCTCACTCAGATGGATTCTATTCAATCCTTTGGGTCACAGTTACTGAAGAGACTCTTGGCTCTCTGCTGGGCACTTAAGGGGTGGCTGGGCATTCAGGGTTATCAGAGGGAAACCTCAAAATACAGTGGAAGCTCAAAATGAAAGTTCAAGGTATCATTACTTTTTGGTTATCCTAGATTTATTTCCTGGACACTGGCTTTTAGATGAAAAGGTGAACCTGAGCTAAAGATATAAATCTGAGGCAATTATTCAGAAATGTAGAAAAAACAAACTTACACCTTGAAGGACAGCTCTAAGTGGGATGAAAAAGTTTTTTCAGTGAATGTTAAAGTGATTAGTTCCCTGATTTATAAATTTTACTGTTGGGATTTTTGGTACAGCAAGTATCAGTATTATGTTGTCTTCTTGTAAAACAAAAACAAACAAAAAAAACCCCTCTGAAGTCAGACTCCCTAGATTCAAATCTTAACTTTCCCACTTACAAAATCTATGATTTTGTTCGTAACTTCTTTGTGCTTCAGTTTTTTTCATGTGTAAAATAAAAAGTCACTACCTGTCAGTTTGTCATATTATTATGGCTTGCATGTTGCTATGATGCCAGGCCACCGGAATTTCAAATGTTAGCAAGCTCACCCATGGTAGACAAGTTTCAGCAGAGTTTTCAGGTAAAGATAGACCAGGAAGAAAGGTCTGGCAATCTGATTCCAAAAATTAGTCAATGAACTTTGATTCACAGCAAAATGTTGTTTGATATAATGCTGGCAGATGAGCCCCCTAGATTGGAAAGCACGCTCACCAGTCGTATCTTGGAAATCCTATACAGGTCGTTATGGGTCATTACTGACTCGACTGCACGTAGCAATAACAACAAAACCAAAGTTGCAACAGGGACTTGAGCAAACCAACGATTGTGAAGATGGTGCAGGAATAGGAAGCATTTTGTTCTACTGTACATGGGCTGCTGTGATTCAGAGATGAAGAGATGGTGACAAATAATAACAGTAAAAAATGAAACTAATAGCACCTGCCTCATATGTTCTACCAAAGACTGTAGAAGAACTGATGTATTTGAATTAAGGTGTTGGAGAAGAATATTTAAAGTACCTTGGACTGCCAGAAGAACAAACAAATCTGTGTAGGAAGAAGTTCAACCAGAGTGTGCCTTAGAAGCCTGGATGGTAAGACTTCATCTCTCATATGTCAGACATGTTATCAGGAGGGACCAGTCCCTGGAGATGGATATCATGTATACTAAAGTAGATGGTTAGTGAAAAAAAGGAAGACCCCACCCCCACCCCAACAAGATGAATTAGCACTGTCGCAGCAGCAATGGGCTCAAGAGTAACAATTGTGAGGGTGACATAGGACCAGGCAGTGTTGCATTGTGTTGTGCATATGGTACCTCTGAGTCAGAACTAACTCAATGGCACCTAACAACAACATATGTTCTCTGTGTGAGATAATACATTCAAGTGGTCATTCTATATTAGAAATTGATAAATATACTTTGGCATCAACTAGAAAACCATGGCCTTCATCGGAGATTTCTTAAACTCATTCCTTGACCCACCTCAGTATCGGTTCTGAGTCCATCCATGTTAATGGCCTCTTCGTCTTTTCTCTGATAGCAAATTCATTTCAGGAATTACTCTGAGAGTTCTTTTTCACCAGGTACACTGCCCACCCAGTCAAATGTAAAACCAACACAATTCTTCCAAATTTGGCGGACTATACCTAATGTAAGGAGTTGTGAGTCACAGTAGTTACATTGCTCAACTGTAAGGAAGAGGTTGGCAGTTTGAGCCCACAAGCTGCTCTATAGGGGAAAGATGTGGTCATTTGCTTCTGTAAAGTTTATAGGTTTGGAAGCCCTGTGGGGCAGTTCTACTCTGTCCTTCAGCATTGCTCTAAGTTGGCATTCTCAGTGGTAATGGGTTATATCTAATGTCGCCTCTTTGAGTAGAAGATGTCGGAAATGAGGACTAATTCCCCTCAAGACTCTTTGAAGAACCCTATTTCCAGGCAGCTTCTGAACTCAACATCTCTCTACTGCCCTGAAATCCTGCCTGTTACCTTTACCTCAACTTCCCACCTGGTGTCCTGCCCCAACCTAGGAACTTCCTCCATTTGCTTGGTCTGAGGAAATCAAACCTGGTAGGGATACACCCTTTTTACATTTCCCGAGCCTATTTAAAGTTTTTTTTTTTTTTTTATTGAATTTCTATGTGCTGTATTCAGAGTAACTCAACTATAATTCTTTTCTAGTTTGCTTATTCATATTTTTCCTAAATTAAAATAATCTCACAGTTTCAAATATCTGGGGATTTCCTGCTAAACTTCAGGAAATCCTATGTACCCAAAGGATTCAGAGGCAAAAATATACCTAAATGAACTGAATGTGCATCTTGATTTTCATCCTTGCTCTTTTTCAAATCTATTTCAGCTTAATGCCAGTCCAGAGCCTCTGGCAACTCCCTATCAGATTCGCTGAGCCAAACCTGCTGATCAACTGCCAATAGGTCAATTCTCATCTTGCCCTATTTATCTCGTAGACTCATTCCACCTCCTGTTATACAAACAACACAAAGTGTGGGGGTCAAGAGGGGTGAGAAATAATTTAGAGTCATACAATGAGGTCTGGCTTGAAAGACCTGATTTAGGCTGCCCCAGCCTCCAGCCTAAGGTCTACGTTGCCATCCACACTGACCTTCATCAATCTTTCCTTTTCCAATTAGCCTCTTTCTGTAAAGAACAGTGACTCACTCACAGTTTCATAGCATCCAGTACCAGAGCTAATTAGAAGTTACGTCTCTGAGCAGTTCCTCCTTTCCTTAGGAAAAATTTCCTCCTGTTTTCTGAAAATAGAGTTTTAATACAAAGCAACATAAAAAGTACTATGATAGAGTATGTTTAATGATACCTCTTTGTGAGTTGGAATCTGTTTTTTCCTGCCATCATGTTTGTCTGAGGAAGATTTAGAAAGAAAAGAGGAAGATTAATACTATGTATATAATTTTAATAATAAAAATTATAACAACAATAATAATGGTTAACATTTATTAACCATGTACTGTATATCACACATTATGGAAAGAGCTGCCCTTGATAAAAAAAAAAAAATAGAGAAATGAGGCAGGGATAATATTTTCAAATCATTGAAACAATGTATTTTTATTTTTCCCCCTCGTAATTCCAATCTGCCATTTATTTCTGGGAAAGGAGGGCAGGGTTGTGGGACATAGCACTGAAGAGTCAAGGACAGATAGGAAGAGAAATCCTGTTTCTTCCATTTCTGTGTGGGAAGAAGGGGATAAAATAGGGCGAAGAGGTAATATTCTGATCTTGATTATTCTGGTCAAAGTCTTAGAAGATGTGTAGATGTGTGCTTATGGTGGGGTGAAGGTCACTCACTGTGAGGTTGAAGTATGCTCTGGAAGCAGAAGAGATCTTGGTGAGACATCTTGGTTGGGACTCACAGAGAAGATGACTGTGCAGAATGAACCATAATGCCCTGGACAGTCATACTCTGAGACAGAGAGAAAGCCCAAGTCCTGAATGGCCTGGAATAGATGCAGAAACTCCTGGCTGGATATCTCTATATTATTATTCTTTTGCTTTCTTTAGTCAAAAAATCATCATTTAGAGCAATTATTCATCCCAGCACAGAGTCACTATACCAAAAGGAAATGGTTAATGTTCAACCATTTCAAGAGGTAGCATATGATCAAGAGCCAATGATACTGAAGGAAGAAGTCCAAGGTGCATTGAAGGAATTGGCAAAGAACAAGACACCAGGAATTGATGGAATAAAAATGAAAATCTTTCAAGAAAGTGAGGTGGCACAGGAGGCACTCACTCATCTATGCCAAGAAAATTGGAAGACAACTATCTGGCCAACTGATTGGAAGAGATCCATATTTGTGCCCATTCCAAAGAGAGGTGACCCAATAGAATGTGAAAATCATCGGACAATCTTTGATATCCCATGCAAGTAAAGTTTTGCTAAAGGTAATACAGAAATAGCTACAATCATACATTGACAGAGAACTTCCAGAGGTTCAAGCCAGATTCAGAAGAGGCCGTGGAACGAGGGTTATTATTGCTAATGTCCAATGGATCTTGGCTGAAATCAGAGAATATCAGAAAGAGGTTTACCTGTGCTTTATTGACTATGTAAAGGCTTTCGATTGTGTAGATCATGACAAGCTATGGACAACATTGTGAAGTATGAGTATTCTGGAACACTTAATTGTGCTCATGAGGATTCTGTACCTGGACCAAGAACAGAACATGGGAACACTGAATGTTTTAAAATTAAGAAACATGTGTGACAAGGTTGTATTCTTTCACCAAATTTATTCAACTTGTATGCTGAGCAAATAATCCGAGAAGCTGGGTTCTATGAAGAAAAACGTGGCATCAGGATTGGAGAAAGACTCATTAACAACCTGCAATATGCAGATGATACACCCTTGCTTGCTGGAAGTGAAGAAGATTTAAAACATTTTCTGATGAAGATCAAAGAGCACAGCCTTTGGTATGGATTACATCTCAATGTAAAAAAAACAAAGATCCTTACCACTGGACCAATAAATAACATTCTTATCAATGGAGAAAAGATCGAAATTGTTAAGGACTTCATTCTTCTTGGATCAACTATCAATACTCAAGGAAGCAGCAGTCAAGAAATCAAAAAGGCATATTGCATTAGGCAAATCTGCTGCACAAGACCATATTTTTAAAGTGTTGAAGAGCAAAGATGTCAGCTTAAGGACTAAGGTGCACCTGACCCAAGCCATGGTATTTTCAATAACCTCATATGCATGTGAAAGCTGGACAGTGAATAAGGAAGACCGTAGAAGAATTGATGCTTTTGAGTTATGGTGTTGGAGGAGAATGTTGACAGTATCATGGGCTGCCAAAGGAACCAATAGATCCATTTTGGAAGAAGTGCAGCCAGAGTGCTTCTTAGAGGCCAAGATGGCCAAACTTCGTCACTCATACTTTGGATGTATTGTCAGGAGGGACCAGTTACTGGACCATGTTTGATAAGGTGGAGGGTCAGAGAAAAAGAGGAAGAGCCCCAGTGAGATGGATTGGCCAAGTGGCAGCATTAATGGACTCAAGTGTGGCAACAGTAGTGATGTTGGCCCAGGATCGGGCAGTGTTTCTTTCTGCTATGCATATGGTCTCTATGGGTGGGTACTGACTCAATGGCACCTAAGAACAACAACAACAATTCATCCCAGCTGAAAGACTACATTTTCTGTCTCATTGCCTTAGAGTTGATCATAGAATTAAATTATGGCCAAGGATATGTAAGTGAAAATTTGAATGGAACTTCTGAAAAGTCCCCAAAGCAAACAGACCTAATAGGGAGATATTCTTTCTCCTCTTCCTATTGCTTGGAAGCTTGGCATAATGGCTGGAGCTCAAGTTACCATACTAGAACATGAGACTACCTTGGGATTAGAAGCCATCCTACATTTAGCGAGGTTTGTCAAACAAAGCACGCACATATAGGAAGCCTAGTACCACGATGACTTAATGGAGCCACCATACCAATCCTGGATTTTTTTAGACTAAGAAAATAAAACCTTATTTTTAGCCCATTACTATTTTTTAAATGCTTTTTGTTACTATAATAATTAAGGTTTTATCAGCTTGGCTGGACCAGGATTCTCAGCAGTAACGATGTAGTTATCACCTCTGTGATGAGATGTAATATAACATAATCAACCACAGGACATGATCTGATATGATCAGCCCTGATCTAACATTATCCAGTGTGTTGTATACCTTCACTTCTGTGTTGTATACCTCACTTAATGAGGTCGAATGCAATCTACAGGATTAGGCTGAGTCTTGCATCAATCTATTCTGAAATATGAAAGGAAAGAGAAGTGAACAGAAAAGAGAGACCTACTACCACCAAGACAGAAGAGCAGGAGTGAAGTGTGTCCTTTGGAGCTGGGGTCCCTGCACTGTGCAGCTCCTAGATCCAAGGGAAGATTGATGCCAAGACGTATGGAGGCTTCCAAGGAATGCTGGGTCTACAGATTCTGAAAGGAGACAAGGACCTTTCCCCAAAGCCGACAATGGGAAATCTCTACCCTAACCTCCTAAACTGTGAGAGAAAAATTTCTAGTTGTTAAAGTCATCCATGTGTGATATTTCTATTATAACAGCATTAGATAACTTAGAGCATTAGCTGCAGCTGAATATAATCCTAAAGGATACACAAAATCCATACAGTCAGGTTGGAGAGATTATAGGGGCAGGTGGGAGTGAGAAGGGTTCTCAATTGTTGAGTTTCACTAACACTAAGGGCTGTAAGGGTGGTTTCTTAGCCTAGAGACTGAACAGGAGCCAAAGCTAGAGTTCAGGAATTTACAATTCCAACAGGGGCTCAACTGCGGTTATATTAGCAAAAATGGTCCACCAAGTCGTGATTTAGCCAAGAGAAGAGACCGCAACAGCAGAATCAGATATTTTCATTAAATGGAAGCAGGTCATCTAAGAAGCAGGCAGAAAAGGGCCATCTCTAAGGAGACAAGAGGAGCCAGTACAGTAGAGGAATTGGTACAAGGACATGCCTGGGCAGATCTTTGTTTTCCAGGAAGCTCTCCAAAGACCATCTTTCTCCAAAAGGAGTAAAACGCTAAAAGACTGGGCATTGGCTTGAAAAAGACTAAATTAGCAACAATACTGCTTTAAGTGTTGGATTGAACTGATTCTCCCTGGATTTAATTCCCCCTCTCCCCACTGGTTTAGCAGTAAATATTGTGAGGAAGATTAGATCAGATACAGAAAGGAAATCTACTAGACACATTTGTTTTACAGATGTGAGAATAGTGATTGAATTTACTAAACCCCAACAATGATACTTTTACCCTATTTCATAGAAAAATGACGTTTGGAGAAGTTTAGTAACTTTAAAGTCAATAGTTATTCATTGTGTTTATTGTTCATATTTCCATTTCTAACAAATTTAGGTTAGAGTTTGTCTTAGGCTGGGTTCTCTAGGGAAGCAAAACCAGTGAAGCTTACATATGGATGATGGAGAGATCAAATTATATCAAGGAAATATTGCAGACTGGTAAATTCCAAATCTATGGATCAGATGGCAGGCTGGAGGCTTCTCCTGCCTCTGATAGATGTCAGAGCAGATGAACCCAAGATCAGCAGTACAGAGGGTAGGCTTCTGGCTGCAAAGGCAAATGAATCCAAGGTTAGTGGGTAAAGTGGCAGGTCGCTGATGACTCCCAGAACTGGCAGGCAATGTAGCAGACTGCAGGCTCAAGTCCAAGAACTGACATCAAATAATCAGCCAGATGCAGGATCCAGACCCAATGAAAAGCAAGTAAGCATTGCCCAAGTGTCTGATATATCGGAAGCAAGCCATACCCCAAGGAAACTTCCTTTCAGTTGACTGTCTGTTCATAGCAGATCTCATCATGGAAGTAATTACATTATATTAGATCTCATCATAGGGGATTACTACTTCTTAACTGGCAAATCATTGAGAATCCTGGCTGGGCAAGCTGTCACAAAACCTTCGTTACCACAGGGGTCAGTCAGCTTCAGTTTAAGAGAAGAAACACTGGTCAGTTACCATAGCCACAACCACACTATACTTGCTCTGACTGTTTTGTGTTGGGTAGTGAATCATGCCAGAATCATTTTCAGATCCTCCCCAAATGATTCTTTCTGCTAGATCATGCATTGTTTATGAACTAATGATTTTGATTTGACTCCAATATATACCAGCCAACATATGAATATTAGACTATCACTTTAGATGTTGAGACTGTCAATATTTAATTAATTTTTGAAATGAGAGCCAAGAGACTATAAATTAGATCTATTCACAAAGTGGTAAAACCAAGCTATAGATTTAAAGGATACTTATTCACCAGGATACAGCTAAAATGAGATGAAAATGGCAAAACCTGAAACACTAGCCTTTGGTCCTTGGACACTCATTCCTACACTTGAGATTTTTTTGGTTGCCTACAACATATCAAGGAGTCCTGTTGTGGCGCTGTGGGCTAATGCATTAGACTTCAAAGTCATTTGAATTGCAAGGTCGATGGTTCAAGCTCACCAGCTGCTCCTTGGAAACCCTATGCAGGGTCACTATGTGTCAGAATTGACTTGATGGCACTTAACAACAACAGCAACAACAACATAACAAATAAAGATTGGAGTGGGAAAGATGGTAATGGAGAATAGCTTGGTGGAGGCTGATCCCTCAAAGCTCTTTTGTTGTTGTTGTTGTTGTTAGGTGCCATCGAGTTGGTACCAACTTATAGCAATCCTATGCACAACAGAACGAAAT
>NW_006408675.1:6697226-6704027 GCF_000296735.1 Chrysochloris asiatica | reverse complement strand
GACTTTAGTTTTTGAGCTCCTGATTGAATTTATACCTACACTTACTTATGGAATCTTGGTGTGGTACTATAGGATAAACACCTGACGTTAAAGACTGTTTGAACTGAACGGCCAATGGTTTAAATCCACTAGCGACTACTTGGAAATCTTAACCAGGGTCGCTATAAGTTGTAACCAACTTGACGGCACTTAACAACAAAACTACAACCTACTTATATTTTCTATAAGATTATTAAATAAGCATATCCTCTGACCCAGCAATTTCTATTTATAAGAATTTGTCTTTATATATACTTGAATGTGTGGTTAAAGGCGAATATATAAAGATGTTCCCTGTAGCATTTTGTAAACTCACAAGTCCATAAACAATCTTAATGCCCATGAGTATGGAACTGATTAAGTAAATAATAATTTAGTTCTACAGTGGAGCTCTGGTATCATAGTGGTTACGAATTGAGCTGTGAACCGCAAGGTCAGCAGTTTGAAACTACCAGCTGTTCCACGGGAGAAAGATGAGGCTTTCTGGTCCCGTAAAGATTTACAGCCTCGGAAACCCTGTACAGGGTTGCTATGAGTCGGAACCGACTCCACGACACATAACCAACCAACCAACCAACAGTGGAATCCTGGTGTGGCACTGTGGGTTAATGTACTGGACTACAAGTTCGATTTGAATTGCAAAGTTACCAGCCGCTTCTCAGAAACCTTATACAGAGTCGCTATGAGTCAGTCGTAACTGTGACTGAATGGCATTTAACAGCAACAATAGCAACAATGGAATGTCGTCCTGGTGTTGTGCTATAGGATAAGTAATGAACTGCTAACTGCTACAGCAGGTTGGTGGTTCAAAGCCAGCAGTCACTCCTGAGAAACCCTATAAGGATTGCTATGAGTTGGAAGCAACTTGATGGCACTTAATAACAATGGTGGAATACTCTGTAGTTATTAGCAAGACTGAAGTCAGTTTACAGATCTACTTCCATAGAGCTAACATGAAACTATTCTAGTATACATTGTTAGGTGAGAAAAAATAAGAGACTGAAGGGTGTTTATATGATGTTACTATTTGTATGATAGTCCATGAAGTAGGAAATATAGAGAGGAAACCCCCTTTCCTTCAAAAGAGCAAGAAATGTTTCTTCTTCCTAGTTATTGGAAAGCATGTGTTAGGTGAGAAACTCTAAATTTGTACAGTATGCCTGAGTGTGAGTCTAAATGACACACTGGCTCCTTCTAACAATGTAGACCTTTATATCCAATTCAAAGTTTTAATCATCCTGACAGGCCGACACTAGCAATGGTTTAAATCAGGAGTCAGAGAGACTTTGGGTTGCCTGCCATACATCATGGTGGTTCTTCCTCTGGATGAGGCAGAAAGGGATCTGAGAAAAGCAGAAAAGAAACAAGTAGCTGTCAAGTCTCCAGTCATATGATCTCATGTGTGTCAGAGTAGAACTGTGCTCCAAAGGGTTTTCAGTGGCTGATTTCTCAGAAATAGATTACCAGGTTTGCTTCAGAGGTGTCTCTGGTGGACTTAAACTGCCAATTGTTCCATTAGCAGCCAAGTGTGTTAACCCTTTGCACCACCCAGGGACTTCTTGAGCAAAATATAATGGTAAAAAGGGAGCCAGGAGGGACAGTAGAAATCTGTGCAAGGAAGTGTATGGATTCCTTACGGCAGGATGGAGAGCAGCAATCTTTCTCATTTTTTTTTTTTCTTATACCTTTCTGTGATAGTCTCAAAAGGAAAACTTCCCAGTCAAAAGTGCCACCTGTCTGCCATATTTGGAGATGATGAGATAAAGGGTAGAGAAGAAAAAGCTTACTTTCTCACCAAAGCTAAGCAGCTTTTCTGAGAGGACTGATCCCTGAAGTGTTCCCATGGACACAGCCGTCTTTATTTGTCTGGCATTTAGGATTCATTAATTATTCAATGGGACAGATTCATGGTGGGCAAACAACTCTGGGTCATCATTTCCCTTGTGAGCAGAGTGTGGACAGAATTAAATATTTGTAAATGGTGGGCGACAGATGGGCTGTTTAGAACAGTCTCATTTATGATCATTAAATGAGCCCTTTTGAAACAGAACACCTGGAATGTAGATGGTCTGTCTCTACTTAGGGGTTGTAAACCCCACACTAGCCAGGAGCTGGTGTTCTAAGTTTTCCTAGAATCCCAATTAACTTTCCCACAAACCTCCTGACCCAAGTCGCTGGGTCTCTTCACCCTACCATGGCTTTCAACATGGACCCTGCTTTCTTCCTTGCTTGTTTAGGTGCCATCAGGGGACACACTTCCATACCACTGAGGCCCTACATGGCAGATGAACAATTTTCAATTTTTGAGGAACAGCTACTGAAGAGATAGGATCCTTTCCTCAGATGGAGACATTCACTATCAACTTTGCTTAAGCCTGGCTCATTCTTGAATCTTCTGCCCTTCCTAATTTGTCTTTGAAAAATGTACTAAAGAGAAGATATCTGTATGTTTCATTTGCAAAACTAATAATCAGCCAAGAAGGCTGGCATATGTTAGGTGCTATCGGGCCGGGTATGCTTTCAAACCCAGAATCTACATGCCAAACTGGATGGGGGTGTGGGGATCTACCTCTTCCTCTGCACATGAGGGTTGTAATGTGCATTCGGAAGTTACACAGATGGTCCTCAACACAGCTGTATTTGAAGCCAGTTCTCTGGATTCTGCAAGTACAACTACTTGTTTCTACATCACTTAGATATAGTGATTGGGTGTATTTCTCTCTGCTCTGCCTTCTTCATCCTTGTCTGACAATGTCTACACCAAGGACAGAAGCTTGCTAGGCGAGGTTACCACCAATATTGATGGCACACATCAGTTGGCATACTAGGATAGGGATTGGCAAACTGACCCACTGCCTGAGTTTCAAAATGAAGTTACACTAAAACACATGTGGTTTACATGCCATCTCTGCTGCTTTCCTGCCCTAAAAACAGAGTTGAGTAGTTGTGACAGAGATTGTCTGCCTGCAAAGCTTAAAATATTTACTAACTGGCTTTTTGCAGAAAAAAGTTTACTGACCTCTGCTCTAGGATGTGGTCGTTTAACCCACCTTGTCCAAGTCATGTTTCTTCTCTGTTCTTTGTTTCTTTACTGCCTATCTCTAAAACGTGTCAATCTCTGAGCCTGTAGCATGTTAACTCCAAACTGGATTCTGCCGCGCCACCTACAAAGACATGGGCTATTTAGTGAGGTTGGCCCAGGATCGGACATTGTTTCGTTCTACTGTACATGGGGTCGCTATGAGTCAGTTCTGACTCGGTGGCACCTGATAACAACAACAATTTCTAAAACCATTCATTGGCTGGGAAACTTGGAATTTTTAGCCATGCTATTCTCAACTGTAGGTCACAGTCTGAAGAAACAGAGTAAGCTGGGAGTTTTAGGTGAGATGAAAAAAGAATTTCTCTATGATATTGGTGCCCACAGGCTTCAATATCAAAAAAGTTTCTGGAACATCACCCAAGGAACTTCTAGAATGGCACAGCAGTGAATCTAGACAGTTTAGTTCAGGTGTGATTCGGTTCTGAAGTGGGAGGATTGATTAGATCTGTATTTTCCAGGAGATAGTATGATATGTGGCTAAGAAATAGTACCTGGCTCTTTAACTTTATAAAGATCTAAAGATACCTATAGATTGTGTGTGAATCGACGTTTATTATTTTAATATTTCTATCCTAATAGTATGCTTTAGAAAAATAGATAACAAGCACACCTAAGCTTTAATTTCATGGCTATGATTGCCTAGAACAAGGCTAAATAAAAGCGAATCAATACACAGTTGATTTGAAGAAACCTATTAAAGTAATACGATCACAGGTATTATGAAGAAGTAGAAAAAAACCTCAAAGGTGACTCATAGGTGACAGAGGGTGGGGAGACTCTGGATTTAGTGACAGAGCTCCCGTGCCTCAGCTTTTACTACAGTGACCTTACCAAGTGTTTCAAACTAATTTGGATCTTTAAGGTTTCTTTCCTCCACCCACCATCAGTGCAGAGAGATTTTGCCTGGCTAATGTGATTTTCAGGTATTTGTTGAGAAGGTCCCTGACTTGACCTGGGTAATGAAGAGTTCTTTTCCCTGGCAGCAAAGGCAGGCTATCATCCACAGTGTGGAGGGTGATGCACAGCCATTGATGAAGATGGAATGGCTGGGCCTGCAGTGTTATTAATGCTAGCGCTGGGTCTGGGAGCATCTGCAAGTGAAACAAAGTGATATGCCCTTCACTTAAGCCCATGAGGACAATGAAAGCAAGTGTGCGGCTGACTTGGATGGGAGCCAGAATCAGGCCTGTTGTCAGAGTAAAGAAATTCATTAAAGGAGATCTCATACCAAGGGCTGAAGAGAAAAAGAAAGAGGGGGTGGGTGTTGATTGAGCAACAGTGCATTAAAACTTAGTGCCTTGCGTCAGGATGCACTTAAATCCCCGCATCTGGAGGAGATTTATGAGGCAGAGGCTTGAGAGGGTCTTGTACATGGTGCTGAAGTATTGTGAAAGCCCTGCCACAAACGATGGGCCCAGGAAACACTTCCTTCCTAGGTCTGAAGGAAAGGATATTATGATGCACAGCTGCTAGAATTCTGAATAAAGGAGTCTAAAGTCCAGTGGGAGTCCCTGGATGGTACAAATGGTTAATGTATTTGGTTTCTAACCATAAGTTTAGAGGTTCAAGACCACCTAGAGGTGACTCAGAAACCAGGCCTGACTGCTTCCAAAATAGCACAGCATCGAAAGCCCTATGGAGGGAGCATAGTTCTACCCTGACATACACGGGTCGCTTTGAGTTGAGATCAACTCTTTAAACTAAAGACCAGTGACTGATGGTAAAATGATCATGTGGGATCCAGATACTAGTAAGGTATCTGGTATTAAGATTAGAAATGAAAAGGGGAAAGGCAGGTGGCAGAACTTGGTGAAGTGGGCCAGGCAGTGTAAAGTGGTTAGAGGAAGTGGTGGAGACCAGGGCAACCTGGAGGACCCAAAGCCCCATTTGAAGGGGACTGTTCCTGCCTGGCACTAGCCCATTGTTATGATGAGGGAATCTAGGTCCTTGGTCCCAGATTCCCTGATTAAAGCTAGCCATGGGAACTTTAAAAAGTATATCAAATATCTCTATTGAAAAGCATTTAATTAAAAGAGAAAAGATAAAGAAAGCACTGCTTCATAAAGAAATCCATGGACTGGATTTGACCTGTAGGCCTGTAGTAGGCAAAATAATGATCTCTATCACACCCAAGAAATCCTGGTGTGGCACTGTAGGAAAATCACAGGACTGCTTACCACAAGGTTGGTGGTTCAAACCCACCAGTTGCTCCTCAGAAACCCTATACAGAGTCACTATGAGTGGAAACATACTTGAGGGCACTTAACAACAACAACCACCCTTAAAGATGACCATGTCCTAATCCCTGGAAACTATGAATATAGACAAAGGAAAGCTAAGGTTACAAATCAAATTAAGATTGCTAGTCATCTAACTTTGAGCTGGGAAGATTATGCTGGATTATCCATATGGACTCCATGTAAGCAGAAGGATGTTGAAAAGCAGTTATGGGTAGCAGAAGAATCAGTGTCATAGTAACATAATATGTGAAGAATCTTGCCTGACACTGCTGCACTGTGTGGGCAGCTTCAAAACACTGGGAATGGCAAGGAAATAGACTTTCTTATATATCCTTCACATCTAACAGAGTCCTGTGGGTACCTTGATTTTTGTCCCAATTATAGAGCTGAAAGATCATGAATTTGCACTGTTTTAAGCCATAACATCCATAAGTATTTATTACAGCACAATAGGAACTAATAAAGCCTTCAGTTTCATACTACAATCTAGAAACTGTATAGATGAGGGGAGAGGTAAGTATGGTGAAAGTGGAGATGACACTACAATTTTATTTGTCCTTATAATCATGAGGGAGAGATGGAATGGATGTTAGGTTTGGCTGATTGACTTCCATCATTTTGATGAAAACCTTCCCAATTCAGTGGATACAGCTGATTGTTTCAATTCTGTGACAGCCAGCCCGATCCTAGGGGCAGCTTTGGGAGCAATGACCCTGAGGATCTCTAAGTCAAAAGTATCTGGTTTACAATGGTAGAGGCTGTTGTTCACCAATATCTGTGGGTTCTACTATAGCCCTCAGCCTCCCTGGCTGTGGGGTTGGGACCATATGTTCATCAGGATGTGGGCACAAATGGCATAGATTACTTCTAGTCCTGACCTTCAACAATCCCATGTGATCTCCAGCTCCTCTTTCTCCTCCCATAGTGACCCTGGATGCCTTTTGTAGCTCAAGATGATGGAGCTACAAAAGGGAGAAAGACTGTCCCACTTGTGTCATGAACAAGAATTAAACTTTTGTTTTATTGAACCATTACAGTTTCAGGATTGTCTGTGACCACAACAGCATTACTTAGTCATCAATTTTCCAGTTGGCATTAAATCGATTATGAAGCATGGCAACCCCATGCCCATAGGGTTTTCAATGGTTGACTTTTCAGATATGTATCAGCAGGCCTTTCTTCTGAGACATGTCTGGGTAAACTCAAACCTTCAACCTTTCAGTTAGTAGCAGAGCCTGTCAATCATTTGCACCACAAAAGGACTTGCTTCACTTTTCAGTTGTTGTTGTTAAGTACCATTGAGTATAGAGTTATAACCCTGTATAGAGTTTCCAAGGAGCAGCTGGTGAGCTTGAACTGCCGACCTTGCAGTTCAAACTGACTTTGCAGTCTAGCACATTACTCAACTGCACCACACCA
>NW_006408675.1:6694427-6696597 GCF_000296735.1 Chrysochloris asiatica | reverse complement strand
AAAGTTAATCACTCCCCTCCTTGCTATAAAACATCTACCTTTACATTTACAACCCTCACAATCAGTTCTGATAACAATTATTCACTATTATATCACAAGAGACCTATCCGCATTTCATTTCATCAACCTTGCCTCTACTCAGTGGAGATTCTACCTTCCTGCATGCCAGGGATAATTTTTACTTAGCAGTTAATTCAAAGTCAACTTAAAGAAAAATATTAAATAAAAAATATACAAGTGTCACATAGGTATGGAATAAAAATGTGAAGGTGGCATTCAAAAAACTGAAATATAGGGTCCATGAAAATAGGCCACAAGAAAGTAAAGGAGCCTTGAATTATATATTGAAAAGGAAAGCAGCTGCCGTGGCTTCTGCTATGTGTAAGTCACATATTTGACTCTGACATTCTAGGACTTAACAGGACCTAATATCAAACCTACTTGTTGCCATTATTATGATGTTCAACTTTGTTGACCTGGCTTTCGAGACTTCCAGATGTCCAGAATCTAATAGTAACTTGACAATTTAAATTCTCTTGACCTTTGTGCATGAAAGTAGAAAAAAAAGGAAGACCCCAACAAGATGGATTGGCACAGTGGCAGCAGCAATGGGCTCAAAGATAGCAATGATTGTGAAGTTGGCACAGGACTGAGCAGTGTTTCGTTCTGTTGTGCATAGGATCGCTATGAGTTGGTTCTGACTCGATGTCACCTAACAACGACAACTTTGCAGGCATGGCCCAAATCCCATTTCCTACATGAAGTTTTAGCCTGCATAAAAATGCTTATTGTGCCTCTCCATAAAAATTATTTCACCCTCTTTAAAGTTTTAGGATTGGAAGAAGACTCATTAACAACCTGCAATATGCAGATGATACAACCTTGCATGATGAAAGTGAAGAGGACTTAAAACATTTACTTATGAAGATCAAAGAGCACAGCCTTTACTATGAGTGGAAACATACTTGAGGGCACTTAACAACAACAACAGCAAAGTTTTAAAGCACCTATTTCTGGCATTTGAGGTCTCTGGTGGTACAAACAGTTTGGGGTTGTCTACTAAAGGAGCTCTGGTAGCGTAGTGGTTATGAATCGGGCTGCGAACCTTAAGGTCAGCGGTTCGAAACTACCAGCTGCTCCGCTGGAGAAAGATCAGGCTTTCTACTCCCGTAAAGATTTACACCCTCGGAAACCCTGTACAGTGTTGCTATGGGTCGAAACTGACTCGACGGCACTTAACAACAACAACAACACTAAAGGTTGGCAGTTTGAACTCACTCAGAAACATAACTGAAGAAAGATCTGGCAATTGGCTCCCATGAAGACCACAGCCAAGAAAGCTGTAACACATCGGGTCATTACAAGTTCAAATCAACTCAATGCCATTTTTTCCCTCAAGTATTCCTGGTACCAACCAGTAAAGTTATTTGGGTAACCATCTTGCCTTCCCAGTAACAATTTTAAGTTGCTGGGCAAGACTGTATCTTGTTTCTATGTATTTTTAAAAATCTTTTATCCTTCCTGGTAGTTTTCAGTAACATACATTCAACAAATATTTGTTGATTCACTTTTTGTTTTTAAACATCTGTTTCTCATGCTTCACAGCTTTTCAATGCACAAATCCAGAATTGCTGGGTACTGCAGAATTGAACTGTCCTATGACAGAGAGTAAATTAATAAGCTTTCTGTTTGAAGAAACGTCTGGTGTCTAATGAAGATGGCTATTGGGAGTGTCATGAGGTTTGCTGTTACCTGGTTCTTTAAGATAGTCATTGGTGACATGTTTTCAGGCAGGATGTATCAGTTTAAAAAGTTTTACTGTTGAGAGAAATGGACCTCAAACCAAAATAATAGACTTTTATTTCTCACTATACAATAGTTAAAGCAAGTATTTAGGCAGGATAGTTTTCTTCAGTTTGGTGATGCTGAGACCCAGGCTACTTCCATCTTATGACTTAGCCTTTCTGTAAGACCTTGTCACCATTTGAATCCAGTCAGCAGAAAGTAACAGAGAATGTGAGGGTGGTGCCCTGGTGGAAGCCATGCCATCAAGGAATGGAACGGCAAGAGACCCAAAGCATGAAAAGCTCATTGTTTAGCAAAGCGACAATGAGTGTCTCCTTGGATGGCAAAGCCCCAAGGGGAACCTCATGCTGAGGCCTTGCAGTTC
>NW_006408675.1:6655380-6675563 GCF_000296735.1 Chrysochloris asiatica | reverse complement strand
AGTTATGGTGTTGGAGGAGAATATTTAAAAGTGTCATGGACTGTCAAATGAACAAACCAATCTGTGTTGGGAGAAATATAGCCAGAATATTCCTTCGAAACCAGGATGGCCAGACTTCATGTCTCATACTTCAGATATATTATCAGGAGGGACCTGTTCCCGGAGAAGAATATGATGCTTTGTTAAGTGGAAGGTCAGTGAAAAAGAAGAAGTCCCCCAACTAGATGGATTGGCACAGTGGGACCAGCAATGGGCTCAAGAGTAGCAAGGATTGTGAGGCTGCCACTGTGTTTCATTCTGTGTTGTATAAGGTCACTATGAGTCAGGACCAACTCTACGGCACCTAACAACAACAATAGTATGTTGTACTTTGTTATGACAGCCCTAAGAAACTAATACATTCTACTCCTAAAAAGCCCTTGATAGGACATGGCACACATGATTCCATCTTGTAATCCATGAGTGAGAACTAGTTACATGGCTACATGTAGATGCTGGGGCACTGGGAAATGTAATCGGTAGGTTCTTTCCATTACAGTGTTTCATTTTACACTAGAGAGCATTCTGGGTGATGGTTGACTACCTCCATGACGTACTAGGGCCAGCCCTCCAGCTGTGTCCATGTTTCAATATCTTTCAAGTTGATTTTCAGGGGATATTACACCTTAAAGACCTCATATGAGTGTTTGAATCAGGCCTTGACTCTAAATCTCCTGACTCAAGGCCCATTCATTACAACACAATCTCTCCTACAGGAAACAGTTGGTTTTAAGTAAAAATGGCAGGTCCATTCTGTCCTCTTTTTTTATGTCTTCAGTTCTCTTTTCTATGATTTTTTTTTTTGTTGTTGTTGTTCTCTCAGATGCCAGTTCATAATTTCAGTCAAAATGTGATCCTATTCCTTAGTCATGCTTGGTATCATCTCTTTTAGAGGCATTGACATTTATTTCTTGGCTAAATCTAAAGAGGTGAGGCTTCATAGTAGACCCTCTGTGGAAAGTTATAGGTGAGTATGAAGGCCTGCTCCAACATCCATGAAATCATAACAATTAAACTATCATAAAAGCCAGACCTGGCTTCAGCAAGTATTGTCAAAAATAACAGATCTTGCCGAAGCATAAATCAAACAAGTCAAATTTTATAGCTGCAAAGCAGTTTAGAAATTACTCAATCTAGCTATTTATGTTTGGGTAATATGTATCTGAGTATTTGAAAAGATGATCAACTCATTGGTGGTTAGAATACTGCAGTTATAACAATGAGACAAATTTTTTTCCCTGTCAGATTATCAAAAATTTAAATATAGTCAGTGTTAGGAGGAATGTGGGGAAACTGACTCTTTCATACAATATTGAATGAGTGTAGATTAGTAAATGTATTTATTTTAAGGATGCAGGGGGTGCATTGACACAATTCAAAGCAAAAATTTAACTATCCTTTGACATAATAATTTCACTTTCAAGAATCCCTTCTACAAGGAGGCTTCTGTGGAGCCTTTGTATTGCATAAGACCATAGGTGGAATCCTGATCCTCATCCAGAATCTTTTGAGGCAGGAAATTTCCACTGAAAGGACAAGCAGACCAGCTTGGAATGGCTAGAAGAACAGAAGATATTTCTTGAAAGAAAGGCCAGCAGGAAAAATCAAAAACAATAACAGCAGCCTGATTGAATGCTACAAGAACAAGCAAGTTGTTTGCCCAGGAATGGTCAGGTCCCCTCAGGGCAAACCCCCTTCCAAGACTAAGACTCAAGGGGAATACACGAGCAAGCATGTGTTCTTGTTGTTGAGCATGTTGGTCACCGATAAGGGAAAGTGAGGGG
This sequence comes from Chrysochloris asiatica, assembly GCF_000296735.1. Lineage (NCBI taxonomy): Eukaryota > Metazoa > Chordata > Mammalia > Afrosoricida > Chrysochloridae > Chrysochloris > Chrysochloris asiatica. The sequence continues at coordinate 6,673,740 of NW_006408675.1, read as the reverse complement.
AAAAGAGCAATGAAGTCATGATCTAAATTAGATCATGTTCAACAGACTCCTGTTAATCTGGGTTGAGACATGGTTGGTCAGCAGTATGGCAAGATCTGAGGACTCCTGGGCCCAGGGACAGGGACATGGCCACAGAGGACTGGAGCATAGAGTGAAGGGTCTGGCTGATACGAAGTGAGGATAGATGCACAAGAACATCCATACTTGCAGACAGTGCCCATTTGACCTGGCTTCAATGGCTGGATGACCAGAACTCGACTAGAGGAAGAAAGAAGAGGGAAAAAAGAGTAATCCACTACAATTTGATGAACTTGACCTATGCTTGTGAATGTAGTAGCTCAAAAGAGAGAATGAATCTTTACAATGAGGATCATTCCTACCTTCTTGGTACACAAGGTTGACAGGGATGGGCAATTTGGACATTGGCTACCCAAAATGGGGGGCTACAGAGGCACGAAGTGACTGGCTTGCAGGCTTTCAAGAGGAAGCCTAGTTTCTGAAGGCATGGGGGAAAGTAGAGTCTTTACTGAGTGGTTTCCATCCTGTCTGGATGGGGCTGGTTAAAGGAGATGGGGATAAGACTCTTGTGGTTTAATAGTGAATAATTGCTATTAGGACTGATTGTAAGTATTGCAAATGTAAAGGCTGACATTTTGTAACAAAAGGAGGGGAGTAGCTGATCTTGTAGTCCAGGAGCGGAGGACCCTGAGACCACCAGGGGAGAAGAGCAGAGTGTGGGACCCTATTCGAAGAAGTAGCGATGCCAGAGATGGAGGCAAAGATGATGATGTGGACAGATGGAGCAGCTGTGAACTCTGGACTCAGGGAGGGAGAGTGGCTGTGTGCTGACAGCCAGGGGGCAGGCTTGTGGGGTGTACTCTTTGTCTGTTTGATGATGCATGCAGGGAATTGTAATCATTACAATGAAATGAAATAAGATAGGCTGAATGTAAAGCTAATGTTCTCCCATGTAGACTATCACATAATTCACAATAAAAACTTAAAAAAAAAAAAATCCTTTTTACCAATAAACCTAATGAAGGTACACAAAGATATGTGTTCATGAATTATCATGATTAATTGTAATTATGAGAAAATGGAGGAAACCTAAGTGTATTTTGATCGAAGCAGTGTAAATTAATTAAAGAACATCCATATTGCCATCTTGTGCAATTATGTGCAACTATGAAAAAGAATGAGTTAGAAATGTAAAATGGTGCAGCCACTTTGGATATCAATTGTCATTTCCATGAAAAGTCATTCAAAAAGTTAATATATGACCTAGCAAAATATGCCAAAGAGAATGTAAAACGTGTCCATATAAAAACTTAAATGTTCATAGCTGCATTATTCATAATAGCCAAAAAATGAAATCAGCCCAAATATTCAACAACTCATACATGGGTAAACAAAATGTGGTATACACAGCCAATGAAATATTGTCGTTGTTGTTGTCAGGTGCCATCGAGTCGGAACCGACTCATAGTGACCCCATGCACAGCAGAACGAAACAATGTCCAATCCTGGGCCAACCTCACTACCGCTGCCACACTTGATGCCATCAATGATGCCACCTGGCTGAGCCATCTCGTTGGGGGGTCTTCCTCTTTTTCTCTGACCCTCCATCTTACCCAGCGTAACATCCCATAAAGAGAAATTAAGTACTGGTGCATGCTACAACATGAAGAAATCTTGAAACCATTGTGAGAGAAACCAGAAACAAAAGTCTAAATTTTATGTGATGCTTCCATTTATATGAGATGTTCAAAACAAACATATCCATAGTGGTAGTTTCTGGGGACTGAAGGAAGAGAAAAAGAAATACAGAGTGACTGCTAAGTCACAAAGTTTTTTTTGTTTTCTTAGTATAATGAAAATATTCTGAAATTAGACAATTGTGCAATTCTGTAAGTAATATACTGGTTTTGTTACTGTTGTTAAGTGCCTTTGAATTGGTTTCAACTCATAGTGAGCCTGTATAGTGTTTCCAAGGAGCGGCTGGTGAGTTTGAACTGCCATTCCTGCTGCTCAAACCTACCTTGTGGTCTAGTGCTTTATTGCACAGCATCACACTAGGACTTCAAATAATATATAAAAACTACTAAATTGTATACTTCCAAAGGGTGGATTTTATGGTATATGACTATATCTCAATATGAAAAAGAACAAGTTAGATCTATTTGTCTGAAATGGAATGACATCCCTGATATGTTAAATGGTTAAAAAACAGGTTGTAGAATAATATGTACCTGTTTCTGTTTTTTTTTTTTTTTTTTTTTTTTAACACTATAACGAAATGAATTATATCATTCATGGTCAAACCAGAAAAACTGTAATTCCTCTAAATATTTAAAAGAGATAATTTAATGTAGGGAATAGGTTACAAGGGTGAAAGTCATGATCACCCCTTCATTGGAGGGACAAATGGAGGAGATAATATTAACAAAGATAATGAATTATTAGGGTAACCTGCTGTGAGCTCTGGTAGTACAATGTTTAAAGGATCAGTTGCTAACTCAAAGATTGGAAATTTGAACCTACCCAGTAGAGGTGTGGCACTGTGGGTTAATGTGCTGGACCACAAGGTAGGTGGTTCAAACTCACCAGCCACTCCTCAGAAATCCTACACTGAGTTGTTATGGGCCGGAACCAACTCAATGGCGCTTAACAACAACAGTTGTTTCATGAGGGAAAAGACTTGGCAACCTGTTCCTATAAAAATTACAGCCTAGAAAGCCCTATGGGGCAGTTATATTCAATGGTACCCAACAACAACAACTGGAAGTAGGAACTACAGAGGATCTGTCAGATGGGAGTTGAGCCGAGGAGAAATTGCTAAAGATAACAGACTAGGAAGTCTGCTGCAAGAGATCGCTTTAAAGTGTTAAAGAGCAAAGGTATTACTTTGTAGACTAAGATGTGCCTGACCCAAGCTGTGGTATTTTCAATCACTTCATGCAATTGTGAAAATGGATAATGAATAAGAAGACCTAACAAGAATTGATGACCTTCAATTATCGTGTTGGTGAAGAATATTGAACAGATTGAGAATGAACAAATCCGTCTTGGAAGACGTAGAGCCAGAATACTCCATAGAAGTGAGGATGGCAAGACTTTGTCTCACATACTTGAGACATGTTATCAAGAGGGATCAGTTCCTAGAGAGAAATAGGATACTTGCAAAAGTAGAGGGTCAGAGAAAAAGAGGTAGACCTTCAACAAGATAAATTGACACAAGTGTTCAAGTATAACAAGGATTGTGAGGATGACTCAGGACCAGGCAGTGCTTCATTTTGTTGTGTGTAGGGTTGCTATGAAGGAGCTCTGGTAGCGTAGTGGTTACGAATTGGGCTGTGAACCGTAAGGTCAGCAGTTCAAAACTACCAGCTGCTCCACCGGAGAAAAATGAGGCTTTCTGCTCCCATAAAGGTTTATAGTCTTGGAAACCCTGTTCAGGGTTGCTATGCATTGGAACCGACTCCACGGCACATAACAACAACAACAACAAGGGTTGCTATGAGTTAAAACCATCTTGATGTCACCTAACCACAACAACAGCCTAGGAAACTCTAGGGGGAAGTTCTACTCTATCATATCTGGTCACTAGGAGTCAGAATTGACTCATTTACACACAGCAACAACAACAAGAGACACTGCAACAAGCAAAGTGAAAGGGAGAAATACCTCTGGCTTCTCCCCTCTTTCTACCTTCGGGTCTTCCCTTGTCACATCCCATTAGTCATATCTAATAGGAAGTTAGAAATAAAGAGAGCCTGAAAAAAAGAAGATTCTTGAAGTACCTTGGGGATAAATCCAAGATTGCAAGGCCAGGAAGAATATCTCTGAGAGTGGGTATAATAATTCATGGGAGCAGTTCTCGTACTTTCATTCCCAGGCCTATTGTTCCAGCTATGAGAGAAAGAACACCAACCATTGATTGTATGAACTGCATCCTTAGACAACATCCCAATCTTATAGGTTATTGTTTTCCAAGTGGCATAATAACTGAGTCTGTAACAAGTTATTTTGTCAAATCAGCTTCTTCTGTACAATTGGAGTACATGGTAAACCAGAGAATCCCATGGGTGTGAAGTCATTGCTTCATTTCATTCCCTGTAAAATATGCTCAGAATGCTGTACAAGATAACATGTTACTTGTTTAGAATGTAGTATAAGATACCATGATGATAAATGAGGCATTCCCTAAGTTATCTTGACAGAAGTATGCAAAGCTCTTTATACTGGAAAGGTTTTGGCATCTGAATATAATTGAATGTAGGTACTTGAATCCAAGATTTCGTCAATCAGTCAAGGAAAATATTGAAACTATTTCCAGCTGCTTGAGCTAGAACATTAACATCAGAATCTTGAGTCAGAGTCCTTTATTGAGAAATTCAGCCTCATCTAATGTTATTTTCTGTTCTCCTTAATCTAACCCTTATAACCCATTTACACATCTGTTGTCCAAGTTCCTGCTCATCTGAATTAGCAAGAGCTTACATTCTCTTTGGTGTGTAAGATACCTGTTTCCAGAACAGACCGTGCAGTTCTCCCATTAAGATACAATGGGCCTATATATGGGTCTAGAGAAAATGAGAACATATATGAGTGAGTCTGTAGAAGAATAGTGTCTGGTTGAAAGAAAATGGTCCAAGGAAAGATCATTACAGAGACATTAAGTCTGTGAAAGCTAGTTCCTCAGACAGGGAAAGATGAACTGCTTCGTAGAAAGAGGACTCAGGAATTTTCCAGATTAAGGTTCTAAAGGCTGTCCAACCATCCAAATGACCCCATTTCAAAGCTCAGGATTCCATTCCTCCTCAACAGTTGCCATAACCTTAACAATTGAGACATGGCTAGGTTTTGTGTTGTTTGCCTTGTAACTCTACAACTGCCCAATGATATTTTGGGTCTAATTTTCATTGGTCCTGTAGCTACTAGAAATAAGAGATTCTTTTAAGGGCACCAAAGACATTCAGTGATTCTATATCTGTGCTGAGCTTATCAATCTCCTTTCTGTAAATGCTCCGGCATCTTTAGAAATAGCAAGTCAACTAATAGCATATGCCAGTTAAATACAGGAGCTATTGGATTACCTAAAGCCTTATCTTTCACTGGTACATTATCGTAAGCAACCTACAGGTGATAATTTAAGTAATTATGTTGCCATTGCATGGCACACCTTACTTCCATTTGCAAGGAGATTATCACTGAATTCATGCTCAAACAAGTGAACATTCTAACTCAGTACTAACCTGAGAATGTGTTTTTTAAAACCACTCCAACTCAAACCTATCACCTCTGTACATATGGTTGATAGGGATGGGCAACTTAGGCACTGGCTACCTAAAATGGGGAGTGGGGGAGGGCTACAAAGGCACGAAGTGACTGGTTTACAAGTTTTCAAGAGAGAGTTTAGTTTCAGAGCAAATGCAGGGAAGGTAGAATCCTTATTGAAGAGTTTTCATCTTGTCTAGATGGGCCTGGTGAAAGGAGACCGAGCTAGAATTCTTATTCAATAATAAGTAATTGTTATTATGACTAATTGTGATTGTCACAACTGTAAAGGTGGAAGTTTTATAACATAAAGGGGGAGTAATTAATCAAACATTCCAGGAACAGAGAACCCTAGAACCATCAAGGGAGAAGAACATAAGCTGAATGTGAGATCCTATCCAGAGAAGCAGCAACACCAGAGATGGAGCCAGAGATAAGGACATGGAGAAATAGAGCAGCTGAGGACTCCAGACTCATGGAAAGAGAAAGACTGCATGCTGGTGGCCAGGAAGCAGGCTTGCAGAATATGCCCTTAGATTGTTTAAATGATTATATATACCTGAGTGTTTTGCATACGTCAAAAACAAAATAAAACAAAACAAGAAAACAGAATAGAAGCAAATACTGTTAAATGATGATGCATGGAGGGGATTGTAATCATTGCAATGAACCAAAATATGATAGGATAAATGCAAAACCAATGTTCTTCCATGTAAACTATCACTCAATTCACAATAAAAGCTTAAAAATAAAACAAAATGCTCCAAGAACTATGTTGTTGTTATTAGGTGCCGTTGAGTCGATGCCAACTCATAGAGACCTCATGCATAGTAGAACAAAACACTGTCCCATCTTGCACCAGTCTCACAATAGTTACTACACTGGAGCCCCTTGCTGTTGCCACTGTTCCAAGAACTGTATTAACTAGTAAAATGAAAATGTATTGAATATTTAAAAAAGTAAGTCTAGTACAGGAAATTGGTTTCCAGAGCTGCAAGAGCAGAGAAGCAAATAGACTGTGAGGCGGTTCAAGGATACACAACAGCAGGAAACTACTACCATCTGTCTGCTAGAGGGAAAAAGAGAGAGGATAGTATGCCCCAGTGCCGTGGGATCTGGAGCTATGGAGTAGAGGACAACAGACATAGAGAAAGGTTTCTTCCTTCCTCCATTTCTCCCGTTAGCAGAATTTATTATGAGCAGGTAGATGTAGAAGCAGAGCAGGAGAAAGGCAGAAAGACAGTTGACTTCTAAACATCTAAACTTCTTTGTAGTGGTGGTGGTGGTTATGTGCTGTGGAGTCAGTTCCGACTTATAGAAACCCTGTATAGGGTTTCTGAGGCTGTAAATCTTTACAGGAGCAGAAAGCCTCCTCTTTCTCCAGCAGAACTGCTGGTAGTTTCGAACTCCTGACCTTGAGATTAGCAGCCTGATTTGTAATGTGTAGTAAAGTAAGAAGGCTTCAAAAAGTGTGTGGGGGAAATGCAATGAAAAGATCATGGATTTTTGCTAGTGAACTTTTGAAGCCCCCTTGTATGTTTTGGAAAGAAAGTTAAGAGAGTCAGTAACCAATTCCAGGCAAGTGCCATGGGCTGCCAAAAGAACAAACAAATCTGTGTTGGAAGAAGTGCAGCCAGAGTGCTCCTTGGAGGCCAAGATGGTCAAACTTCGTCTCTCATACTTCAGACGTATTGTCAGGAGGGACCAGTCACTGGAGAAGGATATCATGTTTGGTAAGGTGGAAGGTCAGAAAAAGGAGGAAGACCCTCAGTGAGATGGATTGGTTAAGTGGCAGCATCAATGGACTCAAGAGTGGCAACAGTAATGAGGTTGGCCCAGGACCAGGCAGTATTTTGTTCTGTTGTATATTAGGTTGTCATGAGTTGATATTGACTCGGTGGCACCGAACAACAACAACAATAACAACAACTGGTGAGTCCAAGGAGCTCTGGTAGCATAGTGGTTACGAGTCAGGCTGCTAACCTAAAGTTCAACAGTTTGAAACTATCAGCCCTTCTGTAGGAGGCTTCCATAAAGATTTACAGCCTCAGAAACCCTATACAGGGTTCCTCTGTGTCGGAACAGACTCTCTGGCACACCACCACCACCACTAGTGAGTCCTAATGTGGTACTATTGGATAAGCACTAGACTGCTAACTACAAGCTCAGTGGTTCAAATCCACCAGCTGCTCCTCAGAAACCCTATATAGAGTCGCTATGAGTTGCAACCAACTTGACGGCATTTAACAACAAACTAGTGATGATGGAGGTAAAATACAATGCAAAGGAGCCTAGTCCTTCCATTCAAAGTCAATATATATATATAAACAACCCCATAGGATGTTTAATTAAAATTTGTTCTTTAGGTTCAAGTGATGTAATTCAAATGGCATAAAGTACAAAAAGTAGTAAGGAATTGGAAATGAGGTCTGTATGCTTCTTAATTGATTAGTCTGTCTAATTTCTTGTTGAAGCTCACATCACTATTTCCTAAATGAAAAAGGAGTGCTAATTCTTCCCATTCCCTTGTATTCATTCTCTTCTCTTTATCTCCTCCAAACTCTCCCTGCTTCCCTCAGCCCAAAGTTCCTGCCACCTTGTATGTCACAGGCCTGGGCATGGACTCTCTTCTCTACTTTGGACTGCTGCCTGAGAGGGAGAAGAAAAACTTTGGAGACTAATGTCTGATGGTGGTGGTGGAGATTAAGAAGAGGCAATCACAGTGATCTTTCCAAATATTTAAAAATCCACTGAAGAAGAAGAAGAAGAAGAAAAAAAATCCACTGAAGAAAAATCTTCTAGTGTAAAAACATGAGCTTTATTTTAGTAGAAGACTATGGATCTCTTTCCCAACCTTGAATTCTTGAGTTACATTATATCATATCACATTGCATAATATTTCAAAGACTCCTATTTCTAACAGTATGTGGGCATAGTAATTCATTGCCTAGAGCCTCCTTTAAAGAAGACTATATTGACCCAACTGCTAGGAGTGTTGTGGGAAGATGCCTTACCTGTTAGCTCCTTCAAAGATTGCTTCACCCAAGGTCATGCCTTTCTCAGACTGTCTAGTGACTAATTGCAGTGGGAGTATTAAGTCCAACACAAAAACAACTCTCATGGGGCATTTTATCTTTGGAGATCCCAGAAGGGATTGCTCAAGGCAGATGATGGACATTGCAACTCATCTTCTCATTCTGCTTCCTTTTCTTCCGTCCAGGGACACTCCTAATAAAACATCCTAGATGCTAATCTCTGTCTAAATTCTGCTTTCTGGAGAACCTGACCTGTGATAGTTATCTTTATCTTGGAAGAAACTAGTCTCCAAACATGACTAAAGAAAGGGATGAAGACAATTTCCCCATATCATTCAAGGAAAGAGGTGTCTTTATTTGCATCTTATGCTTGAATGTGTGCCTTTCACAATAATTAATTTGTGAGACTGAAAACCTGTTTTCTCATCCGTTGCCACCAGAAAGCTCTCCTGATTATTCTGTGATGTGATCCTACCTGGTATGATGCACCAACACAGAGTCCTCATTTCTTTACAGGTCTTGGTTCAATTAAAGATAATGTCTTGTATTGCTCTTGTCCTAATAGGCAGAAGCTTCAAATACTTCCTTGTGGGGCTTGGTGAGACCAGACCTCTGCCAAGTTCCATGACTCCAAGTCCCACAGAGTTCTGCTTCCATGAGTTGAGGGACTGGAGAATTGTTTTGGGGACTGATAGCAATTTTCCTGGTGTGGTGCTATAGGATAAGCACTGGACCGCAAGGTTGGTTTGAACCACAAAGCTGGCAGTTCAAACTCACCAGCTGCTCCTCAGAAACCCTATACAGCATCACTATGAGATGGAACTGACTCAATGGCACTTAACAACAACAACAACAACAATAATAATATTCCTGACTCTGGCTCTCCTCTACTCCTGATCCTCACCTTTCAGTCAAACTGGCAGTGTAGGGTCATTCTTTGACTTATTCAATCTATTCCAAATGCATGTAAATCAACATAAAATATAAAAAGATAACATTTTTAAAGGTATGGGCAACTTTAAAATGAGAAAAGTATTCCCAGGAACCAGAAATGGACCACTAATGAAAGTCATAGAAAAACTGAGACCACAAGCCTACAAAGCTTTGAGATATGAGTCAGGCATGAGTGGCTACTTGTTTTGTTCTGGTGGCATAAATGTGCTCTGTGCAAGATAGAACATAAAATCAGAGGGATTGTTAATCTCACTTGCTGGCTGCTATTGCAGGTTACGGGCATTATTAGAAGCACTGAGTCTGGCAACAGTCTCATGACAAACTGCTGACTTGATGACTGGTTTAGCAATATCACACTGAGAGAGACTGTAAACCACTTTATAAGACCTAGACTTGGACTTGAGGAACAAGGATCCAGGATCAGACAATCACAAAATAGATAGAAAGGAAGAGAGGAAACAAAGTAAAGAAAAGTCAAAGGACTGGAAAGGAAAAGTCTCAAACTAATAAAAGAAATCAAATGTTAAGCAAATAGGCCAATAAAACATTTGAAAAGTCTGAATAGCAAGAGTGTTTCAGACATTTAAGGAGCTAAGTGAAAAAAAACCAATATCCATAATACAACAAGGAATTGTGAAAAAACAACAACCATCAGGGAGAAATAAAGTAATAAGAGTTGAATATCAAAAAGATCCTATTAAGGTCTTGAAAATAAAACAACACAATAACTAAAAAGTTAAAAACCCAGTAAATGGTATAAAGTTTCAGCAGGTCACAGTCAAAGAGGGAATTAGTGAATTGGAAGAATTAGAAGATAGTATTGAGGAAGTCAAGTGAACCCTGGTGGCACATGGCAACTAATTTATACAGGTCAGCAGTTCAAACCAACCAGCCACTCTGCAGGAATAAGATGTAACAGTCTGCTCCATAAAGACTTGCAACCTTAGCAGCCCTCTAGGGAAGTTCTACTCGGTTGCTAGGAGTTGGAATCAACTTGGTAACAGTAGCTTATTGAGAAATTCATCAGATTGCCTGGACAGCAAAAACATTAATATATATATATATATATGAAAATACACTTAAAAATATTGTAGACAGGACAAGAAACTCCAACAGACGTATAAATAGAGGTTCCAGAAGTAAAAACAAACAAAAGAGCAATATTTGAAGAAATATTAGCTAAAGATTTTCCTTAAGTAAAATATTAGCTCAAGATTTTCCTTAAGTAAAAAAAGATAAGACTCTTTTGGTTGACAATGTAAGTATACCCTGAGATACAAGCAGGGCAAATTTATAAAGAAAATGACACTAAGACACATCGAGGTGAAACTGCAAAATAATCTTCAAATCTATATTCTAAGAGTGTGCAGTAAGACTGGCAGCCGACTTTTTATAAGCAACAAGAGATGCTGGAGGCTAGCAGATTAATTTCTTCAGGGCACTAGGAAGAAGTCACAGTTAGCCTGGAATTTTATAGCCATTATTCAAAAGTGAAAGCAGAATAAAGAATTTATCAGAGACACAGTTCTGGTGGTGCTGTGGGTTAATGCGCTGGACTGCAAAGTCGGTTTGAATCGCAAGGTTGACAGTTCAAATTCACAAGCTGCTCCTTAGAAACCCTACACAGGTTCACTCTGAATCAGAACTGACTCGACAGCACTCAAAAGCAACATTGAGTTTTGGTGGTGATGTAAGATCAGCACTAGGAGTTGGAATTGACTCAGTGGCAGTGAGTTTTTTTCAGTTTGAAAGAGTAAATTGTTTAAAAATATCTCTGCAAGATGAAAAGTAAACTTAGAAGGAAGGCTGGGCTACAAGAAACAATTATAAACATGCAAATGGGCTTTTTAAAAAGTCAGTAAATTATTTTAGAAATCTGCTTAAAAAGAATTAAAGCCATTTTTGTGTGTTGAAAAGGAGAATTCTAATGTTTCATGGTTAAAAAAAGATGAGGGAAGGGATTGTAAATGTTTTAAGTCCTTTTAATGTTTTAGAGGGAAACAGACATACTGAACAAATTTAAGCTTTGTCAGAAAATTAATGGTTAAGTGTTTATGTTAAAAATTTTAAGATAACCACCAAAATAAATAAAATAAATAAGATATATAGATTGCAAGTCAGCAGAGATGGCGGGGGGGGGAGGGGCAAATAGAGAAAAATGTTATCTAGCAGAAGGTAGTAAGAGAGATAAAAAGAAACAATGATAAAGAATGCAAACAGGAAACACAAAATACAGTGATTAAAAGAAGTCCAATGGAATCAGTAACCAGGATAAATCTAAAAAGATTAAATTCACCTGTTAGAAGATAGATTATCTGATTGGATGTTAAAATACAAAAACCAGTTATATACTGTATACAAGAGCAGCACTTAAAAAAAAAAATGCACAGAGGCTGAAAATAAAGGAATGGAAGCAAAAAAAAAAAAAAACTACTCAAAAGAAAACTTGATTTCAGATCAAACTGAATTTATGGTGAATGCAGATGCTTCTTGAATCTCAGGTTTTATCTCTGACCTCTCTTTGGGGTTCTGGGATGCACATCTATGTTCCAAAGTCATCTCCAACTCAACTTTGCAAAACCGGTCATAATCTTCCTTTATAGACTCCGGTCTCCTCTAGTCTCTAATCTGACCCCACTGTCCACACAGTGGCCCAGTTATCTTTGGTCCTTCTCTATCACTTCTGACATAGTGATCCCGAAGCCTGTCACTTTTTTTCAGTTGGGTTTAGTTTTAGTATCAAGGCAACCAAAACCTAGACCATATCTCTCAAGAGGCCCCAGAGTTATTTGGTCTCAATGGCAGAAGCAAGATGATAAAGGGAACGTCATCATTTGGTAAGTGTTGCACTAAGACACATACGTTATGGTGCCACTCTGGCTCCAAGTCCTTCAGAAGTTGACCTGTGGCAAATGTGGCTACCTTGCCAAGGTCAATTGGAAATGTAAATGGAGTGCCAAGGCTAAAAGATAAAGTACCCCAATACTGTTCTAAGGAGACACCTAAATATTGTATAGTGCAGATTTAGACATGGATTCCATAAAGGAACAACACCCAATCCCAAGAGGCCAGTTTTGAAGTATCCAGTTCACTATAAGGATTTCAACAATAACTCAAACAGTGAATGTTCTTATTTTAAAATTTTTAAAAAGGAAAACTGAAGATTTTTGGAGAGCCACTTGCTCTGAAGTAGCTACTCTGTAAGAAAAAAATCTCACTAGAATGCTGAGGGCAGAGACGGGACCCATGCAAGCAGATGAAGTCAGCAAGAAGAAGAAGAAAAGATAAGTGAGGACTGAACTCTTGAGTCAAAATTGATCCAACACAACCCTTCGTCTCTGTTCTATGAGTAACTCTACCCAAAAAGGAGTAGAGAAGTGATGCTGGTGAAGCCAAGAGCAGAAAAGAAAGCTGGGGTCTGCTGAGGGGTAAGGAGTGGTTTCATGGAAGTGGAGGCTGGAGAACCAACGAGTGTTGTAAGGGGTCTAGGTAGGTGAAAGGGACATCCAATCAGATTGTCTTGGATACAGACCCTCAGCTGTTAGTGTGTTAAATCCCAGACAATCCGCACACCTCTAGAGAAGAAAATAAGATGAGGATCCTGGGGGTTGGGATGAGGAAGCTTCAGAATATTTTGGTCCTCCTATGTCAGTTATAAGAATTTCACCTCAGTCTGGCAGTCAGCTTTTTACAGTCACACAAATCAAATATTCTATTGGGTCGATGCAGAGCAGTCATTAAATGACCTGCCTCAGGGAATTGGATACATCATTGTTGTCAAACTGGTGATTTCCTGTCAAGCAGGCACAAATCCCCAGCAAAGGCATGGTTATTTCATGATCCAGACTCCACCACAGGGACAATACAGAGGCACCCGAAACCCCAGTCTTTGTTCTACATAGATGAGCACTTTGCCTTAATGGGATTACATAAGTATTCATTTTGTTTGTAACAGTAAGGAAATTACTTAAAATTCATATATTTTTGTGTCTCTTTCTCCTCTGTGTTTAAGGGGCCAAGAGAGAGGTTATTATCAAATACTTTGCAATCCTGAGAGTGTCCAGAATAAGGCAATTGTCTAAGAGAAGGGAGGAAGCACCTCCCTTTGACAGGTTTGTGGGATCTCTCCAGGGGCTTAATTACTCTGGTCCCGTGATCCTCTGTTGCTGGCCATGGACTGAGATGTGGACAGACGCTTGCACAGTCTGAATGTATTCCTTCCCATTCTAGCCCCAGTTGGCAGGGGACGTGGCTTGTCTCTGGGCCCCAGGAAGACCAGGCAAGACATGGCCCAGTCTCCCCAACCCTATGGTGGTGGGCCACTGAGACCTTCCCATCTGCCATGCTGCTTTGGTTTTAATGAGAACTGTCCATTTGCTGCTACTCACTCCTAATTATCTGTGCTCTGGCAGGCTGACGTTTTTATTTTGTGGCTGCCAGACTGGTGGGGATGGCCCTTTCATAGGGAATCACACCCCTTTCAAGTTGAGTTTTCTTTTTGCCCATCATTTGTTTTTGTAAACATTTCAGGATTAATTGAACACTCTTCCCTCTTCCAACCAAAACACATGCTTGCCTTCCCTGCACAATATGGCAGTCTTGGCATTTGATCATGTCTGCACTTTTTCATTTCTAAGTCCCCACTGTTGACAAAAGACTGGTCCCAAGTAACCTCAGGCCGCTGTGTTGGAGAAAATTGAGTTTCATTTCAGATTAGCCTCTTCAGTTTCTGCCTCTGAAAGCTCATTTTCTATAAACCTAAGTTTGGCTATCTTTAGGTTCACCTTGAGCATGTTGGCTGCATTATCTTTTGCTTGTCTTTTTAATTATAACTATGAGTTTGGAAGCTTCATACAATATGTCATGTTTTGAGTAAGGAAAGGAGAGGGGAAGGAGTCAGATCTGGGCAGATTTTAAAAAGTGTCAAATGAAAATTGTTCTTCTCTAACTTAATTTTACTATTAAGACTCCCCTGGGAGTAAAAGGAACGATAGCTAGGAATTGAAGTGATTGTCTGCTTTATTTCTTCTATTGCTTACTTATCTTTGAAAGGAAAACAAAAGCAAGGAAATCTGGATCAGCCTTATTATCACGCCCTCTCTTCTGGTGGTGGTGTGTTGTCATGTCAGTTCCAACTTACAGTGACATTATATAGGGTTTCTGAAACCATAAATCTTTACAGAAGCAGAAAAGTCTCATAGTCTCTTGAGAAGTGGCTGGTGGATGCAAACTGCTGACTTTTCAGTTAGCAGACCAACCTGTAACCCAGAGCACGCCCATGACTCTTTTCACTCTGTCTAGTTTTACTTGATCCTGCCTGTTTAGAGGAGTCACCTGGGGATTTAGCAATTTACCCAGGTGTAGTAGACAGAACAATGGCCCCCAAAGATGTCTACATCCTATTCTCCAGAATCTGTGAATGTTACCGTACATGGCAAAAAGAATTTTCAGATGAAAATAAGTTGTGGATCTTGAATTGGGGAGATGAACCTGGACTATCCAGGTGGACCCAATGCAATTACAAGGGTCAAGGGCTGCCAGGGCACCAGGGCTCATGGTAATTTGGTGCCATTGTTTTTGTTGTTGTTAGATGCCTTTAAGTCAGTTTGGATTCATAGTGACCCTATGCAAAATGGAATGAAACACTGCCCCTTCTGACACCATCCTCATAATTGTTGTTGCCAATATATCAATCCATCTTGTTGGGGGTGGGGGTTCTCTTTATTGCTGACCTTCTACTTTGCCAAGCATGACTTCCTTCTACAGAGACTGATCCCTCCTCACAATAAATCTAAAATATGACAAAGTCTCACTATCCTCACTTCTCAGGAGCATTCTGGTTCTACTTCTTCCAACACAGCTTTGTCTGGTCTTCTGGCAGTCCATTGTACTTTCAATATTCTTTGCCAACACCATAATTCAAATGCATTGATTTTTCTCCAGTCTTCCTTATTTATTGTAAAATTTCCACATGCATATGAGATGATTGAAAATACCTTAGCTGGTGGCTATGTAGACCTTCAACAACAGAGATACGGAAAACCAAATGAAAAAGAAGCAGATGGTAGCCCTGGAACTCTGAGCTTTAGATGAAGGGATAGAGAAGTGGATTGAATGCTTACTAGGAGAGAGAGCTGAGCTGAAGTGCCAAAAGAAAAAAAAAGAGAGAGAGAGAGAATGATGACTTATGCTTGCCAACCAGACATGGTACAGCCATCTTGAGTTTTACTTCAGAGACACGAAAACATACTGGCACTGCAGAAACATACCTGTTGTTTGCAGAGATTTAAGTGTTTTTTTTTGTTGTTGTTGTTGTCTTGTTCTCCACACTCTCTGATGACCAGAGGCAAGGCTGGTCCTCACCTACATACACCCCCCAGGAAGTTCTTGGTCCAATACCAGCTGGAGTTACATGAAGGTGAGTGCCGTGATCTGGGCCCCATTAAAGAAGGAAGAGTTGTTCGTAGGGACATTGTTTGGGTGGGTCCTGCTCCAGATCTGTAGAGTTGACCATGGCCAGCCCTGGACTAGCTCTCACTAGGAGAAGCACCTGAACAGAGGTGTGGGCAAGGTAAAAAAAAAAAAAGCAAAGAGACTGAAGCTATGTGTTGGACAGTCAGTCACGGTGTGGGTATCTTGAACTTTCATAGGCAACATTGAAGGCAAGAGGGTAGTAGGTGGCAAAGAAACATACTGGTTATTGGAGAGGAAGGGTAGAAATTTGTTTTGTGTTGGTTTCTTGTACCCCACATTACCCTGGTAACCAGAGGTGTGACCAGCACCCATCTGTGTACCCTCTCAGGGACGCTCCTGCTCTCAAAGTGTGTAGGGAGCTAGCAGCACCAACCCCAATCAGAGCTGGTTCTTGTCTGCCCTGGACTACAGGGATCTCTCACCCTAGGCTCTCCTATAGAGCAGAAATACCTTGATCCCCTAGTTACTGTTGTACTTTGGAGTCTACATGAACTGCTTCCAGATTGAGTGCCCAGAATAGATAACACTTATCCTTACCAGAACTCCATCTAGAGTTCAGTGTTACTGTCTCATGCCTTAACCACCATAATGTAAGGTCTGTGGCTATCAGGAGA
This sequence comes from Chrysochloris asiatica, assembly GCF_000296735.1. Lineage (NCBI taxonomy): Eukaryota > Metazoa > Chordata > Mammalia > Afrosoricida > Chrysochloridae > Chrysochloris > Chrysochloris asiatica. The sequence continues at coordinate 6,657,386 of NW_006408675.1, read as the reverse complement.
CCCCAGAATTCTCTCCTCTCTGGGTCTGCAACCTGCTCTATTTTTGTTGTTGTTATTGTCGTTTTATGTCTTTCTTTCATTATTTGTGATTTTTTATTCTTTCTACCTCACCTTTGTCTTTCTTGTTTTCTCTCTTTCTATCTCTCCTTTCATTTTTCTTCCTTTTTGCTACTTCTCTTTCCCAACAACTTCTTTCTGTCTTCTTCTTCTTTTTATACCCCTTCTTGTTTTGTGTTTATTTCTTTTCTTTTTTTTTTTTTACTACCTTCTGGTTTCTTTCCCCTTTATTAATCCATCTTCTTAATTGTGTTTAGATCTTTTTCTTTTTCTCTTTTTCATGATTTTATTTTCTCTTACTCTCTTTGGTTTTTGTATTCTTTCTCAAGCTTCTACCTGCTTTTACATTTTTTTACAAATTTCTTTTTTCATAGTTATGTGCTAGTTTGTGTTTGATTTCCTTCTCTCTTGTGTGTTTGTGTTTTCTTTTAGTGCATCACCTGAAATGAGACCACAACCACATCTATACAGCTCAGCCACAGCTGCACCATCTATTGCACCACCCATTGGGCAAGAGCTAATACCAGCTGCCATACCCTGGATCAACGACAAAAATCAACATCAGCTAAACCCACCCTGAACTGAACATCAAACAGACAATGGTGCACAAGTTCATCTCTTGATCACACCTACCAAAAAGCAGTTGTTGAGTGTCCAAGAATACACCAAAGGAGCTCTGATAATGTAGTGGTTATAAATCAGGCTGCTAATCTCATGGTCAGCAGTTCAAAACTACCAGCTGTTCCATGGGAGAAAGATGAGGCTTTCTGCTCCCATAAAGATTTACAGGCTTGGAAACCCTGTATAGGGTTGCTATGAGTTGGAACCAACTCCACAGCACATAACAACAACAAAAATACACCAACATACAATCATCAACTCAGTACAAATAAAACAACATTAAAATGTTTCAAAAGCAGCAGACAATTTCTGTTCACAGGAAGGAACAAAATGGAGTGGCTCAACCAAGTGACAAACAGGAAGATCTAGAAACATTTTTGAGGGAAAAAAGGCATTAGAATTACCCAAAAAAGAATTCAAGAGAAAGATATTTAGGTATCAAAAAATGACTGACAGAAAAGTCTATGAACACAAAAAAGAATTCAGAAATGCACTGTAGGAACAATCAAACAAAATAGATGAAGAATTGGAGACAATACAAAACCTGCAAAAAGAAATGCAAAAGATTAATACTAAGATTTCTAAAATAGACAATACATTGAAAAGGAAAAGGGATAGATTTGAATCAATAGAAAAGCAAATTAGAGAGCTTAAAGATAAATCTCTCAATACTGGTAAGATAGCAGAACAATTAATAAAAAGAATGAAAAATCTGAACAAAGCCTAAAATTCATGTGGGACAACAGGAAGAGGAATAACTTATGGGTACTTAGAATTCCAAAACAGGAAGAGACCCAAAAAAGCACAGAAAAGAGAGTTGAAGAGCTTTTGGAAGAAAATGTCCCCAATGTCATGGAAGATGAGAAAATAAACAACCAAGAAGTTGAATGAACTCCAAACAAGCTAAATCTCACAAGAAAATCACCAAGCTGTATCATAATAAAACTCTTCAAAATCAAAGACAAGAAAAGAATCCTTAAAACATCTCAGGAAAAGCTAAAATTTACCTATAAAGGAAAATCAATATGATGACGCTCTGATTTCTCAACAGAAATCACACCAGCAAAAAGCAATAGGGAGATATATTGAAAAAACTTTGAAAGAAAAAAAATTTCCAACCAAGAATCATATACCCAGCAAAATGTCCCTCAAATACAATGGCTAAATTAGAACATTTCCAGATAAGCAAAAATTAAAGGAATTTGTAAAAAACCAGACCAATTTTACAAAAAAATACTAAAGAAAGTATTTTAAACTGAACCAACAACAAAAGACAAAGACTGGAGATTGATTATATGACAATCTTTAAACTGAGAACAGACAACAAC
>NW_006408675.1:6652806-6653772 GCF_000296735.1 Chrysochloris asiatica | reverse complement strand
AACAAAAGCAGTGTCTAGAGGGAAATTTACAGCAATAAGTGCACATGTCCAAAAAGGAGAAAGTGCCAAAACCAATACTTTAACCCAACATGTCCAACAATGAGAAAAAGAGTAACAATGTAAACCTACTGCCACAAGAAGAAAAGAAATAATAAAGATTAAAGCAGAAATAAATTAATTAGCAAGCAGAGAAACAATAGTAAGAATCAATAAGTCAAGAAGTTGGTTCTTTGAAAGAATTAATAAAATTGACAAACCATTGACAAGTCTACCAAAAGAAAATAAGCAGAAGATGCAAATAACATGCATAAGAAATTATATGGGTGGCACCACAAGAGAATCAATGGAAATTAAAAGGATAATAACAAAATACTATGAAGAATTATACTCCAATAAATTTGAAAATCTAGAAGAAATAGATACATTTTTAAGAAAAACATGACCTATCTAAATTAACACAATGTGAAGTAGAAAACTTGAAGAGACTTAAGCAAAAGTAAGAACTTGATTAGGTAATTTAAAAACTCTTAATAAAAAAAAGTCCAGGACCATATGGTTTTATTGTTGAACTCTACCAACATTCAGAGAAGAGCTGACACCAATTTTACTCAGAATATTCCAGAACATAAACAAGAACATAAACATTTTATGAGGCAAGTATAATCCTCATACCAAAGACATCACTTTATTATAGTTATAAAGCAATATCCTTCATGAACGTTAATGCAGAAATTCTCAACAAAATGCTAGCCAAATACAATTAAACTACATATAAAAAATATAATATGTGAGGACTAAGTGGGATTCATACCCAAGTGAAAGAATGATTCAATATTAGAAAAACAATCAATGTAATCCACCATATACATAAAGAACCACATAATCATATTGATTGATGCAGAAAAGTCATTTGACAAAGTCCAACATCCATTCCTGATAAAAATACTCAACAAAGTAGGAAATGAA
>NW_006408675.1:6615852-6652666 GCF_000296735.1 Chrysochloris asiatica | reverse complement strand
GGTGACTTGCATGTTGCTGTGATGCCGAAAGCTATGCCACTGGTATTTTGAACACCAGAAAGGTCACTCATACAGGCAGATTTCAGCTGAGCTTCCAGACTAAGACAAACTCAGAAGGAGAGAGTCAGACTACTTCTGAATGGTTAGCCACTGAAAACCTTAAGAGTAACAGTGAAACACTGTCAAATACCACCAACATATTGAATATTGAGACATGATGAAGAACACCTAAATATTGTCAACATAGTAGCAGGAGATGAGTCCCTCAGGTTGGAAAGCACTCAAACTACAACTGGGGAAGTGCTGCCTCTTCATACTAGAGTTGGCTTTGATGTCACGAATGAAGTAAAGCCTTCAGGACCTTCATTGGCTGAGGAGAAACAGCTGTAAATATCCATTAATCATTGGAACATGGAATGTACTGTTCCAATGCATTCTTCTAGAAAAATTGAAAATTGTCAAAAATGAAATGGAATGCATAAACATAGATATCCTAGGCATTAGTGATAGACTGGCATTGGCCATTTTGAATCTGACAATCACATGGTTTACAAATTGAATAGGAATGGCATCACATTCGTCATCATCACATTCATAGAAAGATCTGTCATGAAGTACAATGTTGTCTGTGAGAGGATAATGTACATACACCTACAAGGAAGACCAGTTAATACCACTATTATTCAAATTTATGCACCCACCACTAGAGCCACTAATGATGAAATTGAAGAATTCTACCAGCTTCTTCAGTCCAAAATTGATCAAACCTGCAATCAAAGTATATTGATAGTTACTGGCAATTTGGAATGCAAAGTTTGGAAACAAAGAGGAAGGATCAATAATTGGAAAATATGACCGTGGTGATAGAAGTGATGCTGGAGATTGCATGACAGAGTTTTGCAAAACTTATGAATTCTTCATTGCAAATATCTTTTTCAAAACATTGTAAAGCATGATTGTGAAATGGACTCACCAGATGCAATACATAGGAATCAAATGGACTGTATCTGTGAAAAGAGATGGTGGAAAAGCTCCATAGCATCAGCCAAAACAAGGCCAGGGACAGATTGTGGAACAGACCATCAATTATTCATATGCAAGTTCAGGCTGAAGCTGAAGAAAATTAAAGCTAGTCCATGACAGCCAAAATGTGACCTTGAACATTTCCGACCTAAATTTAGAAATCATCTGAAGAATAGACTTGATGCATTAGACACTAAAGACCAAAGACCAAAGCTTTGTGGGATTACATCAAGAACATCATACAGGAAGAAAGCAAAACATTATTAAGAAGACAAGAAAGAAGGAAAAGATCAAAGTGAATGTCAGAAAAGACTCCGAAAATTGCTCTCCAGGTAAAATATGCTAAAGAAAATGGAAGAAATGAGGAGTTAAAATAATTGAATAGAAACTTTGAAAGCTCAGCTCAAGAAGACAGAGTCAAATATTATAACAAAATGTGCAAACAACTGGAGTTAGAAAATCAAAAAGGAAGAACATGCTCAGCATTTCTCAATCTGAGGGAACTGAAGAAAAAATCCAAGCCTCGATTTGCAATATTGAAGGATTCTGTGGTCAAAATACTTAATGATGTTGAAAGCATCAGAAGATAGAAGGAATACACAGAATCACTGTACCACAAAGAAATGGTCGAAGTTCAACCATTTCAAGAAGTACCATATGATGAAGAGCCAATGATACTGAAAGAAGAAGCCTAAGGTGCATCGCAGGCACCGGCAAAGAACAAGGCACCAGGAATTGATGGGATACAAATTGAAATCTTTCAACAAACTGATGCAGCACCTGTGGCACTCATCTATGCCAAGAAATTTCGAAGACAACTGTCTGGCCAGTTGACTGGTTGTTGTTGTTGTTGTCAGGTGCCATCGAGTTGGAACCAACTCATAGTGACCCCATGCACAGCAGAACGAAACAATGTCCGATCCTGGGCCAACCTTACTACCGCTGCCACACTTGATGCCATCAATGGTGCCACCTGGCTGATCCATCTCCTTGGAGGTCGTCCTCTTTTTCTCTGACCCTCCACATTACCCAGCATGACATCCTTCTCCAGCGACTGTTCTTTCCAGACAATGTGTCCAAAGTAGGAGAGACGAAGCTTAGCCATCTTGGCCTCCAAGGAGCACTCTGGTTGTACTTCTCCCAAAACAGATCTATTGGTTCTGTGGACTGGTAGAGATCCCTAATTGTGGCCGTTTTGAAGAGTGGTGACCTAATGGAACACAGATATCATTGGACAATATCATTAATATCCTATGCAAGTACAATTTTGCTAAAAATAATACAAAAATGGCTGCAACCATTTATTGACAGAGAACTTCCAGAGGTTCAAATTAGATTCGGAAAAGGAAATGGAATGAGGGATATCATTGCTGATGTCAGATAGACCTTGACAAATCAGAGAATACCAGAAAGATGTTTACCTGTGCTTTAGTGACTTTGCAAAGGCTTTTGATTGTATGGATCATGATAAAATATGGACAACTTGTGGAGAATGAATATTCTGGAAGACTTAATTGTGCTTATGAGGAACCTGTACATAGACCAAGATGCAGTTGTTTGAGCAGAATAATGAATGTTTCAAAACTAGGAAAGATATGTGCCAGTATTGCATTACTTCACCATACTTATTCAGTCTGTATACTGAGCACATAATCTGAGGAACTGCATTATATAAAGAAAAATGTGGCATCAGGATTGGAGGAAGACTCATTAACAATGAGTGTGATATACAGATGATACAACCTTGCTTGCTGAAAGCAAAGAGGACTTAGAACATTTACTGATGAAGATCAAGGACCACAGCCTTCCATATAGGTTGCACCTCAATGTAAAGAGAAAAAAAAAAAAATCCTCACCACTGGACCAATAAACAATATCCATATAAATGGAGTAAAGATTGAAGTTGTCAAAGACTTCATTTTGCTCAGATCATCCATCAATGCTCATGGGAGCAGCAGTCAAGGAATAAAAGGATATATTACATTAGGCAAATCTGCTGCACAAGACTTCTTGAAAGTGTTCAAGAGCAAAGATGTCAGTTTGAGGGCTAAATTGCATCTGACCAAGCCATTGTATTTTCAATCACCTCAAATGCATGTGAAAGTCGGACAATGAATATGGATTACCATAGAAGAATTGATACATTTGAGTTATGGTTTTGGAGGAGAATATTAAAAGTACTACCATTGACTGTCAAAAGAAGAAACCAATCTTTGTTGGAAGAAGTACAGCCATAATGCTCCTTGGAAGCCAGGATGGTCATTTGTTTCTCATACTTTGGACATATTATCAAGAGGGACCAGTTATTGTAGAAGGATATCACGTTTGGTATAGTGGAGCATGGGAAAAAAAGAGAAAGACCCCCACCGAGATGCCCAGTGTCAGCAGCTATGGGCCCAAATGTATTAAAGATTGTGAGGTTGGCACAGGACTGGACAGTGTTTCATTCTGTTGTGCATAGGGTCACTATGAGTCATTACTGACTTGATGGTACACAACAACAACAAGACCATAAAGACAATGTTTTTCATCCTTCTTTGGTGAGCAGCAGCTGGTATCTAAAAAGTTCATGAGCTAAGGTGCAGCTAATGGTCTCTCCATGTTTAGAAGGAAGAAGAGTGATGACAATTGAAGAGGCTTGGAATCAATTAGTCTAATGGACTAATGGAACATCAGTCTCCATGATTCTGAGATCAGAAGAACTAGACGATGCCCTGAAAGGAATCACTTGAAAAGGTCCCAGATAGAGTGACAGAATATGTGGAACAAAACTAAAAATATTTATAAAGTAAGAAAAGACCAAGCTTACTGTTCAGAAGCGTGGTTCCTGACCACCCTTCAGATCTAGAAAGGAGCTCATCTTTGTGGCCCAACTTTTAGCTAGGCATTAGATAGGTTTATAGAGGGGACAACAATACTAGAAAGGCATGCTCACCATGAATGATGGAACTGTTGACCATTCGAAATCAAAACGGCCACATTTACTTAAGGACACAGATGAGAAGGGATGGGACTGGGGGTGGAATGGAAATTGGAACCACAGGGAGGAATCAGCATGACTGTTGTTGCATGGAGGGGGTTGTAATCATTAAGATGAAACAAAGTTTATGGTTTGTTGAATGTAAAACTGATGATCTTGTCTATAAAACTTCCTTCAATTCACAATAAAAGTTTTTAAAAAGATAAAAGGAAAAAAGACCATGGCTTAGATTAGATACATCTTAGTTCTCAAAGTAATGTTTTTGCTCTTTAACACTTTACAGAGGTCTTTTGCAGTAGATTTGCCTAAAGTAATATAGCATTTGATTTTTTTTTTTTTTTTTTGACTACTGCTTCCTTGTGTGTTGATTATGGATCCAAGCAAAATTAAGTCTTTGACAATTTCAATATTTTCTCCATTTATCATGATGTTATTTATTGGTCCTGAAGTGAGATGCAATCCATACTGAAGACTGTAATCTTTTATCTTCATTAGCAAGTATTCAAGTTCTCATCACTTCCAGCAGCAAAGTTATATCATCTACATATCGCAGGGTGTTAATGAGTCTCCCACCAATTCTGATGTCATATTCTTCTGTGTATAATCCAACATCAGTAGGAAACTAATATGCCATGTAAATTTATTCCTGTGCAATTAAATATGAACTTTGAGAAGTGGACCCAGGCATTACCAGTTTTTTAAAGCTCTGTAAGTAATTTGAATGTGTAGTAGAGTTGCCTACTATGGGCTATTCTGTCTCCAAGTCCTTACCACCTACCAACTCCTCAGCCTACTGCAATCTGGCTGCTGGTCCCACTACTCCTCTGAAACTCTCATTATACATCACCTTGTTGATAAATCCAATGAACATTTCCCCCTCCTTATCATACTCAACAAATGACTCTATTGGCGATTTCCTCATGTTTAAAATCGCCCCTATCTCTGGCTTCCGTGTTGTTCTCTTTGCTGTTTTTTCTTGGTCCAACCCTTAAGTATTGCTGTTATTAGCATTCCACCTTAGAGTCTTGGTTCTCTTCACTCTTTATTTTTTCCCCCTGAAAGAGTTCATTTCTCCCTTTGGCTTCTATATGATGACAAATACCTAATATAACACTTTTGTTCAAATTTCCCTACTGATCTTCAAAACCATACATTCAACCAAATCAAATGAAAATCACTGCCCTCAAGTAAATTCTGACTCATGGTAATGCTATAGGACAGAGTAGAACTGCTCCATAGGGTCTCGGAGGCTGTACATAGTTACAGAACAGAGTTTTTTCATCTTTACCCATGAAGTGGCTGGTGAGTTTGAACTGCTGACATGTTGGTTATCAGCCAGTACTTAATCCACTGAGCCACCAGGGATCCTGTATACTCAATAACCTACTTCAACTTCAAATTATCCAGCAGACTGAACTCATTTTTCCCATTGTAATTTCCTTCCTCTATGTATGACATCCCCTGTGTGGACCAAATTATTAACCATTTGGCTATTAACAAAAAGGTTGGTGGTTCAAATTCATCCTGAGGCACCTTAGAAAAAAGTCCCAGGGATATGCTTCCAAACAATCAGAACTATTGGAAACCTCAAGTAGCACAGTATTACTCTGACACACAGGATTCATCATGAGAGGGAATTGATTGATGGCAACTCTCTGGGTTTTTTTGTTGTTATTGTTTTTAAATGTATGTCATTATGATCTGTACAGTAATTTAAACCAAAAACCTTGAAATCATCCTGTCACTTTGCTCTTCCTCATCTCCCTTCCCTGAATCTAATTCATCACTTCTCTTCATCCTTTCTGTATCATTCTGTTTTAGTATACCTTCTCTACCTGAATTATTATGATGACCTCATAATTGGCTTTCTTCATCTTGGACCTATTTCTAATCTGTAATTCATACAACAGCCAGACTACTTAAAAATAAAGTGGTCATCATTGTTGTTGTTAAGTGCCACTGATTCAGTGCCAACTCATAGTGACCCTGTATAGAGTTTCTGAGGAGTGGCTGGTGAATTTGAACCGCCAACTTTGTGGTTCAAACTGACCTTGTGGTCCAGTTCATTACCCCACAACAGCATACCATGACTCCAAAGTAGTCATATTTCTACCTAAAAACCTGTAACATCTCATCATTCTTAGGAATAAACTCCAAATTTTTCATTTGTCTTAAAAGACATAGTGTTACCTTGCTCCTGATTCATCTCCTCCTATTCTTGACTTCTTTGTACCCACTCCATCTCCTCTCCAGTTCTATGCTCCAGTCTCTCTGAACTGATTTCAGTTGTCTAAATCATCATGCTTCCTTTTATCTCCAGACTTTGTACATGTGGATCCCACTTCCTCAAACATACCCTCTCTCCACTCTCGAACCAGCTAAATCTTCCTTATGCATCAATTTAGCTGTTGCCGTGGTCTTTGCTAATTTTTGTGCATGTAGTGTCCATTCACCTTTCCTTCAACTTTCTGAGTTCCTTATGGGACATTAACTCTGCTTGCTTGTACATTCTTTGTTAGATGCTAAACCCAAGTGCCTGTCCTTATCAGTTCGCTCCTTTCTCTCATTGTCCTGATAATAGTAGATGATCTGTGTCCTAAGTTAGTCAATCAGATACCTTCTTCCAGGATTTGGAATCTAGTACAAATAGCGCAAGAAGGAAAAGTGAAATTCCTGCATGCCAGTGGCAGGGCTCTGACAGGATTGTTCTGGATCAGAGATACTAGGCTATTGCTTCCCAAATCTCCAAAGCTACTTTGATTTCTGCCCCTTTGTAAGTCGACTTCTCTAGTTGTGCAATTGAATCGATTTGCATCCAATACCCTTACAATAAATTTTATTAATATTAAGGTTAAAAGAGTTGGATACCTCTGGTTTCTCATCTGTAAAATCCTCTATGATCCCCCTAATTTATAATCCCTCTCTGGGCTCCCATATCATCCTTATCTAGTAATTACCACAATGTATTAAAATATCACTTTATTACTGTTTCTCTACTAGACCATAAACTTCTTTAGGGTTAAGTACAATAGTTTATTATTATACACCATCAGCCAAGCATAATGGCTGATGTATATAAAGCCCTCAGTACGCATATGAAGAATGTGTGAATGCAATTTCATGTTTTTAAATGAATGGAGTAATGTAGAAAATGCTCATAGTCTACTGGTTCCCATGTTTCCCAAACATTCTATTGCTGTATTATATAAATCATCATTGGAAAACTTCATTAAAAAAATGAGAGAACTTAAAGAGGGGGAAAGATGTAAATAGGTGAAATTAAAAAATGGAAGTTGGACCATTACAACCAACCCTACAAATACAGATAGGATCATACGGAGACTACCGTGAACAACTGTCTGTGAACAGATTGCTTAACTTAGATGAAATGGACACATTCCTACAAACACATTGTTGTTGTTTTTAGGTGCCATAAAGTCATTCCTGACCCTTATGCACAACAGAACAAAACACTCACTGCTCTGTGCTGGGTCATTCTCACAACTGTTATGCTTAAGCCCATGCCTGCTGCCATTGTACCAGTTCATCTTGTTGAGGGTCTTCCTCTTTTTTTCTGACCGTCAACTTTACCAAGCATAGTGTCCTTCTTCAGGGACTGGTACCTCCTGATAACATGTTTGAAGTATCAGAGACAAAGTCTCACCAACTAGACTCCTAAGGAAGACTCAGCTATACTTCTTCAAGCACAGATTTGTTTTTTCTTCTGTCAGTCCATGGGACAATCAATATTCTCTTCCAATACTACAACTCAAATGAATGAATTCTTCTATGATCTGCCTTATTCTTTGTCCAACTTTCACATGCATAAGAGACTATTGAAAATTCCATGACTGGGGTCAGGTGTACCTTAGTCCTCAAACTGTTATCTTTGCTCTTGAACATTTTAAAGAGGTCTTGTGCATCAGATTTGTCTAATGCAATAGAAGTTTGATTTCTTGGCTGCTGTTTGCACGAATGTTGATAGTGGATCCAAGCAAAATGAAGTCTTTGATAACTTCAATCTTTTCTCCATTTACTATGATGTTATTTATTGCTCAATTATAGGGATTGTTGTTTTCTTTACATTGAGGTGTAAAGCCATATGGAAGCCTGTGGTCTTTGGTCTTCATCAGTGATTTAAGCCCTCTTCACTTTCAGCAAGCAAAATAGTGTTATCTGCATATTGCAGGTTGTTAATGAGTCTTCCTCCAATCTTGATGCCATGTTCTTCTTCATGTAATCTAATTTCTCAGATTATTCAGATTTTAGCATACAGACTGAATAAGTTTGATGAAAGAATACATAACTGATGTACACCTTTCCTGATTCTAAACCATTCAGTTTCCCCTTATTCTTTTCAAATAACCACCTCTTGGTCTATATACAGGCTCCTCATGAGCGCAAATAAATTTTCTGGAATATCCATTCTTCAGGGCTTGTCATGATCCACACAGTACATACCTTTTTAGTATTTTCTTTTTTCAGTGAAGATCTTACATCAATAATGATATCTCTAGTTCTATGTCCTCTTCTGAATCTGGCTTGAATTTCTGGCAGTACTCTTGCAGCCAAATTTTACTTGTATGTTATGTTAATAATATGAATAAATGATTTCTACATTCTGTTGGGTCACCTCTCTTTGGAATGGGCACAAATATGGATCTTTTCCAATCAGTTGGCCAGGTAGTTGTATTTCAAATTTCTTGGCATAGATAAGAGAGTGCCTCCAGTGCTGCATCAGTTTGTTGAAAGATTTCAATTTGTATTCCAGAAATTCCTGGAGCCTTGTTTTTGTCAATGTCTTCAGTTCACCTTGCACTTCTTAGTTTAGTACCATTCGTTTATGATCACATGTTGTTGTTGTTGTTGTTAAGTGCTGTCGAGTTGGTTCCGACCCTTAGCGACCCTGTATAGGGTTTCTGAGGAGCAGCTGGTGAGCTTGAACCGCCGACCTTGCAGTTCAAACAGTTTTGCAATATGGCGCATGGATATTAGCCTATCACAGACAGCGTTGTATCTCATGACTGATCTGGATATGTTCTTTTTGACAATGAATGCAACACCATTCCTCTTCAATTTGTCATTCCTGGCATAGGAAACCATGTGGTCATCAAATTCAAAATGGCCAATACCAGTCCATTTCAGCTCACCAATGCTTAAGATATCAATGTTTATGCATTCCATTTCATTTTTGACAACTTCTAATTTTCCTAGATTCATACTTTGCACATTCCATGTTCTGATTATTAATGGATTTTGCCCATAGAATCCTTTAAAATTATAAGCTGAGATTTGAAATTTTTCTTCAGTTCTTTTAGCTTGAGAAATGCTGAGCATGTTCTTTCCTTTTGGTTTTCTAACTCCAGGTCTTTGCACATGTCATTATACTACTTCATCTTTTCCAGCAGTGCTTTGAAATTTTTTGTTCAGCTCTTTGACCTCCTCCTTTCTTCCACTTGCTTTATCATGTCTATGCTGGAGTGTGCAAATTTCAGAGTATGCTCTTATACCCAATTTGTTTTTTTTCTTTCTTTCTTGTCTTTCTAATGATCTTTTGTTTTCTTCCTGTATGATGTTCTTGATGTCATCCCACAGCTCTTCTGGTCTTCAGTCTTTAGTGTCTAATGCATCAAATCTATTCTCCAGATGCTCTCTAAATTCAAGTGGGGTATTTTCAAGGTCGTGTTTTGGCTCTACTGCACTTGTTTTAATTTTTTTTAGCTTCAGCTTATACTTGCATATGAGCAGTTGGTGGTCTGTTCCACAGTCTGCCTGTGGCCTTGTCTTGGCTGATGATATTGAGCTTTTCTACCATCTCTTTCTACAGATATATTCAGTTTGATTCCTGTATATTCCATCTGTTGAGATCCATGTGTATAACCACTTTTTATGTTGTTTAAAGAAGGTTTTTGCTATAAAAGATTCATTGATCCAACAAAATTTTATCATTCAATCTGCAGCATCATTTTTATCACCAAGGCCATGTTTTCCAATCTTCACATTTCAATCACCAGCAATTATCAATATATCTTGATTGCATATTCAATCAATTCCAACCTGAAGAAGCTGGTAGAATTTTTCAATTTCATCATCACTGACTTTTTTGGTTGGTGCATAAATTTGAATAATAGTGGTATTAACTGGTCTTTCTTGTAAATGTATGGATATCACATACATGTAAATGTAATGCTATCACAGACAGCATTATACTTCAACATAGATCTTGAAATGTTCTTTTTAACAAAGAATGTGACTCCATTCCTCTTTAATTTTTTTTTTGTTCCTGGAATAGTAAACTCTATGACTATTTGATTCAAAATGACTCATACCAGTCCATTTCATCTAAGCAATGCCTAGGATATATATCTTTTTGCATTTCATTTCATTTTTTGACAAATTCTAATTTTCCTTGATTCATACTTTGCACTTTCTATGTTCTGATTACTAATGGAAGTTTGCTGTTGTTTCTCCTCATTTTTAGTTGTGCCCCATCAGCAAATGAAGGTCTCAAAAACTTTATTCAATTCATATCGCCATGATCAACTCCATTTTGAGGAGTCATCTCTTCCCAAGTTATATTTTGAATGCCTTCCAACCTAATGGGTTCATCTTCCAGCACTATATCTGACAATATTCTGGTGCTATTCATTATGTTTTCATTTTCTAGCACTATATTTTACCATGTTCTTCTGCTGTTCATAATGTTCAAATGTTCAGTGGCTGAACATTTAGAAGTGGTCTACCTTTTCTTCCTAGTCTGTCTTAGTCTAGGAATTCTACTAAAACCTGTCCACCATGGGTGACCCTGCTAATATTTATTATGTTGGTGGCATAGCTTGTAGAATCACAGCAACATGCAAGCCATCACAGTAGGACAAAGTGACATATAAGTGGTCATATGAACACCAAATATATAAATTGACTCAAGATGAAATAGAAAATCTTAACAAATGCAAAGCAAATGAAGAGCTTCAAACCTCTCAAAAAAAAAGTCCTAAGTCAGATGACTTCACTGGAGATTTTTTACTAAACATCTAAAGATGAAATAATGCTAATCCTTCCCAAACTTTTGCAAAAGTAGAAGAGAAAAGAAACTCTTCCTAACTTATTCTTTAAGGCCAGTATTACCTGGTACCAAAGCCAGACAAAGACACCATAAGAAAAGAAAACTAAGATCAATGTCCCTCTGAATATTGATGCAAAAATCCTTAACAAAATATTAGTGAATAAAATTCAAGAATGTATAAAAATAATCATACATTTTAACTAAGTGGAGTTTATCTTAGGACTATAAAGTTGCTTCAATATTTGAAAATCAATCAATGTTAGCCACCACAAAATGGTGGTTGGTTCTAACTCATAGTGACTCTTTATAGAGCTTTTTGTTTTTGTTTCTTTTTTTAAAATTCTGTTTTCTTTTATAGTCAACATATTCAGAAACAAAATAGTTCTTTATAGTAAAACAGTTTCAAGTGAAATTTTGTTTTTTTAGTCAATAAACTTTAGCTGTATAAATGGAACTCAAATCAGTTTGGAAGATATTTCAAGCAGAGAGATCCATATTATAAGACACTCTGCTCAGGAAATTCAGTCAGGGAATATGAACAGAAAGAACCACCTGATTCTTTTTGGTATTGGCCGTCAAATCCAGAACAGCTATGCTTGGTGACTTTGCAGTAAATGTCTATGCAGTGGTCCAGAGGAATAAATTCCACAAGAAGAAGCATTTGGGTGATCTTTTTTTTTTTTTTTTTTTTAACTTTTATTGTGTATTGAGTGAGTGAAGGCTCAGGGCAGATGATCATTTTTACATTCAGCAAATCATTATAATGATTACAATCCCTTCCATTCACCCTTAGCCAACAGTATTTACCTCTATTACTTTAAATTTTGTTTGATGTACACATATCACATTATAAATATATATTCACTTAAATGTCCAAAGGGCACATTTTGCAAGCTAGCCTCCTGCCCGCAGGCACACTGCCTTTCTTTGTCCTTGGGCCTATAATCCCCTGCTGCTCTGTCTCTCTATGCCATCACTTCTGCCGCCATCTCTGTTGTCACTGCTTTTCAGGTTAGGATCCATCACTCCTCTCAAGTTTTTCTCTCTTGATGGTCCTAGGGTCCCCTGTTCTTTAAATGATGGATTAACTGCTCCCCACTTTTAGTTGGACCTCTTCAACATTTACAATTGTGACAATTGCCATTAGACCTGATAACAATTACTCATAATTGAATCATAAGAACCTATCCCCATCATCACCAGACTCATCTGGTCATGAGGAAAACTATTCTGTAGGGTTTGTGTCTGACTCCCCTTGTTCTGATACTGAACATCCTCATGAAAGCTTACAAGCCAGCCACTTTGTGCCAATTTTGGTAGCCGGAGTCTAAGTTTCTCATCCCTATCAACCCAGTGTACTGAGGAGAAAAGCTTTATCCTTAATATGAAGAATGCTTCTATATTCGTTTGGAATTTGGGACAGCTTCAGTCACAATCAAGGGTCCAGTTGATCAGGTTGTAGCAATTTACACTTACTCCATGTATCATATTTCTTTATCTTCATCTGGTCAAATTCTGGTCAGCAAACCACCCACACTAGGTCCAATGGGATCTCTCTGTGAGTTTGAGAGTTCTCACATGCCTCCCCCCTCTTGAGATCAGCTGGCTGCTTCATTCTTAACTCTGGCCCCCAGTGGTTAGGTCAGTGCCTTTGTATTCTGGACTTCACACATCTCCCTGAACTTCAAACCAGCCAGCCCATTCTCTTCTCTCTCTCATATCAAGGTTATTAGGCATCTATGGGATATAGCCAATCTCAGCCCATGTCTTTTTTGCTGCATTTCCCCCACTTCCACTCACAAGTTGACCAGCGAACATATGAGACTGTTCATGTCCCTTTGAGTTTCAGTCTTAGAAAGAGATTTACCCTGATGGGCTGACTTTTCTTGCCTTGATGGCTCCAGGGTAAACAGCTTATTTCATTCATATTCTCACAGCCAAACAGTCTGCTTTTCTTTTCCCCCCCTTCTCCCCTATGTTGGTCTTTCTTTCAAGAAGTGTCCTCTGTTCCTCTAGCTGTTCCATGTTGGTCTGCACGTCTTTACCTTTATGGGATTTTGAGGCTGTAAATCTTTATGGGAGCAGACAGCCTCATCTTTCTCCCAGGGTATGGCTGATGGACTTGAACTGCTCTTCTTGTGTTTAGCAGCCCAATGTGTAATGTGTTACATCTCCAGGGCTTAAGAGGGGGGGAAAATCACTTTGTCATATGTGTGGAGCAGACTTAAAACAGTCTAGCAAAGACTTTAATATAGAACAAAGAGTTAAATCATCACTCAAGTTTCAAACTAATACCTTACCTAAAGAGACATAGCTTTGAAAACGGAGCTAAGATTACAGTCAACACCCACAGAAAGAGAGAACTTGCCAGGTGGATCTAACCAGATTACTTGCTTAATAAAACAAGACCATTTCAGGAAGTAGCATATGATCAAGAACTAGTGGTATTAGAGGAGGAAGTCTAAGCTGTACTGAAGGCATTAGTGAACCACAAGGCTCCAGGAATTGACTGAATATCAGTTGAAATATTTCAACAAATGGTTGCAATGCTAAAAGCACTCACCAGTCTATGCCAAGAACTTTGGAGGTTAGCTAGCTACCTGGCCAACCAACTGAAACAGATCCATATTTATGCCCATTCCAAAGAAAGGTGACCCAATGGAATGTAGACGTTATCAAACAATATCATTAATACCACAAGCAAGTAAAAGTTTGCCAAAGATAATTCAAGCCTGGTTTGAATTATAATATCGACAAGGAGCTGAAAGAAATTCTAGCCAGATTCAGAAGAGGATGTGGAACTATGGATATCACTGCTGACATTAAAAGAATCTTGTCTGAAAATACAGAATACCAGAAAAAATGTTTATTTGGGCTCTACAGACTATGAAAGAGTCCTGGTGTGGCGTTGTGGGTTAATACACCAGACTGCAAAGCTGTTTGAACTGCAAGGTCAGTAGTTCAAGCTCACCAGTCGCTCTTTGGAAACCCTATGCAGGGTCACTATGTGTTGGAACCGACTCGACGACACTTAACAACAACAGCAACAACAGACTATGAAAAGGCATTCAACTGTGCGAATCATAACATACCATGGATAAAATGATGAAGAATAGGTATTCCAGAATACTTAATTGTGCTTGTGTGGAACCTGTGCATTGATTAAGAAGCATAATTCAAACAGAACAAGGGAATACTGCATGGCTTAAAATCAGAAAAAGTGTACTTTAGTGTTGTATCCTTTCACTATACTTATTCAATCTGCATGCTGAGCAAATAATACCAGAAACTGGACTATATGAAAAAAAAAAGCATGGCATCAAGAATGGAGGAAGATTCACTAACAACCTTCAGTATGCATGCAGATGACATAACCTTCCTTGCTGAAAGTGAAGAGGACTTGAAGTACTTACTGATAAAGATCAAATAATTAAGCTTCAGTATGGATTAGAAATCAATATAAAGAAAATAAAAAGCCTCAAAGCTAGACCAATAAGCGATGTCATGATAAATGGAGAAAAAATGGAAATTGTCAAGGATTTCATTTCGTTTGGATCCATAATCAATGCTCATAGAAGCAGCAGTCAAGAAATCAAATTATGTATTGCATTGGATAGTGTCCTGGTGTGGTTCTTTAGAATAGGCATTGGACTGCTAAGGTCAGCAGTTCAAGCCTCCAGCTGCTATTCAGAAGCCCTACTATACAGGGTCTCTATGAGTCAGAACCAACTCAATGACATTTAACAACAATAAAAATATTGCATTGGACAAATGCACTGCAAAAGACTTTTTAAAGTGTTACAAATCAAACATGTTACTTTGAGATCTAAAGTGTGTCTGACCCAAGTCATGGTATGTTCAATCATCTCATATGCATGTGAAAGCTGGGATGTAAATAAAGAAGACCTGAGAAAATTGCAACATTTGAATTACAGTGTTGGAGAAAAGTATTGAAAATAACATGAACTGCTAGAAATAACAAATCTGTTTTGGAAAAAGTACCACCAGAATGTTTCTTGGAAGTGAGGATGACTTTGTCTCACATAATTTGGACAGGTTATCAGGAGGGACCAGCCCCTGGGAAAGGACATCAAACTTGGTAAAATAAAGGGTGAGTGAAAGAGAGGAAGGCCTTCAGTGTGCTGGACTGACACAATGGCTGCAACAATGGACTGAAATATAACAGTGATTGTGAGGACGGTACAGGATCGGATTGTGTTGGTACAGGACCTGCACAGGGTTATTATGAGTCAGAACTGACTCAATGGCACCTAACAACAACAACATATGAGGAAAAGTAAACACAATTTCAAATGAATAGGAAGATAGACATCTTCAGAAGATAAATAGGAATGATAAAGAGTGAAAATTAACATTTTAATAATGAAAAATACAATATCTGAAATTAAAACTTGACTGGATCCATTCAATAACAAAATGGAGATAATAGAAAAGTCACTGAATTTGAGGATAAATCTATAGAAATTATTCAACATGAATAACAAAGAGGGTAAAAATTCGGCTTAATTCTTTAAAATACATAAGACTGTTGAAATAAAAAATCGTAAAGCTGTCTGGTGGGGTTTTCAATGTATGTAGATATAATATATAGGCATGTAATAGTAAGCCGACTATAACATAAAGGTTAATGCTAAAGGGCAAAAATATCTATATGATTGTAAGGTTTCTACATTTTACTTGAAGTAGTAAAATATTAATTCAAAGGAGAGTTGAAAGTTTTGGTATGTATTGTAAAACCTCCAGGGTAACTTTATATCAAAAAAAGTGATAAAAAATCCAAAAGGTAAATTAAAAAGGAATACTAAAAGTACTCAAAGAATCCAAAAGAAAGTAGGAAAAGGGGATCAGAAAAACAAATACAGGAGAAAAATAGGAAACATAATAAAATGATAGGCCTAAAATAACCATATCACTAATTATATAAAGTGTAAGTTATCTAAACATACCAATGAGTCCACTTTAAATATAAAGATATATATTAAATTGTAAAAAATTGGAAAACGATATACTACCCAAGTAATAATCAAAGAAAACCGAAGTGGATATACTAATCTCAGACAAAGTAGACAAGAACAAGGAATAATACTAGAGGTAAAGAGGGACATTAAATAATGATAAAACTGTCAGTTCACCAGAAAGATATAATAACTTTAAGTATTTAGTCAGTTGTTTTTTATAGTGTGGCAAAGAAGTATTTGGATAGTTCTTTTTTCAATTGCTGGTTGGTTGGTTTTTAACAGCTTACTTTGCCATTTTAGACAAAGCCTGAAAGAGAATGTAGTCTTCACCAGAAAAATATCGTATTTATAGTGTTCTCTAGAAAACACATTCAAAATTCCTTTTAGTTGCTTTTCAATCTTTGAAGTGTGCAATATTCTGCTATCATACAGGACCTGAGACTTGAGTAATATGGCAAATGGCTTCCAATAGGCTGGCTCCTGATCTCTGATGCTAACTGGTATGTGTGTTTGAAGCTATCACTTGGGTCTGGAGTATGTAATCCTAAATGATTCCACATGCTAACAATAATACTTTTCGACCTCAATCTTAACTTGCTCAATGATTTCTGCCTTCCAACTCAACAAAAAGTCACTTCTCAAATACGAAGTCATGGTCTTAGGGATCCTCTGAACAATCAGTCTCCAAGCCTCCTCTTTATTGGCTGCGGAAAGCCTTGATGTGTGAGTTTGAGACTGCCATGACCCTAAAAGGTATTTCCTGTGTTTTCTTCATTATTTGATGAGAAATCATTATCTATAACCTCACACATTACAGGAAAGGCTAACCTCTCTACTGACTTTTTATAGTCTCAAATAGAATCTATGGAAAGAAAGCAGGAATCAAAAAGATCTGGGCAGACTTCTGTAATAAAATAAAATCATGAAATAAAGCAATTAAGAACAACCATCAAGTCCAGTATTTATGTTTAAAAGATGAGTTTCATTGTAATCAGCATACAGGAGCCCACTGTAAGGAACCAGACAGAAATTGGAAGTCAGGTCACTGAGAGTGAAGTTAGTAAAAATCAACATAAAATGAAAGAGGACACACATGCATGCAAATCTGCAGATCAGTCTCATTCATGATGATCAATGCAACAACTCTAAATAAAATATGTGCAAACAGATACCATATTAAAAGATTAATATTACATGACCAAAGGAATCGACTCCATGAGTGCAAGGATGTTTCAATATTTGTAAATGTATTAATATATTTCACCACATTAATAGACTCAGATAGAAAAAAGTCACATGATCATCTCCATGAGTGTTGAAAGGCTTTTGACAATCTTCAGCATCTATTCTTGATTTTTAAAAATATGAAACAATAAATATTACTGTATTATGCAAAACTAATAGAAAAAGGAGAGCATTCCTATTAAAATCAAGAACTAGGAAAGGACACACTATCATTAGTATTAGCTACCATGTTCTAGTAATGTGCTTATTTTTTTTCCTAGCACAATTAAAGAAGAGAAAAAAATGAGTATTTTAAAAGTTGAAACAGAGAATATAAAATTATAACTATTTATAATGAAAAGATAGTGTATCTATTTGTCTCAAAACCCCAACAGAATAAATCTGATTATTGTTACAAAATCAAGGAATTCAGTAAGATAACCAAACTAAGATCATATATAGAAATCAATGAACTTCATGTAATATGCAAACTATCATCAATCAGAAGAAAAGACTGAGAAGAGCAAATAAAAAATACATGAAGTACTGTGGAATAAATTTAACAAGACTTGTCAAGCACAAGATCTGTAGGAAGAAAACTTTAAATTACCAGTGAGACAATACAAAATGTGAAAAAAACAAAATAGCTGCTGAATTATATCACAGAAAATTTTAGTATTACAAAAATATTAATTCTCCCTATCGTAAGTTAGGAGTCCTGGTGTCTAGATAAGCACTAGACAGCTAACCACAAGTCGGCAGTTCAAATCTACCAGCTGCTCTTTGGAAGCCCTACAAAGGGTTGCTGTGAGTCAGAAGCAACTGGATGGCACTTATAGGATAAAATTTTAGTAATTTCAGTAAAACGCAAACTGGACATTTTTTTGAAAATAGAAAAGCTCATTCTAAAATAAATGTGTATGGAAAAATAAACAATCCAGGAAAGTTAGGAAAATTCTGAAAAGGAAAAATAGCAAGAGGGAACTAGATATGAAAGCACTATTTAAAACAATGTGACAATTATGCTTAACTAGATAGACTATGGGGGTGTGAAGAGAAAGTCTAGAAATAGACCCCCAGCTATGGAGGAGTTCATTGTGTCAAAACATGGCTTTTCAAATCAGTGGGTAGGCTGATTGTTCGCTGGCTCTCAGCTCTTTTCCAACCTTCTTTATTCTTTTCTGTTACAAAGGTGCTGGCTGGAAGTGAGTGTGGAACATTTCTAGATTCTCTCCCTAGCTGCCTTTGGGTAGGTTCTGTAGAAAGGAGAAAGGAGTTGGGATTCAAGTGAAAGAGGTAAGAAGGAGCTGTATTTTCCTTCTGGTGTCTCTTTTGGAAGTAATAGCAGTTGAACTCCACCAGTAGGCAATTTGGACTCCACCAGAGCAGTGGCTGTATAGGATCCTGTCCTGTCAAGTGCCGTCGAGTCGGTTCCGACCCATAGCGACCCTGTATAGGGTTTCCGAGGGTGTAAATCTTTACGGGAGTAGAAAGCCTCATCTTTCTCCCGCGGAGCAGCTGGTAGTTTTGAACCGCTTACCTTAAGGTTCGCAGCCCGATTCGTAACCACTACGCTACCAGAGCTCCTTGTTGTTGTTGTTAAGTGCCGTTAAGTCAGTTCCAACCCATAGGGACCCTGTATAGGGTTTCTGAGGAGCAGCTGGTGAGCTTGAACCACTGACCTTGTGGTTCAAACCAACTTTGCAGTTCATAGCGCCACACCTACAAAGTCAATTGTTGGAGCCCATCAAGTGACCCCTCTGTTCCCACGAAGATTGACAGCCTCAGAATCCCTGTGCAGGATTGCTATGAGAGGGCACTTAACAACATGATAGCATTAGCTATTGATATAGTTTTAGCAGCATCCTTAAAATGGGTTTCTGCTCAGGCCACAATGAGGTTTAAGAGGAAAAAATAAACAAGAGTAATGGCCAATGCTTCCAGTAGCTCAACAATGAATGTGAATTGTTGGTTTCCTGTTCAGGGTAACTAGTACCTTCCTGACAATTGAATAATATTCCTTTCTCTCTTGTGCTTATCTAGCTTTTTCGTTGTCTATGTAACTAATTTCATTCATTAGGTTACACTCTGTTTGAAATATCTAGAGTACATTCAGATTTCCTGACAGGACAGTAACGGAAACAAGAATGAGATAACAAATTTTCAATAAATCATATTGGTGCAGCTAGGTAGTCAGATTCTAGAAGGAAAACAAAAATCATTCCCTACCTCACTTCTTATACCAAAATACAGTCTAAATGAGTCAGAGATTTGAATGTAAAAGAAAATGTAGAAGAAATACAGAAGAATACATAGTTAATTTGCAAATGTAATATGATTATACAAGGTCTTTCCAAGATAATAGAAATGTTTGAAAAAATCATGAAAAATTTCATTTAAAAAGTTAGCATGACAAAAGAAAAATTCTGCTACAAAGGTGTTTAACAAACTGGCAAAAACATTTGCAATGTGTATTCATAGCTCCAATAGAAAAATCAGCACAGGTCATGGATAGAGTTTACAGAAAGGACATACCGATGGTTCTTTGAAAGCTGTTCAACCTCACTTATAATAAGGAAATATATTTTTAAAATATATTAAAATTAGATGCTATTTTTCATATCAGATTGACAAAGATTAAAAGAGAAAGGTTTATAACTCAGTCTGATGGTTTTAAAACACATCCATAAAATCTTTGACACTCCTCCCATTCAAGAAATGGAGACGAATTTTCCTTCCCCTGAGCATGGGTGACTCATTTCTAAACAGTAACACATTCCTTAAGGAAATACAGCAGATGTCATGGTTTGTGACTTCTGAGAGTAGGTCATGAAAGGCATTACTTTTTCTTACTTGCCTTCTTTTTAGATCTTTTGTTTTAGAGAAATCAATTTTCTATGTCATGAGGAAACTCGAGAAAACCCTATGGAGATGTCCACGTGGTAAGGAACTGAGGTCTCCTGACAATGACCTTCAATAGCCATGGGACTGCACCATTTTGGAAGTGAGTTCTTCAATCCCAATTAAACTTTCAGATTACTGCAGCACTGGTACTTTCAGATACTCTACTGAACTCCTCTCACATTCCTAGTTCACAGAAACTGTGAAATGATAATAGTATTTTTAATCGCTAAGTCTTTTTGTAATTGATTATACAACAATAGATAACTAATCCACTCACTGTATGGAATATGGAAATAGGAGCCCTCATAAATTGTTAGCAGGAGAATATAAATTGAATCAGAGGTCAAGGATACATTATTCTGTATTTATTACAGTTAAAATGTAATTTCTTATCTAGAATTACAAGAGAGCTTCAAAAAGTTCATGGAAAAATTGATTGAAAAGATAATGGAATTTTCCCATGAACTTTTTGAAACCCCATTGTATATCCCAAGATATAACCATATGGATGTGAAATGTTCATTAAACGATGCTATCAAAAAGCTAGAAACAATCTAAATGTGTATTGTTACTCAGAATGTTGTTTTTAGGTGTTGTCAAGTCAGTTCTGACTCATAGCAACTCTATGTACAACCTAACCAAACAATGCCTCCTCACAATGATTGCTATATTTGAGTCTATTGTTGCAGTCAGTGTATCAGACTATCTTGAGGGTCTTCCTCTCTTTTTCTCACTCTGTATTTTACTAAGCATGATGTCCAGGGACTGGTCCATCTTGATAGAATGCCCAAATTACAAGAGACAAAAGTCTGCCCATGCTTGTGTCTAAGGAACAGTCTGCTGTACTTCTTCCAAGACAGACTTGTTTGCTCTTCTGACAGTCCATGGTATACTCACTGTTCTTCACCAGCACCATCATTCTTCTTCAGTCTTTCTTATTCATTGCTCAACTTTCATAGGCACATCAGGCTGTTGAGAACACCAAGGCTAGAGTCTGGCACACTTTAGTCCTCAAATGGACATCTTTGCTCTTGAACACTTTAAAGATATATTTTTGCAGCAGATTTATCCAGTACGATGTATTATTTGATTTGTTGACTCCTGCCTCCATGGGCATTGACTTTGAACTCAAGAAAAATTAAATCCTTGACAACGTCAATCTTTTCTCCATTTATTATGATGTTGTTTACTGGTCCAATTGTGAGGATTTTTACTGAAAGTAGTTTATAAAAAAAAACTATGGTACATACAATGTAATTCTATGCAGCTGATAAAAAGAATAATGTAACTCTACAAAGAAGAAGCCAAATGTGCATAGCATACTATCACTTGTATAATGCAAAAGGAACAAATACATTAAAGGATACACAAGAAACTGTAACAGTAGTTGTTGTGAAGTGCCATCTAGTTGGTTCCAACCCATAACGACCCTCTATACAGTTTTCAAGGAGCAGCTGGTGAGATTGAACCACCAACCTTGTGGTTCAAACCAGCTTTGCAGTCCAGTGTATTAACCCACAGCTCCACACCAGTACTCTGTAACAGTGGTAGGGATGGGGACAATGAATAGGAGGGTGCTTTCCACAATATAACCTTTAAAAAAAATAATAAAGCTTTGAAAATTTTCTTACCATGAGCATGTATTATTTATTTTTAAAACAAAATATTTAGAAAACTAAAATAGATGTAATCACACTCATATTAAGATAGCTTCTAAATGTGTTGCGGATATAAAATTGGAACAATTCTACTGCACTCGTGGTTGCTAGGAGAATATCTTTAGGCCTGGAATGTAACTTAAAATTATAATCTAAACTATTGCATTTTCTTCTGTCTAGAGAAAGAATACATTTAAAGAAGGTGGGTGGTCTGCTTAGAGTCTAGATAAAAGGAAATTAGATAGTAAGCATTTGTCAATGTTTACCCAGGAGCAAAGGAGAAAGGCACTATTTAGCAGACATGAGTGCTTTGGTACAAGGAGATATATACTTTATATGACTCAAAAACATTCAATCCCTTTGTTTAGTTTTGTGCTCAACCAAACAAAGTTTTAGTTACTAATTAAACTTCCCTGGGTTCTTATAACTAGACAAAAGATCACCTGCATATTAGACACAAGTATCTTAGTTACTGTAAAAATATAGTCCCCACTAGGAATTTTATTAAAAGAGCATTTACACTTATGCATTCCTTCTTTTTAGGAGTTAGATTTGTGTGAGCCAGATCCCAAAGCCTAAACAGTGATGAGTGCTGCTATGATACAGTGAAGTTTCTTGAGACACAAAACTGGGTAAATGGAGTCCTTTCAAGAGCTGTCTACCTCTGAGGCTTTAGTGGAGTAGTCGGTTAATCTCTTTCATGAAGAGTTTAGTTGTTGCTCTTTAAATGGGAAGAGCATAAATAAAGTAAAAAGAGAGCATGTTGAGTAGCAGTTCATATGAAAAAGTCCTTTGTGAAGGAACTAAAGGTGATGCATTAAACAGGCTTCACAATTATATAGGGACCAGATATTGGAAAAGCATTATTCCATCGGGTTCTTTATTAACTTGTCTGGAAAAAATGTTTCACCTTTATAATTGGAGAGGGTTATGACCTAAGGTCCACTACTTAGAAGTCAATTGGTTGAACTGTGGTGGTTTGTCTGTTGCTGTGATGCTGGAAGCTGTGCCTCTGGTATTTTAAATACAATCAGGGACACCCAAGGTGGGCAGGTTTCAGAGGAAGGAGGAGAGGCGGACCACTTTTGCATAGTTAGCCACTGAAAACCTTATGACTAGTAGTGGAAAACTGTTTGATATAGTGCCTGAAGATGAGCCATTCATGTTGGAAGACACTAAAAACAGTGCTCATGGAAGCAGCAACCAAGAAATCCAACAATGTATTGTTTTAGGCAAATCTGCTGCAACTTTATGCAATCCCTTCTATAATTTTTACCTGAATCATAAAATGGGAATTGAGAGTTTTCCTTCCTCCTCATAACCAATGTTTTTCAGAGTATTTAGGGAAAAAGACCAAAGAAGACTGTATAACACAGCTAAATGAGCACAAAATACTCTTGCTCTTTGGAAACATTACCCCAAACCCATCTCTGACAAATTGATGAAAACTCAATGAAATGATTTTACATCTGAGATCTATATCATCACTGAATATGCCATGCCACTGTAATTTACTGGAAGCTTTATGTTCTTAATTAGAGTACTCACTTTCTTAGCTATCTTTATTTTATGTTCATTGCCATAAGTAACAGTTCCTTTTAATAATGAAACAACAAAAAATATTGTAATACACTACAACAATGACTGTGTATATCACAAAAGTACAGAACTTCAAAATCTGTTTCAGGTGGGGGTATGAACTCCTTAGCTGAAAGACATGCTTCATTATCATGTGCTTCATCAAAATTAAATATTACAACACATCAAGAGCTTTTGGGTTGAAAGAGCAAAAGTTAAAGCATGAACAAAAATGTCACTTTGATAACTACAGTGTGTCTAACTCAAGCCACAGTATTTTCAACCACCTCATATGCATGTAAAAATTGGAAATGAATCAACCACCTCATATGCATGTAAAAATTGGAAATGAATAAGGAAGACAATAGAATTGATGCATTGGGATTATGGTGTTGGAGAAGAATACTAAAAGTATCATGGACTGTCAGAAGGACAAACAAATCTGTGTTGGAAGAAGTACAACCAGAATGTTCCTTGGAAGCAAGGATTGTGAGACTTCATCTCTCATACTTTGGACATGTTGTCAGGAGGGACCAGTCCTTGCAGAGGGACATCAAGCTTGATAAAGTGGAGAGTCAGAAAAAAAGAGGAAGATCCCCATTGAGACAGATTGACACAGTGGCAGCAACAGTGGGACAAAACATAACAACAATTGTGAGGATGGCATACGACTGGGCAATGTTTCATTCTGTTGTGCATTCAGCCACGAAGAGTTGGAACTGATTCTATGGCACCTAACAAACACAACAACACGATGTAAGGTCTTTGCCAAATCCCAGAATTTCTGATACACACCATTGAGTCAATTCTGATCCAGAGCTATCCTTTAGGACATAGTAGAACTGCTCTATATGGTTTGCAAGGCTGTAATCTTGGAAATGTGCTCAATCTTTCTCCTGCAGAACAGCTGATGGGTTTGAATCATTGACCTTTTTGGTTAGCAGCCGAATGCTTTAACCAGGTCTCCTTAGAATTTTGGACACAACTGCAGAACATCAATTGTAATATATTAAATATGCATAATAAAAAGCTAGGTTGAGATTTGGATGCTGAAAGATCACCTAGGCTTGTTTCCTAGTTAAATTACTTGGATGTCACACCAGCCTTGTGGCATTAACTCAGATTTTTTTTCTTTCTGTAATCCAATTACAACATGATGTGGACCTTTAGAGTTGCTCATGAATAACTGAAACAGCAAATGGTAACTTGGGTCTGCACATCTCACTGAAAGGAGACCTTGACTAACTTGAGAGAATGGAAAGGTTAATATCTACTCTTGTCCTCCACTCAATTATCCATCCATGGATTCATTTACTTAACTTACATTTATTGACTATCTTCGAGTGCCAAGAGGTTTGGTATGTTCTTGGGTAATCTGCCAGGAGAAACAACTGAGAGAACTTCAGCTGTACCACCAAAAAAAGATTTAAAGAGGACTTTGACAGCTATTTTCAAGTGTGTAAAAAGGGTTTATCTCTATTTTTTTCAGAGGGTATGACAATGGAAAGTAGTAGATGATAAAGAATGTCAGATTTAGGCATAAATTATCGAAGTACCTTTTGACTTTGGAAGCTGACCAACAATGGAATGCACTGCATTGCCAAACGGCAATCTCCTAGCCAGTCAAGTAAACTGCCAGAACATAGGTAAGGAACATGAAGTCCAGAAAGATTCAATGATCTGGACAAGGACACACAGCAAGTGGAGGGAAAAGGTTGGCACCCAGATGAGAGCCAGTCCAGACCAGCCAAATCTTGGCATCTCATGATTTGACTTTTGCCCTTTCAACCCCAAAGCTCTATGACTTTTAATAATATTTAATTTTGATAAAGCACATGCTAATGTGTGGAAAATAAGTCTTTTAGCCATACCTCCTCAAATAGAATGTGAAGTTCTGTTCTTGTGGTATACTCTGTCATTTTTGTGTTTTCATTATTAAAGGTAACAGATGCTTGTGGAAATGAACAAAAAGTAAAGATAGCTAAAAAAGTGAATGTTCTAATCCAGAACATAAAAGCTTCCAATAAATTACAGTGGTATATTAAATTCAATGATGACATAGATCTGTGATGTAAAATTGTTCCACTGGTGTTCAACAATCTGCTGTAGAAGAGTCTTAGAGGATGTTCAAGAAGAACACAAGTACTCTGTGTTCATTCAACTGTGTTATACAATATTCTTTGGTCTTTTGTCCTAAATATTCTGAACAACATTGATTATGAGGAGGAAGGCTGAGTCTCCATTCACATCTTACCATCCAGGTAAGAAGAATGGAGAAGGAATTGCATAAAGTTGTCTCATGATGTGTAACTTTCTCTCAGGTCTTTGCAACCAATGGAGAGCATGGCTCCATTTGACTTGTCAGATGTTCCAGGTTGGTGTGATTCCAAATATAGTCCATTAGCAAAGGCACTAAGTCCAAGATTCTCTGCCTTTCTCTTTAAGAAATATGCTTATTCCTAGTAGCATTAGGCCTAAGGGAATTGCTTCAGAGTCAACTACTCTCAATTTTCTCCTGAACACCAGAGACAGTTGAGAGTTACATACTGAAGCCACAACAAGATTTTCATGGAAATTCAATCTCACAAATTTCCTTACCATGTTATTGGGTAATGGGGAGTCACTTGCAACTCACAGTAACTCCATATAGAATTGAACTACCCCATTGGATTTTATTGTCTATAATATTTATAGAAATAGATCACCAGACCTTTCTCTCCTAAAGCCACTTGGCGGGTTCCCAACTGCCCACTTTTTTTGGTTAGCAGTTCAGGTTAACCACCAGTGTTCTGATCCCTGGCCCACATCCTTAGCCTCTCTTGGGAACTTTAGAAATGAAAAGTTTCAGTGTCTACCCCTCCATAAGGAGTCGTAGTGTGGTGCTGTAGGATAAGTACTGCATTGCCAACCACGAGGTTGGTGGTTCAAACCCACCAGCAGCTCCTTAGAAACCCCATATAGGGTAGCTGTGAGTTGGAACTGAATCGACGGCACTTAACAACAACAACCCTTTCACAAGATCATTGGATTGTGAACTCTAAATAGGATGGTGCAAACAGCTAACTCTGTTGTTAACTTGGTGCCTTCTAGCTAGCAAGTTGGAAGTTCGAGTCTATCCAGAAGCGAAGTAGAAGAAGGATCTGGTGATCTACTTCCAAAACTTCGGTCATTGAAAGCTCTGTGATGCTGAGTTCTCTCTTGAAACACAGTTTCCATGAGTTGAAATCTACTCCACAGTAACGGGTTTAAAAGTGGTAAAGTCAATTATTCACATTTTAGCAAGTTTTCATAGTGATACTGCTGTGAGAATCTGAGAACTGCCATTTGAGAATATTCAGCAGTGGAAAGGGTGATTTGGTTTTAGTGGCTGGTTTGATAGCCAACCTTCATCTCCCAGCCTTCCTATCTCTGAAGGAAGAGAGTGACAATGAAAACCAAGCGGGATCCAGATGATCTTGACAGGCATGAAGAATCTACCTGACTTGTCTGGGGTTTCATGGAACACAGAAGAGTAAGTTGAAAACACTGCAAGATGCTTTCTGTTTGGCTCCCTGTGGCCCTGCCAAGATTTAAGTGGCACACAGATTTTTCAAAACTGGAAATAGAGATGTCAGCACACCCATGATGAACCATGAACAGTTATTTCGTTTGCAGAACTGTGTGGAGACCCCCAAACCAGCTGCTTTTTGCATATTTCTACCTACAAGCTGTCAACACAGCATTTTTGCCAGGTCCAGTTTTACTTAAGAAAACCAAAGTTCAAACATTTATATGATTCAACTTTTATTATTAGAACTTTACAAAATTGAATGTTTAATAACGGAAAAGATAAAATCTGTATGTGTGTTCACCTAGTAAATATTTCAATCTCAGTCATCTTCCTCCTCCCTGTCGCTGGTTTCTTGTTTTCGCTTCTTTATGACTGGCTGTGTTTATGTGACAGCTGTTTTACATTGATATAAACATGCACCCCACTCCAACTGAATAAATGTCAGGAGAACAGCAGGAAGCTATTTCTTCCTGTTACATTGGATCCCTGCTATCAATGTGTGTGCCTACATTTGCACAAGAAACATTTGCAGGGTCCACACCTGGCAGTAAAGAGGCGGTCCACATTCCAAAGCAAGTCCAGGGGACAGGGGTTCTGAATTTTAAAACTAGAATGGATCTTCCACAACAGCCATGGGGTCGACTCAGTTACTATTATCAGTGTATTTTCTGAGGCCATGGTAAACACAGACTGCTGAGAGGTGAGGAGACTCTACAGAATGGCATGGGAGAAGGGAAGGTCTTGACTGTAAATCAGAAGTCCTATAGTAGGACCTCTATAATTGAGTGGTTTGCAATTTTGGGAGGAGTCAATAATGCTCTGGATCTTACCTGTTTAAAATCATATACTATCTGTCAGATCCAGAAGTTTCATATTTCCAAGTGGTGGTCAGGTAAGCAGATGGTTAGCTGTTCAATAAAGTCTGTTTCTCTTTTTGTTAACGACAGCTGAATTCAGACTGGAACCCTGGATGTTTTGTTCTTTTTACCCATTGTCTGAAGGAAGGGGAAAAAAATACTATAATTTCAATATCATGTTCAGAAACTTGAATCATGGAGCCTGGAGTACATGTTCTCACTGGAAAGTTAACCTGGAAATCTGAGATGTGATTCATTCTGACTGGCAAGGGCCCAGGGAGGCTGTCTTCTGTGATTCTTTCTCTTCTGGCTTTGGAGCATGGGGGCATATGGGAACTGGCCCACACTTAATGGATGTCTGTTGAGAACCTGTATGAAGTAAATTCTGAATTTATGGATAGAAGCAGGCATTTTCTTATAAACTTTTCCATGGTAGTTAAAGAAAGGGCAATTTTTTATGAATAGCCCATTCTGGATTGGCCTTTACCTGGTTGGCAGAATTCATTCTGGTAGCATGGTTGTTTTTATACAAAACCTCTGTGTGCTAAATAAAGGTCAATAAAACAGCAGGCAGCCTATTTTAGCCCATTATATCCCTGCCTCATCACAAACCAGTTTAGCTCCAAACCTTCCTGACAATACCAGGATTTGAGAGTGGCTTTGCCCCTGTTTTATTTAAAGGCATTCTCCTGAACAGCATCAGGTCTTTTCGGGAGCTGTGGTAGCTGAGACTATAGCTAAACCACAGGGTGAGGGCTGATTCAAGCTCTGGAAGGTTTTGTATTCCCACAAACATCCCGGACATGGAAGCTAGCCCACAAACAAAATGTGGGCATTGGGAGGTTGGTAGGGCATTGGTTGAGAAGAAAGAGCCAAAGCAATATGTGGACTATGAAAGGAAGGGCATCCTTAAAGAAATAGGGCCTCCATAGCAAATCAGTGTGTTAGCCCTCAAATAGTTACTGTATAAAGGCACATCATGATGAATGGTAAGAGGGAACCTGAAGGTAAAATGCACTGAGCACTTGATACATAGTAGGCTTTGTTCATAATAGTATAATGTGTGAATTATTTCTTAATCATTAAAAATTTACCTGGGCAGAGATGATGACATGGAGAGATAGAGCAGCTGAGTACTCTAGGCTCATGGATAAAAAAAAGTCTGTGTGCTGGTGGCCAGGAGGCAGGCTTCTAGAATGTACTCTTTGGTTGTTTAAATGATTATACATTCCTAAGTGTTTTTGTGTACAATTGAAAAAAAACAACCCTGAGGGAATAGAAGCAAATACTGTTGAATGATGATGCATGGAGGGGACTGTAATAATTTCAATAAAACAAAATACGATAGGATGAGTGTAAAACCGATGTTCTCTCATGTAAACTCTCACTCTATCCACAATAAAAATGTAAAAAACAAAAAAACAAAACAAACTTGCTTGGGGTTACACAGGTGATTTAAGTAAACAACTCAGGATCAAATTCAGGTGCTAAGAATCCTTAACTACTGTTTGAATTGAGTCTCAAAGTTTAATGTGCATACAAATCATCCAGAGATACCAGTTCTAGCAGAAACAGGTCTGGGTGGGACCTAAGAATCTATATTTCTAACAGGCTTCGAGATGATGCTGATGGTGCTGATCCTTGGACTATACTTTGAGGAGTGGTGGTGGTAGCTGTGTGCCGTGGAGTCGGTTCCGACTCATAGCGACCCTGTCTGTACAGGGTTTCTGAGGCTGTAAATCTTTACAGGAGCAGAATGCCTCATCTTTCTCCCATGGAACAGCTGGTAGTTTCGAACTGCTGAACTTGCAGTTCACAGCCTAATTCATAACCACTATGCTACCAGAGGTCCTTTACTTTGAGGAGTAAGACCCATAACTTAGGGAGGTTAGGAGCCATCCAGGCTCTGGTTTATCAGGAGGTTAAGTGATTTGCTTCATGGACAAGGCTTGGTCTCCTATCTCCAAGCAGTGAACTTCACACTGTACTACCTAACTTAAGACAATTTTGTATGCCCTTTCCTCAAGGTGACCCAGGAAAGAGACAAGGGAAGAGATTTCTGGGATTTCCATTGTGGTACCTACTCTCAGGCTGCTGTAAGCCCTTTCAGAAACTCCAGGCATTCCCCCCATGGCCTGCATCCCATCCCCTTCACGCTTTCATGACCAGTGCCTTACTACTCAAAGCTGTCAACTTTCTTGCCTCCGCTTCTTACTCTCACCCTCACCTTCTCCAGCTCCACATTTTATAGCCATAAGGAAACATTTTTGTGTGTGCTTCTCTCCTTTGTGCTAGTATGTTTTAGGTCAGAAACCTAGAGAAGCAAAACCAGTGGTTTTGGTTTTACCATTGATTTGAACCGCAAGGTGGCAGTTCAAACCCACCAGCCACTCCTCAGAACCTTGTACAGGGTGGCTATGGGTCTGAACTAACTCAAGAGCACTTAACAACAATGACAACAAAGAGAAGTTTATTATCTTCCAATTGTAGAGTCCCAGGTCCCTAGTAGAAGAGAGAGAAAGAGTCTCTCCCTTTTGTCCATTATATTGGGAGCAGACCACAACCCAAAGGAAGCATCCCTTTAATTGATTGGCTGCTCATAGCCACTCATCACAGAGTTACCTATGTCTGTATTAGGCTTCATCACCATGGGAGTAAGCACATCCCAAGTGCCAACCCTCTGGAAATACTGTCCTAGTCATGTTGACACAGAATCAATGTCATTACAATCTATCCTTGTCAACTCGAAATCTATAAACTATATGCATAATCTCTAAATAAAGAAAAGAGTAAAGTCAAACTTGCACCTAACATGATAAAAATTACAACAGGTGCAACCGAAAATGCACTGATCCCACTTACATCTTATATTTCACAAATGAAAAAGCAAAAATACTTGATGCACGCATATAAAACAAAACAAAAGATATCTATTCATTTAAATGTACAAAGGGCACAATTCTCCTGCCCATAGGCACACAGCCTTATTCAGTCTATGGGCCTAGAATCCATAACTACTCTGTTATTCCATGACACTGCCTCTGTCACCATCTGCCATTGCTCCATTTCCAGGCAGGAATCTCAAGCTCCACTCATGCTCTTCCTTCATAATGGTCCTGGGATCATCTGTTCTTGAAATGAAAGATAATTATTCTCCCCTTCTTAGTTACACATCTTCTACAAATTACAGTTTTGATAATCACAATTAATCCTACTAACTAACAATTACTCACAATTGAAATAATAAAATTCTATCAGCATTGTCTCCCATCCCCTTTTCCCAGACCCATCTGGAAAAGAGGTAAACTAGTCAGTGGGAATTCTCCTTTGTCACCTCATTCTAAAACTAAGCACACCAATGGATGCTTGTAAGCCACATCCTGCCTTTATAGCCCCCGCCCCGTCCATTTTAACGAGTCAGGCTGCTAACCTCAAGGTCAGCAGTTTGAAATTACTAGCTGTTCCTTGGGAGAAAGATAAGGCTTTCTGCTCCTGTAAAGATTTATAGCCTCAGAAACCCTATGCAGGGTCGCTATGAGTTAGAACCAACTCCACAGCATACCACCACCACCACCACCAATGCCACTACCCATTTTTGATAGCCAGTGTCTAAATTGCCCATCTCTATCAACCTAGTATGGAGTCCTGGTGTGGTGCTGTGGGCTAATGCATCAGACTGCAAAGTCATTTGAGCTGCAAGGTCGGTGGTTCAAGCTCACCAGCTGCTACTTGGAAACCCTATGCGAGGTCGCTATGGGTCAGAATCGACTCAACGGCACTTAACAACAACAACAACATCAACCCAGTACACTGATGTGACAAACATGTTCCCTGAGATAAAGAATCTCCCATTCTGGTTGGAATTTTGAGCAACTGCATCCATAAGCAAATGTCCGGTCCAATAAATTTTAGCAATTGACACTTGCTCACAGTGTCAAACATCTTTATCCTCATCTTGTCAGGTTCTGGTTAGATCGACCCTAGCTGTCCAAACTAGGTCAAATAGGTACCAGCTACAAGTTTTGGAGTTTACACACACCTTCCTGCATTTCAAACCAGCTGGTACCCTCACTCTCAGTAGTAGCCCCCACGGCTAGGTGAGTGCCCATGGACACAGTAGTTCATACAACTCCCTAAACTTCCAACCAGTCAGCCTTCCAGCTCCTCTCATCTCAAGGGCAATGAGTGCCAAGAGAACCTGTCCAAACTCATTCCATGTTTTCAATCCTGCATTTCTCCCGATTCCACTCACATGTAGATCCCACAAAATCTCACAATTTCAAGGTCTGGAGGCATTGCAATGAATCCCGCTCACAGCACCAACTGCTTAAACCAAGTGGGGACCATGTCTGACTTCCTCTGAAGGGGCTCTAAATATTTCCTTACAAAAGGGAAAGCTCACAGAACTCAAAACTAGGCTGATTCTTATAAAGTGTTTGGTCAGACATGTCTCCAGCCTATATCAGGGCCTTTAAAGTTAGTCAGACTTATGAACCAATTTAGATAAGCTTATAATTTTGTTTCTGTAGAACTCCACTCTTAGGCCAGGTTTTCTAGAGAAGCAAGGCCAGATGGTACAATGTGGCAATTCAAGCCCACCAGCTGCTCCTTGGAAACCCTATACAGGGTGACTGACTTGACTTGACAGCACTTAACAGCGACAACAAAGCAAAGTTTATTATCTTATATTTGTAGAATCCCAGGTTCCCAGTGGAAGAGACAGAAAGAGTCCCACCTGAATTATATTGGGAGCAGACCACATACTCAAGGAAGCATTCTTTTAATTGATTGGTTGCTCATAACCACTTATTGTAGAGTTAACTCTGCTTGTATTAGGTTTCATCACCATGGGAATAAGCACATCCCAAGTTCTAAACCTCTGGAAATCCTGACCTAGTTTAATTGACACAGAATCCTAACCATTACATGGTGTAATGGAAACAGTCCTGGAGTAGAAGTCAAGGACTTAAGTTCGATCCCCATTTTACTCCTTCATTTTCTCAGTGACCAGACACTGGAAGTTCACCTTTCTAGACCTTTATTGTCTCTATCTCTATAAAGAGCTCCTAAAACGAATCCCAATCTGTAGCCTATGGATGCTCCAATAATTAAGGAGCTTACATTTATAAAACAATTTGAATTTTCTTGGAAATAAGTCCATATAATGGAAAAGTATAAATAATATTAGTACTGTGGCCAAAGTCTGTGGATACCTTTTATGGCATTCAGCAACTCATAGGGCTTAAGCGGCAGCTCTCCTCTTTGGTTTTAAAAAACCTCCACTCACTACATTTCACTAAAGTAGTCAAAGGCAATGGCCTGCCTGAAATCCACACTCATTTTCACTGCCAGTCATACATACCCCACTTACATGACAAGACCCTGCCATTTACATTTCTAGAAAGAGAATTCCACATCACCAACTCAGTCAGCAGCAGTGTGTGGCTGTTTTCGGAACAGAAACAATTAAAAACAGAACAACTCTACCGGATAAGCTAGATGCAGACCTGCAGGTTCACATCCCCACTGCCAGTTTGGGGGGAGTGGATTAGTCAGAACAATAAGAAAGAATTCTCCCGGTGGGTGTGCAGAGCTTGGGAAAGATGGGAGATTGGGAGTAATGTCTGACAGGCACTTCAATTCCTTATCCAAAGTGCCACTTCTCACTTCCTCTGCAATATGCAGGGAAATTGTTCTTGTCTTAGGGCAAGATTGCTTTATTCAAAAAAGGAGAAGTTCACCTGGCTGTATTGTCTGCCAGGGAATCAGGCAATCATGTTGTTGAGACAATGATTTATCTTGTACATGGGCTGTCTTAACAATCTTTCAATCACTTCATTACAAGGTTATGTTTTTGCTTCCCCTGTCTCTTGACACACAGCATGGAGTTCTCCTGCCTTTTCCCATTTGATTTTCATTTGTTCCCTTGCCGCATGCATTACAAACTTATGGGTTCACATTGCTTGTGACAAGGCTGTGGACTCAGAAATCATTTATAAGCAGCCAGGGCAAAGCTAACAAAAATACAAATGCACTAATAGACTTCAAGGGTTTTATATTTGTTTTCCTGTCAAAACTTTTGATTTTTATAGAGAGATGAAATGGTAGACTGGGTTCATGATTCTCCAAGAACCCCTCAATGTAATGATTTGCCCCTCACACAGACCCTGAGGTTGGCATGTCTGGTCGCTACGGTCTCATTTGTTGTTTTAGCTGTACATCTTTACTTTGGGTCCCTTGAATTTCTCCCAGTCTCCTCCACCGTCCTTTCTTTTTCTTCTTGAAATTCCTCATTGCGGTGTTTCCCTGAAGTAATCAAAGGCAATGTGGTGGTGGTGATTGTGTGTTGTCAAGTCGATTTCAAGTCATAGCGACCCTGTACAGGGTTTCCAGGGCTATACAACTTTACATGGGAGAAAAAAGCCTTCTCTTTCTCCCTCTGAGCAGCTGCTAGATATGAACTGCTGATCATGCTGGTAGCAGCTCAGTTTATGATCCACTTGGCTACCCTGGCTCATTGTCAAAGGCAATAATTAACTTGAAGTGGGACGTAAAGGAGGGGTGTATAACTAAAACTGCAAAAGAGACCAGAGAGGGTTCCCCTTCCTCCACTTCTCTTTTTCTTCTAAATCTATACTTTGTATTTGGAATACTCTCCCATTTCCCTTCCTACTTTACTTAA
The DNA here is from genome assembly GCF_000296735.1 of Chrysochloris asiatica. Lineage (NCBI taxonomy): Eukaryota > Metazoa > Chordata > Mammalia > Afrosoricida > Chrysochloridae > Chrysochloris > Chrysochloris asiatica. The sequence continues at coordinate 6,618,165 of NW_006408675.1, read as the reverse complement.
TGTACTGGTTTTGGAGTTGTGTTACTCCAATTAACCTGACTAACTAAGGCTAGAAGTAATTCACTATGTGAATCCAGTGTAACCACCTCAACTCTCCTCTTTCTACCACTTTCCAAATGTTATTTTTAGGTGCCATTGGGTCAGTTATGACTCAGAGTGGCTCTATACTGTTGTTGTTAGATATCCTTAAGTCAGTTCCTGCTCATAGCGACCCTAGGCACAGCAGAATGAAACACTCTCGGGTCCTGCACCATCCTCAAAATTGTTGTTATGCTTGAACCCATTGTTGCTGCCACTGTGTAAATCCATCTCATTGCTGGTTCTCTCTCTTTTTTCACTGATTTGTCACTTTACCAAGCGTAATGTCCTTTTCAAACTGCCCTTTGAAATTTTCTGTTCAGCTCTTTTATTTCCTCATTTCTTCCAGCTGCTTTAGCTTCTCTACGTTGGAAAGCAAGTTTGAATCGCTTCTGACATCCATTTTGGTCTTTTGTTTTTTTCTTGCTTTTTATGACCTCTTGCTTTCTTCATATATGGTGTCCTTGATGTCACACCACAACTCTTCTTGTCTTCAGTCATTAGTGTCTAATGCATCAAATCTATTCTTGAGATGGACTCTAAATTCAGGTGGGATATATTCAAGGTCATATATTGGTTCTTGTGGACTTATTTTCATTTTCTTCCGTTTCAGCCTAAACTTGTGTATGAGCAATTGATAGATATCTGCCCCTCAGTCTGCTCTGGCCTTGTTATGTACGATGATACTGAGCTTTTCCACTGTCTCTTTCCACAGATATAGTCAACTTGATTTCTGTGTATTCCATCTGGTGAGGTCCATGTGTATATGTACCTTTTATGTTGACAAACCAGTGATGGCAGAGTGACCCTATGTATGACCAAACAAAACACTGCCCAATCCCGTGCCATCTTCAGAATCCCATTATAACAGCCACTGTGAAAATCCATCTCATTGAAGGTCTTCCTCTTTTTGCTGACCCTTTAGTTTATCAATCATGATGTTCTTCTCAAGGGACTGGTCCCTCCCAATAATATGTTCAAGATCAATGAGGCAAAGTCTTTCCATCCTTACTTCTAAGGAGCATTCTGTATTACTTCCAAGACAGATTTAAATTTATTTTTATGGCAGTCCATGTAATATTCTTTGCAACATCATATTTCAAAGGCATCAATTTTCTCCAGTATTCTTTATTAATTGTCCAGATTTTGCATATATTATGTGATGACTGAAAAACACCATGACTTGGGTCAGGGGCACCTCAGTCTTCATAGTGACAATTTTGCATTTTTAACACATTTAAGAGCTCTTTTGCAGCAGATTTGCCCCATGCAATACATTATTTGATTCCTGACTCCTGCTTCCATGGGCATTGACTGTAGATCCAAATAATATGAAATCCCTAACAATTTAAATATTTTCTCTTTATTGTGATGCTGCTTATGTTCAAGTTTTGAAGATTTTTGTTTACTTTAGGTTGAGGTGTAATCCCTATTAAAGCTTTCAGTCTTTGATCTTCAAGTGCTTCAAGTCCTCTTCACTTTCAGCAGTTGTCATCTGCATATTTTTGGTTGCTAACAGGTCTTCCTCCAGTCTTGATGTAGTCTAACTTCTCAGATTAGTTGCTCAGTATGCACATTGAATGTTGTTGTTGTTAAGTGCAGTCAAGTTGGTTCTGACCCATAGCGACCCTGTACAGGGTTTCGGAGGGTGTAAATCTTTACAGGAGTAGAAAGCCTCATCTTTCTCCTGCGGAGTGGCTGGTAGTTTCGAACCACTGACCTTAAGGTTTGCAGCCCGATTCGTAACCAATACCACAATCCTTAGCCACATCTTTCCTAATTTTAAACTACATACTATCCCCTTGATCTGTTTGAATGATTGTCTCTTGGTTTATGAATCGGTTGTGCATGGACATGATTAAGTATCTGGAATTTCCATTCTTTGCAATGTTATCCATAATTTGTTATGATTGACACACTCAAATACCTTTGCATAGTCAATGAAACACAGGTAGACAATTTCTGCTATTCTGGGCTTTCCGCCAAAATTTCTGAAAGCTCCCTGTCTATGTACTGCTGCAACCATTTTTGAATCATCTTCAACAAGTTTTTCTTGTGTGTGGCATTTATAATATTGTTCAATGATTTCCACATTCTGTTGAATTGCCTTGTTTGGAATGAGCATGAATATGGATTTCTTCCAGCTGGTTGATTGGATAGTTGTCTTGGTGTCCGTCTTCCAAATTTCTTGGCTTAGATGAATAAGTACCTCCAGTGCTCCATCTGTTTCATTTA
>NW_006408675.1:6613776-6615062 GCF_000296735.1 Chrysochloris asiatica | reverse complement strand
TCTCGCTACACTTGAGCCCATTGATGCAGCCACTGTGTCAATCCATCTCGTTGGGAGTCTTTCTGTTTTTCACTGACCCTCCAGTTTTCCAAGCAGTATGTCATTCTCCAGAGTCTGGTCTCTTCTGATAATATGTTCAAAGTATGAAAGAAGTCTGGCCATCCTGGCTTTGAACGAGCATTCTGGCTGTACTTCTTCTAACACAAATTGGTTTGTTCTTTTGGAGGCTCATGGTACTTTTAATACTCTTTTAATATAAAACATCAAGCCTGCTATAGGTTATAGAAATGCTCATTTATTAGTTATTTTATCCATCAAATACTTATAAAGCATGAAAAATGTTCCATTCATGGCATAAACATACAGAACTCAATTCACAACTTAATTCTTCCTTCTCCAGGTGGCATTGATTCTATACAACTTAACAGTTGAAAGAAAATACCTTTCTTTCTCAAAATTTTTTCTGATCCTTAAGGACTATAATCATCATTACTGTTATATAATCAAAAGCCACTTCATTGCTTTTGGGAAGGACTTTTCTTTGGAATATTGACCCTATCGTACAGAGTGGAACTGCCCCACAGTTTCCAAGGCTGCAATTTTTATGGAAGCAGACTGCTTTATCTTCCTCCAGTGGAGCAACTGGGGGGTTCAAACCACTGACCTTCCAGTTCGCAGCTGAGGGCTTAACCAATGCAATGGCAATGGAATTTTTGTGTATGCTTTGGAATGTTGTATTGTTACATTTATAACCACAGAGAGTTGACATCAAACAAATAAAATAGTTTACCTTTTCTTCACATTAGAAGACCTACTCTCACTTTTGGTAAAATATATTTTTTTGGGAAAACTTTTCCAGCAATGACATCAGCTGCTATATAGTTCATATTTCTTCCTAATGAAAATATTCAGGACATTACCCTAGTCCTTTCATTGCATGTTCCTGCCAGGACTATACTTTAAGTATACTTTAAGTGTGTTGACTTTTAGGGAATTGGTCTTATTTTGTTTTGAATTGTTTTAGGACTGGGTGTTTGTGGACAGACAGGTTTACTGCCTGTTAAGCAGTCTGCCTCATTTCTCTTTTCTTCCTTTGCATCGTTCCTACTTTCTTTGTATGCTTTCTTAAGACTCATTTCATAAATGAATGAATAATATTTAGATGACTTCTCAAACACTCAGTAAGATTCAGCACTTTAGAAATTCTAGAATGTCTTTCTTGGTAATCTAAAATAAGAATTCAGGGAATGGGATCTAGTGTAGAAACCCTGGCCAAGCTTTCAAGT
>NW_006408675.1:6610996-6612711 GCF_000296735.1 Chrysochloris asiatica | reverse complement strand
TCTTTACGGGAGCAGAAAACCCTCATCTTTCTCCTGCAGAACAGCTGGTAATTTCGAACTGCTGACCTTGTGGTTCACAGCCCGATTCATAACCACTACGCTACCAGAGTTCCTTGATAATACATATATAGCGTTGAATTTACCCAAAGGTCTACAGAAAATGGTCAATATACAACTTCATTCATTCATTCATTCGTCCAACACACATTAACTGAGCAGTCTGTATTCTAGGAACTGGGGATAAACAAAGAACAAAACAGACTCAGTCTTTACCCTCACAGTGTCACATTCTAGTGGAGAAACAGATAATAAGCAAGAAAGCAAATAATCCATATAATAATTTCCAGCAGAGAAAAGAACTCTAAAGAATAAGAAAATGTGGAGTCTGAGAACAAGGGAGATCATTTTATATCAGGTGGTGAGTTAGGCCTGTTAGTGAAGGTGACTTTGGAGGTAACCAACTGTAAATGTTGTGAACCTACTATGTTGGTTTCTGTCTCTCTATCTACCTTCCCTCTTTTGGGTGGAAGCCTTGAAAATGTTTAATGAATTTCTCTACAATCTGAAAGTGATCTTTAAACTGGCATGCCCCTAGTATTTTACTTCTGTAGTCTTGGACATATTGAAATAGCTGATATCAATGAACAGATTTTTCTGAAAACCTTATAGAACATTTTATGACGGCTTCATCATTCATTCAAACATATCTTCTACAATGTTTTCTTTGGTTTGTGAGTTAGGAGCTCCTTTAATTTACCCATGAAATAATGGCCACTGTAAGCAGAATAGAAATAAATTCTCAGGCAAATGTCTACTTCAGGATATAGAGAAGAAACAATTTTAACACAAATAAAGTATCTCTGCCTTCTAAATCCACTTCTCAAATAACATTTTTGTCAAATTACTGAAACCTTGCTTCAGAAAAGCAAATGTCTTAGAAATTCCTGGATTTCCAACCATGAAATGTATCTGCTGTGAGCTTTTGGTTTCTTTTCAAAGGTTTTTCTCCCCGCGTACTAAAATCATCTAAACAAAATATCTGAAGCAGTTGGGATTTTTTTCCACAGTTTATTTACTTGAACTGAAGATGCTAATTGAATTTAGAAGTTTTTCCAAGAGAAGATCATGGTTGCACAAATCATCATTGCCTGCTCACACGAGGCTTCAACATGCCTAAAGAAAGCAAGACTCAGATCTTTGTGTGTGTATAGAGGCAGCTTTTCCCAATGGGCTCCTGCATAGTAACAATTGTGATATTGGTGCAGGACCAGGCAATATTTTGTTCTGTTGTGTATAAGGTTGCTGTGAATTGGTACCCACTCAATGGCACCTAACAACAACAACAGGCCCTTCTTCAGAAATAAGATTTATTAGTGTTCTTCACATGCCAGGCATTGTTATAAAAAGTACATTTTTAGCCTATTTTTTCCATCTCTGTGTTTATTCTCATTCTACCGTTAAAGAATCAGAGACACAGATAAGTTTAGTAAACATCCAAGATGACACAGCTCAAATGGGTTAGAACCAGTATTAAAACCCAGGCAGAATGGATCTGGAGCCCACCCTACTGTGCTCTACCTTACACTGCCCCTCCATGGTAATCAGTGAGGGGTTGGGAAGGGATGGCTTAGTTAGCCAATAGGCACAAGTGTTGGTTCCAGATATGCTATGCCAGATGTCTCCTCTCATAGTTTGGTGGCCCATTCTGATTGGTA
>NW_006408675.1:6600792-6606850 GCF_000296735.1 Chrysochloris asiatica | reverse complement strand
TAGGTTTGAACTGCCAACATTGTGGTTCATAGTCCAGTGTTGATTCTACAGTGCTACACCAGCAGGCTCCAGTCCTTATCAAAATCCAAATATCCAAGTATAGTAGTATCTTAAGGCATTACCAGTTATATAGAGCTGAACGTATGTGAAGAATATAAGAACACAGTCTAACAAAGATGAGTTGAAAGAGCATGGACTATGGAACAACTGAGAAGTAAGTATTTTTATCTAAGGGATAAAGGACTCAAGCTGCCAACTTAGCCAAACTGCCTGCTTGGTCATTTGCTGAGGACAGACATTAAGAGTCCTGCTGTGGCACTGTAGGATAAATACTGAACTGCCAACCTGTTGGCTATTCAAACCCATCAGCCGTGGACTCATACAGGACCACTATGAGTTGGAACTGAGTTATGGCACTTGACAACATAAGTTGGAGGAACTCCTGGTATGATGCTGTAGGATTAGTACTGGACTGCGAGCCACAAGGTCAGCAGTTCAAACCCACCAGTTGCTCCTTGGAAACCCTATATAGGGTTGCTATGAGTCAGAACCGACTTAACGGCATTTGACAGCAAAAACATGAGTCCTCCAAAGATTTTTTGTTTGAATTAAGTTATTTGTGGTCAAATTTTAAAAAGTCAGAAATAACAGAAGAAATTAAAGCTCAAATGAAACTCATAAGGCTTTTAAAGTCAGAGTAGATGAGAAAGTAATTGAAAATCTTTTTATTTGAATTGGCCCTAATTCATGTTATGCCAAATTCATTTCTAGTCTTGTGATATATCAAAGTAGAATTTTCTGTATTCAATTACATTTGAGGTTTTTTTTTTAATTGTTGTTGTTGTTAAGTGCTATTAAGTCAGTTCTGGCTCATAATGACCCTGTATAAGGTTTCTGAGGAGCAGCAAGTGGGTTTGAACTGCAACCTTGTGGCTCAAACTGACCTTGAGGTCCAGAGCATTATATTACAATGTTACACATTTGAGGAGGAATCCTAAATAGCACTTTTCATGCCCATAATTTGGCTCACAGGAAACAACCTCATAGCAAACATTCTATAAGTACATCATTCCTTTACTGGAGGAACCTAAGTGTTGCAATTTGTATTGTCAAAGTATATTTATTGCTTTGGGACACTATTGCTACCAGGGAAACCAGTTATCATCAAGTCAGTTTCAACTCATCCCAAGTGTGTCAGAATAGAGCTGCGCTTCATAGAGTTTTCATTGGTGATCCTTTGGACATAGATCTCCATGCCTTTTTTCTGAGGTACCTTGAGGATGGCTCAAATCCCTAACTTTTCAGTTAATATAGCTGAGGACTTTGTGTCACTCATAGACAACTGCCACTGGCCCACTTATTGAAAATACTATTTGTATAGAGAAAACTCTCTAAGGCTTTCTTTATGACTATGAGAAGAACATTCAGATTTATTTTGATGACTAGAAAATAAATTAACACTACTAGACACACATTTTTAATAGAGCCTCCTCTAGGTTTTCTTTTATATAGAGTAAAATTGTTGTGCACCATAAAGTTATACCATAACAATTTTCAGACCCAGTTGAATAGTGAGGGAAATTTTTCAAATGCAATTGAGTTGATCCCAATTCCATCTGTCCCAGTTGTTCCTGAAGATATCAACAAACAACTCAATTCCATCTGTTTTTTTTTCAGGAACAATTGGATTGCTCCTGAGTTACACATCTGACTCTGACCTTCTGAGGCAAAGCTCAGTTGTATGAAATATAAAGGACATGTGGATAAAGGAAAATGCAGTGGATGCCAACTAAAAATCCATTAGATACCTTTTGCTTTGCAAAAAATTGATATGCTGGAATAAGAAAAGGAAACACTGAGAATAGACTAGTGATAGTTCAGTCATAGTTGTCTTCCAAAGACAACTATCTGGCCGACTGATTGGAAGATATCAATATTTATGCCCATTCCAAAGAGAGGTGACCCAACAGAATGCGGAAATCATCAGACAATCTCTTTGATATCTCAAGCAAGTAAAGTTTTGCTAAAGGTAATACAGAAACGGCTACAATCATACATTGACAGAGAACTTCCAGAGGTTCAAGCTGGATTCAGAAGAGGCCGTGGAACGAGAGATATCATTGCTGATGTCCGATGGATCTTGGCTGAAAGCAGAGAATATCAGAAGGATGTTTACCTGTGCTTTATTGACTACGCAAAGGCTTTCGATTGTGTGGATTATGACAAGCTATGGACAACATTGAGAAGTATGAGTATTCCAGAACACTTAATTGTACTTCTGAGAAATCTATACCTAGACCAAGAAGCAGTTGTTTGAACAGAACATGGGAACACTGAATGTTTTAAAATTGGGAAAGGTGTGAGACAGGGTTGTATTCTTTCACCATACTTATTCAACCTGTATGCTGAGCAAATAATACGAGAAACTGGGTTCTATGAAGAAAAATGTGGCATCAGGATTGGAGGAAGACTCATTAACAACCTGCGATATGCAGATGATACAACCTTGCTTGCTGAAAATGAAGAGGACTTGAAACATTTACTTACGAAGATCAAAGAGCACAGCCTTCGATATGGATTACATCTCAATGTCAAGAAAACAAAAATCCTCACCACTGGACCAATAAATGACATTCTTATCAATGGAGAAAGGATTGAAGTTGTCAAGGACTTCATTCTTCTTGGATCAACTATCAACACTAGCAGAAGCAGCAGTCAAGAGATCAGACGACGTATTGCATTGGGCAAATCTGTTGCACTGGAACTTTTGAAAGTATTGAAGAACAGAGATGTCAGCTTGAGGACTAAGGTGCGCCTGACCCAGGTCATGGTGTTTTCAATAGCCTCATATGGATGTGAAAGCTGGACAGTGAATAAGGAAGATCATAGAAGAATTGATGCCTTTGAGTTGTGGTGTTGGAGGAGAATACTGAAAGTGCCATGGACTGCCAAAAGAACCAATAGCTCTGTTTTGGAAGAAGTGCAGCCAGAGTGCTCCTTGGAGGCCAGGATGGCTAAGCTTTGTCTCTCATACTTTGGACATATTGTCCCGGAGGAAACAGTCGCTGGAGAAGGATGTCATGCTGGGTAAGGTGGGGGGTCAGAGAAAAAGAAGAAGACCCCCAACGAGATGGATTGGCCAGGTGGCAGCATTGATGGACTCAAGTGTGGCAGCGGTAGTGAGGTTGGCCCAGGATCGAACATTGTTTCGTTCTGCTGTACATGGGGTCTCTATGAGTCGATTCCGACTTGATGGCACCTGACAACAACAACAACAACAGTTCAGTCATAGAATTCTTGCCTTCTAGGCAAGAGACATGCATTTGATTCCCAGCCAATGAATCGCTTGTGCAACGACTGCGTTGGTCAGTGGAGGCTTGTGTATTGCCACAGTGCTGAATAGGTTTTAGCAGAGCTTCTAGACTAAAACGGGTTAGGAAAAAAGGCCTGACCATCTACTTCTGGAAGTCAACCAGTGGAAGCCCTGAGACCACAATGGCTCAATCCCATTGTGCTTGATGTCACTGTAAATGCAGACTGACTCCATGACAGCTAAGAAGAAGATGGCTCTCCATTAAACCTGCTGCAACTTAATATAGCTAGAATGGTTTCTGCTTTCTGCTATTGATTATTACAGCCACCATGATGACAAAACATCAATGTAAAACGATCCTATTTTTGAGTATCGTAACAAGTGCATCACAATACTGCACTCCTTTTTTTGAAGAGCTTACATTCTAAAACAAAGAAAAGATATTTGCACATGTGTCTAGGATGAAGAGCAAAGTTGAAATATTATATACAGGAAATATAATATTATAGTAGAGAATTAATGGGGGTGACAAGAGACTACAGACAGTTACTAAGCTGATACCCAAACTGAATAGGGCGAGGAGAAATCATTAACACAAGGAAATACCCAGGAGGTGAGTTTTCATTAACAAAAGGCTGAAAGAGGCAGATGCATTGGTAGGACATAGAGAAAGGAAGACTTAAGAGGCAGGGGGAAATAAAAACAGCAGGAGAGATGTTCTTGGGTAGTTTATAGAATCCATTTCACTTTTTTAGGATAACCGTGTTTGTATGGTAACATTATCTCCAAACTTTTAGAAGAACAGTACATGTACATTTCAATTATTGTTTTTTTAAGTGAGGAGTACACATGCACAATGTTAATGAGCTGTGTTACACTCAAAGCAGATGGCATGGGTTAGGTATGTCCACATTTAAATCTCAAGCTTAATTCCACTACGTAAAATACTACTACTACTAAAATCACTTGAAAACTGATCTGGAGCAATTGTCCACTCTAACTTGTAATGTTAAGAAATGTAGTTTTATTATGACTTTTACTCTTCTTTGTCATGTTACTGTGAAAACCAGTGGCATAGTGATCTACTGCAGTTGTAACAGAAATGACGTCAGTGGATGATGTTAAGAGACCTTTATCTTCTCAGTTTAGGAGGCTTAAAATCCAAAATCCATATGCCAGCTCTAAGGGAGATATTCTCTTTCTGGCATCTCTGGAAGAAGGTCCTTGTCTCCTCTGAGCTTCTGATCTGGGATGGTCTTCATGTAGTTTGGCTTCTCTCTTCCCCCATCTCTGCTGCTTGCCGCATCGGCAACTTTTCTCTCTTTTAAGAGATTAATTCAAGGCACACCTTGTGCTAATCCTGGTTTATTTGTTTACAGGAAACTCATTCCCAAATGGAATTATAACCACAGACATGTTGTTAAATGCCTTCTAGTCAGTTCTGACTCACAGCGGCACTACATAGGGTTTCCAAGTAACAGCTGGTAGGTTTGAACCACTGACCTTGCAGTTGGCAGCCCAGTGCTTAGCTTGCAGCAACACACCAGGAAACACACATAAAAGTTAGCATTTAACAACACATATTTTGGGGTACCATAACTTAATACATAAACATCAACTTCAATAATAGAAGATAATCTGTTGGGAAGAAGTTGCAATGATGTCTTTAAAAGAGACTATGAGTTCATGAATATTTTGATTTCAAAGTAATTAATTCCTAAGGAAACTTTCCTGACATGAAATAGTGATGTTATTTGGTCATGAGAGCTTTCATAGTCATGAAGGAAAAAGAAAGCATGATTCTTTCATTAAATAGATGTGTATCAAGAAAAAGAGCTAAAAATGATTGATTGCAAATATAATGCAGGGAATAGAAGCATCTGGCTCAGGAATACGCTACAAAGACTCCTCAACATATGGCACTAATTTGTGTTTATGCCTATGTAATCTCACCTTTTCAAACTGCTATGCCTTGTTAACAATGGGCTGCCCTGAGTCTCATTGTGGAGCAAATAGCCTAGGAAAGAAGAAATATCTTGGCTGGATAGTTTCTGTAAGAAAGAGGTGTTCAGTATCAATACAAGGACTGTGTCAGACGTGTGTCTATGGTCCCAGTTCATCCACAATCACAACTGCAAACCAGAGAGTGAGATAGCTTTAAGTCAAAAGACCTTCACTAGAAACCGGTCTCCAAGTGTTTAGGCAGAAGTTTTTCAATGTTTGAGGCTTAAAGTCTTCCTGTTTCTAATGCAAAACTGGAAAACCCAGCCATGATGGGGATTTTATTTAGGCCTGAATTGTCCCATAAAAGAAAGTCAGACTATATAGTTTTAAGGAAACTATAGAAATTAGACAGCCCTTCAAGGTTCATGGCATCAAATCAATCCAAGTTGCAGCAATATTTCTTCTGACCTTCCCTTTCACTGTAGGGTGTCCCTGCCTTTGTTGTTGTTCTTGTTGTTAGGTGCCATTGAGTCAGTACTGACTCACAGCGACCCTATGTACAACAGAACGAAACACTGCCTGGTCCTGGGCCAATATCACAATTGTTGTCATGCTTGAGCCCATTGATTTTGCCAATCCATCTTGCTGGGGGTCTTCTTCTTTTCTCTGACACTCCACCTTACCAAACATAATATCCTTCTCCAGTGACTGGTCCCTCCTGACAATATGTCCAAAGTATGAGAGACGAAGTTTGGCCTCCAAGGAGTACTCTGGCTGCATTTCTTCCAACACAGATCTGTT